>NC_091745.1:73952768-74259435 GCF_043380555.1 Nothobranchius furzeri
ACCAACTTAAATCTTGATCCTCGCTGGCATTTCTTTCCCAATTCTCTCCCGAGTTTTGCATCAACACAACACCTTGTTTTGTTCCTGCAGCAACAAGGGTCTTAGCAGAACAATGCTGACCTTTCAATCGTTTTAAAAGCTTTAACCTGAATTTGAGCTGCATGTGACAACGGCCTAATGGATTAAAACAAAACCCATCTTCCTGCTAACTGCAACAGGGAAAAGGAAGGAATAACTTTCTCATTTTGCATGAAGCGCATCCTTGTTCCGCCTCCCTTCCTCTGCTTCGACCTCTTCTCCCTCTTTAGCCGTGCATCCTCACCAGGTGGAGCTTGTCTCCTTCCAGCCAGTGAGTCCAGCCTCGTCCTTCCTTCTCTCCTCTCTGCACACAAACCAGCTTGTCTCCTGCCCAGTCCACCGTGGTCTGCACAGAGACAAGTTATTCATGTTTTTCAGGGATGCATTTAACGCTGCTTACACGAATTAGCTCATTTATTTCCTTCCGTTTCAAATCAGAGTGAAGATCATGGTTTCATAACACAAAACGGGTGAATTAGAGACACAAAGCCAAACTTAAGTGACTTCGTAAGAGACACACCTGACAGGTACGGCCGTCCACAGGCCCCAGGTCTTCGGTGAATTCTTTTCCTATAGTGAAGTCCATGTTGAAGTTCTTGAAGGTGGTGAGGGTACGAATCCTCATGGCTCCCGAGGCAGGGTCGTGGGTGATCTCCTTGGTGGGCTTCAGCAGGCACACAATCTTCCTCAAGGCGAAATTTATGTCTAAGAGGTGGAAGAGGGACATTTAGACTGTGTGTGTGTGTGTGTGTGTGTGTGTGTGTGTGTGTGTGTGTGTGTGTGTGTGTGTGTGTGTGTGTGTGTGTGTCTGGGGTCATATAGAGGACGAGGCAGTGATTTCATCCCACTAATGTGCAGCTGTGAATGAAGACTGTCTACTTTATCAAATCCCCCATTTAAAATGAATCTAATAAATGATCCCGGAGGGAACACACGCACACACACACGCACACACACACACACACACGCTGAGATAATTACAATTTACAGCAACAGAAGTTTAAAAAGACACGGTTTAATTTGCATTCAGTGTGCAAAATTTTGAATGAAACAGATCCCACCTAAAGCAGCGAGATACTCGTCCATGTTTTCCTGCTCTATCATATGAAACGTCCCAGAGTAATTAGGTTTAGACATCTTCTTCTTCTTCGGCTCCTTTTTCCCCACAGAAAGACAGGAATCGGTGCTTTCCTCCTTTGAACTTTGAGATCACTTTCTCTTGCGTAACCTTTTCAGGAACAAAGCCCTCAGAATCACACGGATCTGAATAGAAATGATGCAGCTGCCTTCCTTCCTTAAAGTTGAAAACTCGACTCTGCAGCCGGACCTACAGTTAAAGTTTGCAGCTCCTCTTTTCCTCTTGATGTGAGCAAGAATCCGGTCGAGTCAAGTGTAACTAACCGAGTTGGGCACGGAGTTATCTGTGCAGCACCGAATAAAGGAGGAGGGTTCTCACTTTTCTTTTTTTCTTCTTTTATCTAAAGCTGCCCTTAAAGGGGTCGTGCTGCGTTCAAGACCTTTCTGGAAACTAGAACTCCGATCTGGAAATCATGGGTCGTGTTCCGTTTCAAAACGTTTCAAAACTAGCATTTTTATTTTTTTTTTTGCTAGGATGCAACGATTAGCAAAACAATACGCTGAATTTTGCGCATATAATTAATTAGCAACATGTTACCTGTTGGAGATCGAACAGGAAAAAACCAAAACACACGACTAATATAACATTACAGAAAACCTAATAAACCGTTTATTTGCGGTAGTATGAACGCATATCCGACTCGGAGGTTGAGTTTGAAGTCGTGTCGGTCCTTCGACTTCCCAGTCCGAAGCGGATTTATCCCTTATCTCGTTTTCTAATTGTCACAAGTCACCTAAGCGGAGGTGTGATTCGAGGACACGTGGGAAGAGACGAGGCTGAAATTAGAAAATGAGATGAGCTTAAGCCTTTATTTTCTTTCTTAAGGAACCCAGGTTACAAAACTTTGTGGTTCTTAAAAGATAAATGTTTGTATCAGTTATATTAAAGTGGTGTAAAAAAAACTTCTTAATTTTTATAAAATTTGTAACAATAGTTTAACTTTTATGTCAAAAAATGTACTAAATATTACAGATTTATAAATAAACAGCAAAATTTTGTGTTTCTAAAAACATATTTTGGTACAACAGAAAACTTGTGGCTTATTAGGGCATACACGTCCTCATAGCTGGAGTTCCTTGTAAAGCATGTTGAGATGCTTCGGTTTACGAGTTAACTTGAACGCACCACGTTGAAAGTAGCTCTTTTTTAATGAATCAGCAGAAATCTTCAGCTCCAGATGTTCATCTGTTACTTACAATTATTCATCTAAAAGCTACGCATTTACTTTATTTGCACAATGGTTGTTTTCAAAGAAAAACTAACATTATTAGTGACACTTATGAAAATACGTTGCAGATTAAGGTAAAATCTTTGGAGAAAAAGTCCGTATTTTAGAAAAATGTAAATTCCACTTTTTTTCAATTAACCTTTTTGTTTCAAATACAGACTATTTGTAGACTATGAGGTTTTTTGTTGTTGTTTATGTCAACCACAGGACTAAAATAAGTTCCTTCCCAAATTGAGTTTTACTAGAGAACGACATAAACTATTCCAGGTGTTTTGTGTGTATATTTTAGACTCTTATTGTGAAGGATTGAAGGGAGTTGAGACCTGCTGACATGGACATAGTTTTGACTTTAGAAGTGGGGGTTGGGTGGTGTCTTTATGGTAAATATACAGAATATCTGTATAAAAATACAGCCTAGAGGTTCTTTGATGCAAAGTCAGCAATGCTGAGCTGTTAAAGAGCAAGTCACCCCCTACAAGAAACTTACTTCACTCCCACTTCATGTTTGAAAAATGCAACAAATGCTGTTGCTTGGCAGACCGAGAGGGCAGAGCTGCTAACAAATACACACACACAGGCTCACAATGGCATTATGACATCATAATGTACCAGATGGCATCATAGCATACTTCTTAGCCAATAGCGGTGGCAGATTTAAATTCAAATACAGTGCAGAATTTTTCCCTGACGAAGGCACAGCACTGCCAGTTTTAGGCAGAATATTTTAATTTTAACCAAGATGCACTGAAGTGCCAAATTATTGACTACACGTGTCTGTAGCATGATTAGACACTCCTTTATATAGTTTATCAGCAAAAAAAATGTGATTTGGGGGTGACTTGCTCTTTAAGTGCACAGGTGGCAGGAACGGCCAATCACACATTAGCAAGTATCATCAGAGCCAACAGATGAGCTTATGGACGGTTCGGAAACAGGCTTCAACACAAGCAGTTGTTTTCTGCTTGGTCCTGGTGCTCAACCAGTGTTTAATAAAGTGCAATGTTGTTTTGAATGGTAAAAATTGCAGGGGACCAGAATTTACTTTGGGGGGGGTCACAAAAACACACCAAAATGGACAAAAAAAACCAACTAGTTTGAAACCAAAGGATAAAGGAAGCCTCTTGTCAATGTGCCATAAAGTTTATTATGTTTAACACAAATTTCAGTCACTATACATTGATTGTTCATCCCTCCTTTCCGTCTTTATTTTTAGCAAACATGTAAATTCAAACATTCATGTGGATATTTAAAAGACAACCAGTTTTCTCCTCATAATTTTTAACCGTTATTTTAGAAGAATCTCAACCAAGAGACACTCACAGCCTGCATAAATACGACCAAATGAAACATCTGTGTCTTTTATCTTTTCCTCACTGAGCTGGGTTTCTTCTCAGTCTTCGATTTTTTCACGTCTTTCTTTCCTTTTGACAGATTCTCATAAACATCCTCCTTGCTCCTGCAAAGTGAAAAAGTCAAAGCTCATTAGGGATTTCCTCTCAGATTAAAACAAATAAAATGTTACACACCAGTCGAGATAAGGACACAGATGTGTCATTAATCAGGACGAACGAGAGGAGCTGCTGCAAAGGGGGAAAACAGACTAAACCATCAGGCGATCAAAGCCACCGGCCAACACGGTTTATAGCTTTGGCCCCTTTTTCATGCTTATAATTAGAACATTCATCATTTTGTCTGGGGAAAACCTGGACTTCATTTTCAGACAATGAAAGCCAAAAACAAAAACAAAAAAAAAAGGTTTGCGTTATTTCTACACTGTAAAAAACATTTTATTAAGTGTAAAGCCAGAAAAATCTAACATCCACACTGACGGTCCTAAAAATCATTCTTGTGACGATGGCGTGTTTTCATTGTCGGAACTTCAGGAATATTTCTTGGAGGGGGAAATTGACCAGGAGATTCAAAGGCCTGGTCCTCTCAGCTGCCATATCTCCATCCAAATTCGGCCTGTCTGGACTTTGCACAGATGTCAGAACATCGCGACTGCCTCGAGTGATGTCACTGATAAGTTCCAAAAAGCGTCCAGAGTAATTTTACAAATTTTATTCTGTCAAATAATGGCCATTTCATCTATTTGGAGAACCGGGAGGGAGAGCTGCTGTGCGATGTAAAATGTGGCGTTCAATGACCAGAAGAAGAGCTGTTTTTTACAGTGCTCTGTGAGATAACTAAGCCCTGTGACTGATACTGTTGTGGGGCAATTTCTGCTTCATTTCTTGGCGTTGGGAGTTTTATAACAATTTTAAAGCAGCATATTGCCTCACAGTACAAGGGAGATTCTGACATTTGGCAATACTAAAAGCCAATTGTCATTTTGACAAGAAATTTTAATTTAGTTTTAGTCTTAGAATAAATTTCTTTTTAATTTTAGTCACAATTTAGTCATACAATTTGTTTTCGTTTTGTTTTAATCAATTAAAACATATGTATTTTTCTTTTGATGCAATAATTTTAAACTTGTTTAAAGAAATGTTAACTACACCTACTTGAAACTGTGAAGAAATATGAAAAATTCACATTTCCCACTTTGGATCAATACAACTATATTTATAATTGTTTCTATAACAATAATAATTGGAAAATGCCTAAATGAACATTAATAGTTTGAAATTGTGTCTCCCAATATTAATACAATAAAAGCCTGTATAATGTGCCGTAATATTTGTAAACATGGGAGGAAGTGACATCATACCATAAAAAACATTAAAATTACTCTAAAGGTAAGAAATGTTTCCGGGTGTATTTATTAGTTGTTATTAGACATATTGATCAAAGTTAGCGGTAGCTTGTTCAAACAGCGGCCGGCTCCAAACTCTGATTGGTTCTTTTCTCATCTAGTCCCGCCTTTTTTATTTGCTGATTGGCTCCTTTTTCCAGTTGACCGTTTTTTCCGTTTTCTGTTTGGATTTTCGTTTCTGTCGATTTTCGTTGTCGTCTTATTCGCCAACGAAAATGCCAGTCGCTATTCGTCATAATTTGGCCATTGTTGGGGTGTATGTTATCGTTTTGTTTAAGTCCGTGAAAATTAATTCGTCACGGAAAAAACCCCAAAAATATTTAGTCAATGAATTTAACACTGCTAAATGCCAGATGATATTTGTAACTTTTAAGACTGGATTTAATTGGAAAACTCAAGCCAGACGCTTCCAAGACAATTTCCGTGTTATCGAGAGATTTCGTTGTTCTGTCAGAATGAAGCTGGTTAAAAAATGCTGCCACCTAGCAGTCGGAGTTTTAATTACACCACAAAGAAGAAAAATAGTAAATGTTTGCATGAAATTCTCAATAAAAATCGATGAAAAGCTTTCAATATCACTTCAGCATCATATCACCAATACTTGTGATATTTCAGTGTATCAGTATCTTCTTACATCCCTAATAATCAATTCAATTATTGATTTATTAACATTACTCAATATAAAGATCAGTTTAAAACCCTTTTTAATCAGTTTTGCTTCATATTTAAAGGCACCTTTGGCATTTTGCTTGCTTTTAGCACCCCCAGTGTTTAGTAGAACCAAAAGCTAAATTTGTCTCCTTGCTGTGCGTTTTATCTTTTTAACATCTTAATCAAATAGCCGAAATGTCTCCCCAGCCTTTATTACTGTCTACAGAAGTGGTTCATCACTAAATCACGCAAATCAGCTGTGTTCACGATCTAAATCATGCAGGAAACGTGCTGGAACCAGACTGCAGCTCCAGATACGTCAGCTCCAACGTACCGGACCGGCACTCTGAAGTTGCAAATGCAGTATTCTGGCCACAGAGACCAGTGGGGGTCTGAGTGACATTTCATTAACCTCATAAAGAGTCATTTTAGCACATACCGGCTAAAGAAGATGATTTAAAAATATGGCAAAGTTGCATAGTATGGCTTTAAGGCTTTTAGAGGTCAGCCCAGTAGCCTGTTGATTAAAGGGGCATCCCATCCCATGATTTGACTCTCTGACATTCATAGCAGCCTAAACGCACGTCCTTCTCCGACATATCTTCTCTCTGGTAACTCTGTCACTGTTGCACAAAAGCAGTGATGCAATAAAATAATCTCTAAACACGGATCTCTGTCATCTAAACCAGGAAAAGTTCATCAAATCCATCTTGTTGTTTGAACTGGAGTGCAAATTGTTTGTTTAGATACGACAAACACAGCACATCCACTAAAACCAGAGATAAGCGTGTGTTGTGTTGTAGTTCCCAGAAAGAAGAGCCTAAAATCAAAGTCCGGCAGCAGTCCTCCTCCTCTTCCTCCTCCTCCCCCTCTCACAGCTCCCTGCCTGATCTGCAGCTCAGCTCCTCCCACCGACGGCTGACATCAGCAGCAGTGTGACATTTAGAGGACTGATGTGAACCTCTCTGAGGACATCTAAGCCACACACATTTGTTCACTCACTTTGACACCTTCCTGCTCGCTGGTTGGTGTTTGAGTTGAAGATTTCCATACTCGGTTTCCGTTTCCTAAAGAAGAAAAACACACTGGGGTATTTCACACGCCTGGTAAAGAATCACTCGAACAGAGAAGGAGGCTGTGTGTTTGGTTTAGTCTCTGTTGTTGACTGTTTTGTCTCTCTCGGTCAATATTCAGACGCTCTGATAGATAGTGTCACACCTGGCTGGCAGTGAGTCTAAAATATCAGCTTAAAGGGGAAATACCCCATGAAAAATACATTAATCGGGTTGTTGAGGCCACTTTGGCTGAATTATGACGAATAAATGACTTCTCCTCACCTTTAAGGCATTTTCTTTAGCTTTGGTGGTCTGTATGTACTCAGAAACAGCCAGGTAGATGAATTTATACTGAGCCTCAGTCTGCACCATACCGGAGCGCTGCTCCCGAACCATCTGGATGTATTTTGGGATGTCGATATCACAGTCTAGACCTAAAAGAAATGAGATAAATGACATGGGATGGTTGTGAGAATGAAGAAAACCACGATTTTGTCCTTTCTGAGAATCTTAACTGTGTTTTTATACCTAGAGTGTCGATAGTCTCGAGGATCATGTCCACAACCACAAAGGTTCCCGTTCGACCGATTCCAGCGCTGCAAATTCAGAGAAAGTTAATACATGACAGAGATGAGATGTTGAACGCCATCAGATCGTTAACGATTGTAATCAGCTGATGTTTGTTATTATCATCAGTTTTTAAGATCCGAGAAGATAATCTAGAACGTCATCGCTGGGATGAGCAGGGATGTCCGATGTTATCGGCAGATATTGATAACATAAGAAATGATGGGTATCGGTGTTTCCTCTTTTAATGACAACTTAGAAACTCTTCAGCTGCTTCTCCTCTCACTCAAAATGCCAAACTATGAAAGATCTGAGGTCTGGAATTTGGGATATTTTTGTCTGTTTGGCCCAACTGTCCTAACTTAAATTGAAATAGTTGTCACATTTTGCACAGATAATGTTTAAAGGTTTTGAACTCTTGTTTAAGCAGATCAATTGCAGGGGTCTCTAGTTCAAATAAAAGTTAGAATATGGAACATTTTAATAAAAAGTTATATTAAAAAATATTATACCTCCACTGGGCGGTCAGGGGTGTGCAGAATTAATGTACAGATTCTCCTTTTAAAGCTACATTTAAAAAGATAAATAATAAAAGTTTTATTCTGTCAGGCACGACAATGTGTTTATGCTTACATCTACTAGCCACTGGAGGGCACTGTTGCACTAAAAAGTCCACTCAGCAAGGCGAGGTTAGGACTGTGTAAAATGGCAGACTTGACAAGTCAGGCACCTGATTCTGAGCCCAGAAGATGTTCTAACGGTAAATACGGTTGTAAAATAAACCTAATAGTAGAATTTAGTCCTTATCCTGTTCGATTTGTCTCTGAACATGGTGCTGGAACATATCAGCAGTGAACCATCATCCTAACGGCTGGAAAATTAGTCCTGTTGTTGCAATACCACCTCTGAACACCAGAGTTCGCCATTGTCCTTGTTCCATAGTGAACCTCTAATACCTTGTGAGTGGTACTCTGGGGAAGAAAATCACCGGTGTGCGCCTGTTTCATAGCCTACTGAACTAGACCAAATTCTTGCTTTGCAAAGTTTGGTCTAGGCACACTCCATTGGAACCTCCGCAGCTCCTACCAGGACTCTGGCTAGCCAATCACAGCTCTCTAGAGGGCTTTCAAACACATAAAGAGCTGTGATTGGTCCATAATGGTGGGCCAATCATAGTGCTCTATCTGCTTAGTGAACAAATCACAGAGCTTTATCCACTTTGTGGGCCAATCAGGGCACTCTATATGCCTGGTGGGTGGGATGATGCAACAGAGTGAAACAAGAGTATGTCACATTCATTGTCCAGTAGCATGCAGAGATCATCTGAAAGACAACGGTAGAACCCGCCCCACAACCGAGAGCCGTCAATGGAGCGTGGCCAGACTAAATAATACATTTATTTAGTCTGGCTTGCCAGGCTACCTGTTTCAGGAACTAGAAGGGTGTTTCTCAATGCCAAGGAACCTTGCCTTGATGTCTTGGCCCCGCCCCGGTTGCCTAGGAGATACGTCATCGGGAGCCGCCAAGACGAGTTCCAATGTTCATGTTCTACCGAGGCGTGTGTTCTCCGTTTGTTAGCCGTTTAGCTAGCTGAGCAAGGATACACGGGAGGTGTCTTGTAGCCTAGCCTTGGTCAAAAATTACCCACAATACACCGCAGTATTTTCAAAAGGACGGCGGATCTGAAGCCGGCAGCAACTTCCGGGACAATTTTCAAGTTTAAAAGTAAGTCAGCTAATTTAAAATGTTTTTTTAGATCAAAAGAAGTTATCTATTGTTGGTTGGTTGCTTAGTAGTTGCAGCTTCGGTCGCTAGCGGGTAGTAACTCACTTATATATTTAATTTAACAAATATATACACAATTCAAAAAGTAAAACGCTTGTTATATATTTATATTGAAACTAATACATATAAAATATAACGTTGTCTCCCGTGTCACGTGACATTACGCGACCGCCGTGGAAGCCGCGGTCACGTGATGCAAGTCTGTTCCATTTAACCATTTTCTTTGATCAAGGAAGGACAGTGTCCTTGTAAGCAAGGCACCTGGCCTCGCAAGACATCGCCTCGCAAGGCCAGGCGCCTTGCTGTTGAGAAACACCTGAAGTGACAACACAGCTGAGCTTCAGACAGCAGGTTTTTCAGATGGGTGAGTCCATGAAAGATAAGTGACAGGGTGACGTAGATCTGTCAGGATTTTCTAATCCTAGAGTTTCACCGTCTTTTCTATCAGAAGCTGATGCAGGAGATAGGTGTAGGAGACTATTTTCATGTTCAGCCTGTATGAAAACTCAAAGTGACCCATTATAATCAGAAATAGGATTTAAACTTTTTTTTTCAGTGTTCCACGTCTTTAAAGTTTAAGTAATAGGAGTTACATAATGTGTTAGTTTTTTTTTACCTAAAATTATTTAGTTTTTCTTTTTTAAATGTGTGTGTGTGTGTGGGGGGGGGGGGGGGGGGAAATAATGTATAGGATATATTAGAGAGGAAATTAAGAGTTGGACTACGTCGGTATATCGAACATCGATGAAAAAGCTGATACCACATATCCCTCGTGATAAGGATTAGTCTCTCATTTTACAATTGTTTACATAAGTTTGGTTCCTTTTCCTCCATCCTTGAATCCATCTAAAACAATTTTACAATCAGAATCTCTAAAGATAATTTAATTTAATCCACATTTTGTCATTTCAGTCAGTTTAGCGTCAACAAATGCTGATTATCCTCAGCCTAAGCTCACTCAGCTAGTTTTAAATATACTTTGTACGTTTTAAATGCTGCAGATAATTTAATTTAATTAAAATGACATTTTTTAATAGATATAACCTTTTAAATCCTTAGAAGGGTTGTATTTGTTAGACTGGCTGACACTGGAAAAGCACTTCTATTCTTTATTAGCACCATCTGAACACTTTAAATCTGCTTTTTTTTAGTTATTTAGTTTCTAATGGTGCACTCATTAAATAATTAGATAATGCAGATAATCTCTAATGTTTCTGGATTAATTAGCAAACAAATTTATCAGAGTATCAACGTTATATCATTGTTTCAGAGCTAATAATTTAAAAGTATTTAGATTAAAAAGAGAAGTAAAGCGTATTCAGTGCAGATTTAACTTCTCATGATTAGTTGAAATCTTTTTTCTCCTGTGGAGGATTAATTCTGATAATCTGAGGATAAATCTGGGAGCAGGTCAGTTCAGAAGGGCAGAGAACTGCTGAGTATGAGAAAGTATGTAAATCCTTGTTAGTACTATTAGGAAGTAAACTAAAAATACCAACACAAGATCATCTGATCAAGCTGCTTCAGAATTCCTTCAATCACAAGAACTAAATCCTACAATCAGTGGAATAAAAACCCGTTGTTCACCTAATAATCTTAATTTTTTGTTTCTTAAACCCTCAAAGAATTATGTACAAAAAAAAACAGTATTAGGAAATTAAAAAGGCACATCTATGGTGATATTTATTCTGTAATACAGTGACTCAGCAGTGACCCGAGGCACTCGGTACCTGCAGTGGATGATCATAGGACCAGTGTTAAATTCGTCCTGCTTAGCGTTGACTTGGGTGAGGAAGCTGAGGACTCCGCCTGGTTCCTGAGGGACGCCGTGATCGGGCCAGCTGAGGTACTGGTAGTGCCATACTGGACGGGAAAAATTGGGCTGGGAGTGAGAAAAAAATGGTTTCAGATATATATTTTTTACTTTACAGCCTTTTAATCTTCTTGTGAATGTACTTTGATGCTGTTACACCTAAATTTCCCCATCAGGGGACTATAAAGGATGTTCTTATTCTAATCTATTACATAAATGCAAATGTTTCCTCCAAAATGTTATAGTTCTGGACTAAAGTGATCTGAAAAACCACCACAAAGGCTGAAGATACTTTAAGCTATTGCTTTCAAACTGGTTTCAGTGGTTTTTGAGCCATAAATTTGACCGACTTCACATTGGACAGCACTCCGTTTCCCCCTGCTGACCAGAAACTGGACCAAACAGTTCTATGGTTTGGGTAGGAACACTGGTGGGAGATCTCTACCCTGTTCTATAGCTGTTACCCCCAAATTCCACTACCTCCGCTCCGCTGCGCTCCGCTCCGACACGAACGCCGGAGCAAAATCGGTCCCGTTCTAGTCAATCAGAGCAATTCCACTACTGCGGCCGTGCTCCGGCAGTGCGGCGCCGTGCGGCGCCCTCTGTTCCGGCGTCCGGCAAAAATAGAATCGATCCTATTTTTGCCGGACGCCGGAGCACCTCCGCAGTAAATGGACAGAAATCACAACGGCCCAACAGGAAAAGGAGCAAGCACATCTTCCGTTTTTCACAATAAATCGATAAACAAAAGGCGTTTTTTGTTTCATATGCACAGGTTTAACAACTTTTAACAACTATCAATGGCGGCTGAAGTTTAAATGCACAAAAATAAGCCATAAATACAGTTGCCACTATCAAAGTAGTCACACTTTGTTGATCCAAACACTGCTGATCTCTCAACACAATGATGGGCAGATTAAACAGCTCATTTCGATGCTTCTCCCGCACAACGGGTGTTTGGATCTAACTTCCGCGTTTATTGCTCGGACTGTATCGCAAGATCTCGAAAATCCCGCGCATGCTTGTTTGCCCCCCTCAGGTCTCCGCACCGGAGCGGAGCCGTTGTAGAGCGGATACCAGTAAAAATTGAGTTCGGAAGCGAGCGGCTGCGGAAGGCGGGGGCGGACCGGAGCGGAGCGGAGCGGAGGTAGTGGAATTTGGGGGTTAGTTGTTTATTGTGCTACTAGCAGTTAGCTAAAAAGGCTAGTTAGCTTTTTTTGGTTCACTTACTGTCAAGAAGAAGACGACTTTTGCTTTTTTTGTTGGCATCATGGCAGAGAATTCGAGTAAGAGAGTAATGTCTTTGGAGCAGAAGCAAAGAGCTAAAACCTGAGTGAACATCGGCACGCCCTACGCTAGTTTGAGGGAGCTAAACGAGGCTGCAAAATCACGGCCTGATGGTGACCTGGCTTTGTTGCTACTGGACGTGTAAGTAATAATATCCTTTCTCCAACAGTGTGGAACTTTTTACTTTGTGGTTTATTCAGTATCAGTTGGCTAGCACTAGCTTGTTAGTGCTAGCTACGACAGGCTGCTACAAGGTTGTTTATAACAGTTGTATTTCTGCTTTCAACCAGCAGAGGCAGGAAATGTATTTAGTGTTGCTTTAAGGATCACAACGAAGAAAATCTAAAAGAAGGAGGGACGACTAAAGTGCACAGAGTTGATGATGTCAGAGGTTTGAAAGTGACCTTAGCCACGGGAGCGATCTTCAGATGTCGAACTTTGTAATCAGAAGCTTCCCGCTCCGACTCACAGGTCACCACGTAATCTCCCACGTTCTTGGAAGTCTGACTTTCCGGCCAGTATGGTACGCATTTATTCTGCAGAAAAGCAAAAAAAGACACTCAGATAATCTCTAATATCATCAGCAAATGTAGATTATTGCATCTCAGCCAATAAAGTTCATCTTTATTCAGTAGGAATGTTTGGATTTTTTTAAGTGTCTGTTCCTGTCATTTTGGATACTGACCCGTCCTTTCTCCACCTCTCTCGTTGTCATGACAATCACAGTTGTGTTCTCCTGCCACACCATCTGCCAGAAATCGTTGACGGTTGTTGCGAGGCATCCCTGAGTGGCGATGTACTTTTTCTGTCCAACAGATTCCCACAGCTTGTTCTGCAACCAACACACAAACACGCTAAAGGCCCAGACGGTTTTCAGACGGCGGCGCTGCTCGTCCAGAGCGTTCCACCACTTACTTTCACGTAGTTAGCATTGATGTAATCGGAGCCGACGACATCAGGAGAAGCGTTCTTCAGGATGACTCTGGTGTCGTTGACTTGTGAGAGAAGACAAGAAGAGGGAGACAGGATTGGTCACAGAACCGGGTTTTTGTTTACAGAGCGAGAACCAGAAGGTTAAAACTCACAGGGAAGAATGTTCTTGTATCTGTTTTTGCTCTTATTCTCTGGTCTTTGACCTTCCTCTCTGCTCTTTTTCACCTTCGTCTCCAATTTTTGAAGAGCCTGCAAGAGAAGAGATATTTGTGTCAGATACTGGGAATTACATACGATTTTATTGAGACAAACTCATCAAAATAAATGTATTTTTGCAATTTCCTATATGCAGGAACAAGAAAAACTCCTAATTCCTCCTAGCTATTCTCTAAATGACCTTGTTTGTTTTTGTTCTGGTCCTCTATTTAAACCTTTGTAGGTCTCATAAAAGGATGACCAAACATTTTCACTTTGATTTTTCACTAATCCTTTTTATATTTTGGCAGATTTTTCACCCGTTTTCTGTCCAGTTCAGTCAAAATATCTGTGCAGTGTGTCAGAAAAAACTGAGGCAACTTGATGTGTGAGCTTTGGGAAAAAAGTCCTAAATGATAAAGGTTTAGAAGAACTGATGTTAACAAATAAAAAGATTTGGTGTCTGTGTCCAGCTGCTGGTAACAAACATCCTGGAGATCCGTATTTCAAAACCAGTTTCTTTGTTCAGCTGCTTGTTATGTGTTGAGCTCAGGATGTTTTATTCATTTTCTTTAGCATTATTGATTCATCGGTCAAGGTTTGGAGGTCTAAATGGAAAGCTGATCCTGTGTAAGGAAGAACGAAAGATCAGGAGAAAAAACTAGAATTAAAATAAAAGGCAAAAAAAAAAACGATCAAGGAACCTGTTGTTCTAGTTTACAGGAGAATGTTTAATTTAAAGCTGTGCTCTATAGCTATATAACATAATGCATGAGGATTGTGAAGGTTAAGTAGATTTTACAGCTACACTGCAAAAAATGAGTTCTAAAAAAGAAAAAAATTCAATTTTTTTAAACATTTTATCTAAACGAAAATAAATTCTTCTCGAGAAAAATAAAACTACTTAAAATAAGGTAAATATTCTTAAATATCATCAAAATGTCCTTTTTGTTTACTAAAAACAAATCTGCCAATGGGGTAAGCTAAATTTGCTTGGCTAGAAATCTTAAAATTAGCAAATAAACTTAAAATGAGACTATTTCGCTAGTTTTAAGATTTCTAGCCAAGCAAATTTTTTAATCTTTTTTATATTTTTTGCTGAATCTTTGTTCACAAAAACTGTTGATGTTGAAATACTCAAAGATAACTTAATTATATATATATATATATATATATATATATATATATATATATATATATATATATATATATATATATATGTATAGAGAGGGGGGGGGGGGCTGCACAATATATCGAAAAATTATCGTCATCGGGATAACAGGACGTGCGATAGGCCCATCGCAAAGCACGTCAAAAATGGCAATAAATGTTTGGTTCAACATTTTCATCCGTGTCATACATCAACTTTTTGTAAACCAGCTCTGTTTTTTACGTGCAAGTATTATTTGACCAATCAAATGTAGCCCTTCTGATATGCGGCCAATCAGATGGGTCCGTTCACGTAATACGCCCGCCCCCTACATAGACCCTTAGGATGGAAAGCAACACCCGAACTGAGTTAGCGGCGCCGTTCCCTTGTTCGTCATGCTGGCGCAGAGCAACGAACACACTTTGTGCTGAGGTTTCTGGAATCAGCGCTGCTTTCAAACATGAACGTGAGTCCGCTCGGTGTCGTTAATCATTTTTACCGGGCTGACTCCGACACGTGCTGGTGAACCAACCCACCTATATGTCGCTAGTGTTCCATGGGTGGTGATGTTAGCCCCAGGCTCCGGTTAGCTTCCAGCTAAAAGGCTACAGCACTCTCCTCCCAGTCCCACCCTGCTAAAGAGGGCCTGGAAAAGTTCCCCCACACATCAAAGTGATTTTTCATTTGTGAGCTTTTATAACCTTGTTAATCAGGATAGTTGATTTGCTGCTGCACATAAACTGTCAGTCAAAAGCTCTGCTAGCCGGTTATCTTAGAGGAGCTAGTTCAATTTGTTAGCTTGTTATCAGAATCATAGTTGCAGTTTCATCATCTGAGCTGCTTTTTAAGATCCAGGTAAACTTGTTCAATTTGGGGTTAAAAACAAACGTTTTCACATATTTTCCATGTAGTTTTTTGCCAGTTCCTCTTCTGAAAGGTAGACAATTGTTTTTCTCTTTCCCTCAGAAAATCTTAATATCCTCCTAGTTTGGCCCGGCACAGTTCACTTCCCAATAGCAGCGACAGCCTTATATCATAACCACATAAGTGGAGAAAATGTTCAGTAGCAATGAGAGAATTTGCTGTTGCATTTAAGTGATGTTAACTATTATTTAACATTTAAACTTAATTTCTGATATTTTTATTTATTCTAAGAACCCTGGTAAGGGATGTTTTTCTGTATTTGGAGCATCAGAAAAAGTTTTAAGGTGGAGGTGATGTTTTAAAGTCACTGAGAAACTGCATGCATGCAGTTTGTTGTTTTGCTGCTAATACAGCAGCAGGTGCAGCTGCATATTTTTGCAATAAAAATGGTATGCTGTAATGGAATTCATGCATTAGTTTTTGTTTGCTTTGAACCCAGAGCAGACGTCACACGCCAGACGACATCAACACCGCATACTTTAGTATTTGTTCATTTATCGTGAGTAATATCGATATCACAATATTAAGCACCGTTATCGAATATCGCAGGTTTTCCTAATATCGTGCAGCCCTAGAGAGATACATATAGAGAGAGAGAGAGAGAGAGAGAGAGATAGGGAGAGAGATATAGAGATGGAGAGATACAGACAGACAGACAGATAGATAGACAGATAGATAGATAGATAGATAGATAGATAGATAGATAGATAGATAGATAGATAGATAGATAGATAGATAGATAGATAGATAGATATTAGGTCGGGTCATACCAAAGACTTAGAAAAATGGGACCCAATGCCTCCCTGCTTGACACTCAGCATTAAGGGGTTGGATTGGGGGTTAAACCATCAAATGGTTCGCGAGCGCGGCTGTGTCTGCAGCTCACCGCTCCCCCAGGGGATGGGTCAAATGCGGAGAAAAAATTTCACACACACTGATGTGTGTGTGACAACTGATGGGACTTTAACTTTTTCCCCCACCAGATGGTAGCAAACCACCGACACACGCGTTTCCTGCTCTCACCGCTAAGAAGAGAAAGTCTGATAAAAAAAAATCTGAGGTTTGATTTGATTGAACTCTTTTTTTTTTCTTTTTTTTTTTAGAAAAGACAAAAACACACTCGGTGTGAATCTGAGACAAGGGCGGGTTTTATCTTACGTCAAATTCTTCCCAGAAGCCCGCTTTGCTCTTCTCGCCTTCGCCCTCCTGTTGCTGTCCGCTGGCTGATGTCAGGTCCAGCTGCCTCACTCTGCTGTCGATGTCTGCGGCGTTCACTCTGGTGGAGTAGTACGGCTGGAGAGGCAGAGCGGCGTACGATGAAAGAGGAGAGTGTTACACAACCTCAGAATTAAGACAAACTTTCCTAACTGTGCTGTTTGTCTTTTGAGCTACAACTCAAGAGTTCCTGTTTGTGTGTGTGTGTGTGTGTGTGTGTGTGTGTGTGTGTGTGTGTGTGTGTGTGTGTGTGCGTGTGCGCATCATGAGGGCGTTAAAGACATAATGATAGGTGACAGTACTTAGGTTGCTGACATCCGACCACTTGAAGATGTGTGTGTGTGTGTGTGTGTGTGTGTGTGTGTGTGTGTGTGTGTGTGTGTGTGTGTGTGTGTGTGTGTGTGTGTGTGTGTGAGCCCAGTTCACCTGTCTGAAACGAACCCAGTTTCCAGAGATCTCCTCGATCCCTTCAAGTTTATAGAAGTCCACTAGATCTGTCAGAGTGTCGAACAGTTTCGAGCCTCCTACCGTATACCGGTCGTTCTGGGAAAAAACAAAACACTTCAATGTCACACTTTCAATTTAACGCTATTAAAACGAAGGCTTACCTGAAGACATTACAGATTAATCAAAATTAAAATAATATAATAATCTCAGGTGCATCTAAACCAGGAAGTACAAGTCAGCTGGAGGAGAAAGTAGCTTCAGACGGCAGGATTTGGAGTCTTATTTCCTGATATTTGGACATCTCACCTCTGACTGGCTAACAGCAACACAACTCTACCACTGACTTTGTTCTGCAACATTTATGTTTATTTATTTGGCAGACGCTTTTATCCAAAGCGACTTACAATTTATAACCTATCAGGCATGTTGTGATCTGTGGGGGAAACCGGAGTACCCGGAGGAAACCCACGCATGCATGGGGAGAACACGCAACCCCACGCAGAAAGGCCGCAGCCGAGCCGAGTTTCGAACCTGCAACCCTTGTGCTGCGAGGCAACAGTGCTAACCACTGCACCACCATGCAGCACACATTTATGTTTTATCTCCACAAATAACACAAGCCTGGAGGAGTTCTGCTGTGCGGTGGAGTTGCTAAGGCTAATGGTTAGCTCCTATTAGCCAAGACGGTGTCTGCCGTTTCCTGGACGCTGAAATAAATAAATAAATCAGCCTTCCCCATTGCAAGTCAAGATGGATGAGTCCATGACTGTTAAGTGACTGTGTGAAGTGGATCTGTCAGGCTTTTTAAATCCTAAACTTTCACTGACTATTTTCTATTAGAAGCTAATGCAGGACATAGGTGTAGGAGACATTTTTCATGTTTAACCTGCATGAAAAACTCTTGAGTGACTGATTATAATCAGAAATAATAATTCAAAAAAGTTTTTTCAGTGTTCCGCACCTTTAGAGCTATGAAACAGCTATTTAAAGAAGATTTAATGTGCTTAAATTGCAAAAATGAGCATAAAATTTATTTACACTGAATTAAAGATATAAAGTCTGACTAACATTATCACACACGTAACAGGTTATTTAAAACATGAGGAATTATTACCCAGTATGACCAGGAAACTGGTCCTGATCTCAGCTTCATGTGTGGATAAAACATTTGGGTGACCTCTTGAGTAAATTCCAGATAAACCTTTTACACCTGATGGTGTAATACGAACAGTGCCTTGCATTTAAAGAGCTCCAAAAGGCTAACCACAGCTAAAAATAAAACACAAAGCCCTGATCGTGACTGGTGACAAACAAGAGCTGACGTTCTTACGCTCTCTAACTGGTTATTCTAACATCTAAAAACACGAAAACGTCAGGAAACTGTTTCGATTTAGTCATCTTAGTCAGGAAATGTACATAAAATGTTTTCACACCCATGAAAAACTGCTGGTGAACACCTGACAGTTGAAATATGAGCAAAAGTCTGTTATTTTGTAAGAACGGGAAATGAGAGTTTATTTCGGAGAGTGCTGCACAACTCTGGGAATAACCCTCTCTGTGTGTGAGTAGACTTCTGCTCCTGCAGATTTACTGTAAAAAATTAAGAGAATTAAAAAAGAAGAGGAAGAAACGCACCTGACACATTATCTTGATGTGGGAAACTCTTTTTCCTCCATTTTTGTTTATTTCATCCGTAAGTACAGAGAGGACAAAGTCTCCGGGCTTGGACAACGACTCCCTGACCAGGAAGGTTCCCGGCTCGTCTCGGGCGGTGAGAAGTTTCTCTGCGTTCGGGCCGGACAGGTGACCATGATACCACCTGAAGAGATGAGATTGAGTTTAAATCCTTATTCCAATTAGTTAAAGAAACCCAGCAAATTGCTTCGAGTCACTGACTTGCGTTGTGACTTTACAGCAATCTTTCATATTGAGCAAGCACGTAGCGACAGTGGAGAGGAAAACTACGTTAAACAGGAAGAAACCTCCAACAGAATCTGGCTCAGCGTGAGAAGCCGTCTGCGACAGTCGACTGGGGGTTGGAGAAGACGGAGCAGATACGTTAAAAATGTTCTGTGCCACAGATGAGATGCTCCGTCGTAAAATAAAATCTGATAAAAGCGTCAAACCGTGGCGGTGAGAATCCGAAGGCAACCGACGTGGAGCTTTCTCAAAATGAGGCTGAGCTTCTTTTTTTTTTTAATTTAGTTTGAAATGTGATTTTTTTTCCCATTTGGCCAAGTTTGTTGAACTTCCTTTAAGAGATTCTTTTTACAGTTTTTATGGTAAAAATATTTATCATAAGAAAACATCAGTAAAATGTTTATGTAAATAATAAACATTTATTAGCATATTTTAAAGTGGCAATGTGTCCTGGCGCTAGGGGGCAGTACAGACATTTGAGGGTAGATTTACACCGTATCACAGTGACTGTTGCTCGTTAAAACAAACATTACGGTAAATGTTACCTGTGGAGCAGAAAGCATGCGACCTCAGCGTGACTCAAACTCTGATTCCATCGAAAAAATGCAATGCTGACGCTACTTTCAGGATGTGCTCAGGGTCCTGCGCCTGCTGTCATCATACTACGGCAATACAGCTGGGCCAAAATATATTGCACCTCTTTCGATTCTGTTCGTTCACGTATGTTTTGGAAAGAGTTTAGCAGTTTTGTTCATAAATTTGTGTTTCTTACTGCCTAAATGATTGTGAACGTGGTAACGCGACTTCTGTAAATCGTACGTCCAGCCAATCATCTAGTGTGATGTCATCGAAACGCGCGAGACCTGGAGCCTGCCAGAAGGAAACATGGCATCTAATATGGCACCCCCCAAAGATGCTAGACCCATGCCCTATGAACTTTAGGCCACATTTTTATGGTTATTTGGTACGAAGATACCAATATTTTACATTTTTCATAATTTTATTTATTTTCAGCAACTTTTCGATTGATATTTTCAAAGATTAATGGTAAAAATGCACACCGTCTCTTAAAAATTTATCTTGAAATAATAATGACAAATAAACTAAATCAAAGGTCTAAATAATAAATATGTGAGGGAAGGTTGAAATCCCTGTTTCATCATCTTCACACATATCATCTGAAAACCCATAAAAACTGAGTCTTCCTTTTTCTTTTGAAATTCTTGCTGCCATTAGCAGGCTTTTAATTGTGGCCCCTCCTGTTTGCTCCACACGAAATACACAAAATGTGAATTTCTCTTGATGCTTTTCACCGCAGCATTTTCTACACGATAAAACTTTATATCAAGTCACATTTCAGTTAAAGTTTGTGGCACCAAACAAACTAAACTAGATCCACCCTGCAAGAAAAGTGCAAAATCTGAATTTTGGTGCTAAAAACTCACCTTCTGCATGCTGTGTGTGAGCCGAGGACTGTTCAGGTATTTTTTGTGTGCAGAGTAAAGGACAGAAATCAGTTTATTTGAAGCTCTGCAGCTGTCAGACACGTGATGTGGTTCGCTGGGCTCCTGTGCACATGGCACAGGAGCACATATCTCATAGAATTGTTTACTGGTTAAACATCAAATGCAGATTTTGCTGTCATAAGCAGGTTATATTTATTCATGTCTATAACTGTAATAAGTGTGTGTGTGTGTGTGTGTGTGTGTGTGTGTGTGTGTGTGTGTGTGTGTGTGTGTGTGTGTGTGTGTGTGTGTGTGTGTGTGTGTGTGCGTGTGCGTGCGCATGCTCAAGAATGGCTGCTCGAGTCGGGCTGAGTGTGACTTAATTTTAGGCACAGTTCTTGATTTTTTTTTTCGAAACTTCCTGCGCTGCGGTCGGAAAAATTCTGATGACAGATTTAGTGGCTGAACAGGACAAAGTATTTATAGCCTGGCCCTCTTCTGATATGTGGCATCCACTAATTCCCCTCCTGTAACCTCCCGCTGCAGCACGCTAACCTGCAGCTGCTCTATTGACGAATTCAGCGCATGCTTTTAGCAGCTTGGTGATTGTTGACCTGCTCTGGATTCAGTTAACAGCTGAATTCGTATTTCAGCAGGAGGATGCAAGAACAAAGTGTAATGCAGAAAGATTCTTGTGCAGTTCTGCGTGAGGCTGATGCAGGACTTTGCCAGTTAGCAGATAAATTTAGCTTGATGTGCATTCTCCTAATCGTTTCAGGTATTTTCGTGGAACCAAGCACCAAAGAGTGACCGGCTGAAGGGAAGTGCCATCGCACTTTGCTGAAAGGACACAGATGAGGAAGATAGCGAGTGAGAAAGAGCATGATAGAGTGTGCAATAGAGGAAGACGAGCAAGGTCTGGCCATCGCTTTCAAAAGTGTCAAAACTTAAAGTTTCCAACCGCAGAAACAAAAGGGAAGTTAGACAACTGACAGACAGAGAGAGAGGGGGGGGGGGGCAGAGGGTACAACTTCCAGCTTAAGTTGTCACACAATGAAAAGTAGAAAACCGTGTCCTTCTTGACTCATAAAACAAGTCAACTCAAACAAGTCAGTCGGACACCAGCCTGCTTTCATCAGCCTACAGAGCAGCTCAGTGTTTCCAGCTGGGAGGAAAACTCCACCAGTAGGAGAACTCCTCCATCACAAAGGTCATGGAATTAGACGTGGGCCGGCAAGCACTGAAAACACTCGGTTTACCTCTGATGATTAAATTATATAAATATTTATTTAATTTGCTAAATAATGTTTTCTGGCAGTCAAAATGACTGCCTTTGACCAAAATAGGTAGAAGTGATTATATTTTGTCTGTCTTTCGCACAATAAACATGAAACACCCTTTTAAATTGAATATACATTGGTTTAGGAAACGTTGGGAACAAGAAAGGCTGTATGTTTTTATTTGACAGGGGAATAGCACTTGGGATCGTGACGTCATCACCGATGCAGCCGCCCCGTTGGCAGCCAGCGAGTCCTTACTCGTTGCTTATTAATGCAGACAACAGCGCACTCACTCTTGTTCTTGCGGCTTAAGTAGATCTATCATTTGTTTGATCAGTTATATTCCACAACCATGGTAAATCGTCGCTGTTTTGTGGGGTGCAACACGTGATCGCCAAGAGAATGAAGGTGGAAACTGGCTTATTTTTCACAATTTTCCGAGTATCTAACATAAAGTATCGTTGGCTCGCTTGGATCGCAGCTATAAGGCAACCAAACATCACCTTCCAAGTATTTTCATTCTGGTAAGTTACAGATGGTGTACATTTGTATACATCATTTCTTTCCTTCAGTTGCAACATTCACTCACACACACACACACACACACACACACACACACACACACGCTGCTAAGCTAATCCGGGCACACTGACACACACAACACAGTGTCTCCTTCTGTGAGATGACAATTTTGATTGTTTTACTAGAAAAACCAGCAAATGAAACATTTACCTCTTGTTCATAAGTTTACATCTCCTCACACCACAAACAAGATGGCTGAAAATGTCCGTTGTGCAGAGTTGTGGTGGCAAAAGGCTGCCATCAGTGCTCCACTCTTGGGTCTTTCATATGGAAATATCCAAACCGTTTAGGATGCTACATTTGTCCATAAACCGGTCCCCAACCTCTTCATTTTACGCATTCCTGTATATTCCGCATCCTTTTTGGGATTTTAACATGTTGATTCACATTTCCTTTCTCCCAAATCTGCTTCTTCTCTGTTTTCACGGTTTGTTTACACTCGTAGGGCCATCAACATATCTGCGCACATCCCAGAATGTAATGCATAATCACGTGTGATCCCAAGCCCTCCTTAACATTAGGGGTGTAACGGTTCACGGGGGAGTGTTGAACCGTTTCAGTTTATTTTTTCCGTTAAATAATGAATTTTTATTGGCGTGATTTAAGTGCAGCAGATTCCTAGGCGAGTTTCCGCATGGACGCTGTATTGAGTGACGCATGATGGCTGCACGCGCCCAATCTCGTTTAAAAATGTGATGTGCAAATTGGGATTAACGCCATTCCGGGCGGATGAAACCAGCTGGCTGTTGCTGCTACTGGAGCCTGTGGAGACGCCAAGCGAAGTGTCGCTTCACCCCTCCCTCCCTTCTCACACTGTGCAGACACGCAGCAGCAAAAATGTAAACAAATATGGCTGCTGAACTATATTCCCCCTGGTACAAGTGATGTAAAGTTCTCATCCTACTCTAAAAATATGGTGTATAGTAAGCTTGTTATTTAATATGAGTTTTAAAGAAGAAACTCTGGGCGGTGAGTTTTTAAGGCTCGCTGCAGAAATAAAAACACAGAGCAACAACAAACACAACACTTGTCTGCATGAGTGTGACACTCATAGCTGCGCAAACAGCCTGTGAAATAATTAAAGACATCATGCTAGGTCAGCAGCCTGTGATGACCCCTGGTTCTGCTCACTATAGGAGCCGCTTTAGATATTAAATAAATATAATAATAATAATATACCGAAAATTAATTGAACCAAACTCGATTTTAGCGTACCGTCTTACCCCTAAAAAACATGATAATTGCAAAACAGATGAACTGCCATGGCCTTTCTAGTGAATTTTAGTCTGTTGCCCAGAGTTAGAAAAGCAGGAAAAAACATTCTGTAGCCAGCTTAGTAATTTTAATCTGGCAGTATTTCGTTTAGCGTAGCATAAACAACGTTCTTGCATCAGCTAGCATTTGGTGTGAAATAGTCATGAAAATTACTCAATAATGATTCAAATTAATTTGCTGACTTTGAAGTAAGACAAAAAACTTTTTTTTAACTTTAAGCTAGAGCTTTAATGCTGATCTCAGAGACTGTTGAGTTATAAACTTGACCAGCTTATATTTGACACCATTCTGGCAGCCTCTGCTGACCAGAAACAGCACTTGATAATTTTGTGGAGGGGGTAGTTGTCTTAGGGGATGCCCTCTACCTGCTTTACTGCTGTTAGCTCTAATGCTAGCGATTAGCATTTTCAGTTTGCAGCTTGTCAACAAAAAGCATGAGAAGGAGAAAAAGAAGAAGTTTGCTTGTACTGTTGGCATCATGACAGAGCCTGGAAGTAAAAGTAAGAGAGTAATGTATTTGGAGGCAAAGCAAATCTCTAAACCAGAGTGAACATCGGCACAGCCTACGCTAGTTTAAGGGAGCTAAAGGAGGCTACAAAATCCCAGACTGATGGTGACCTGGCTTTGTTTCTTCCGGACTTGTAAGCAATAATATTTTTTGTCCAACAGTGTGGATCTTTTTACTTTGTGGTTTATTTTGTATTAGTTGGCTCATGTTAGGGTTAGCTTGTTTGCGCTAGCTAAAGCAGACTGCAGGCGGGTTGCTTACGACAGTTGTAATTCCACTTTCATCTGCGACCCAGTACGGGTGGGTCCAAGCAACATAGATCTGTCAGGCTTTTCAATGTCAACGTTTCACCGTCCACCAGACACTGATGCAGGAGATAGGTGTAGGAGACTATTTTCATGTTCAGCCTGCATGCAAAACTCAGAGTGACTGAACATAATCAGAAATACTCATTTAAAAAGTTTTTCCTATGAACCACATCTTTAGTATTGTATTTAAATTTGCATAATATTGTTGCAGATATTGTAATAATCCTGACAGAAAAAGAATAATCCTGATATGTTGTTAAACCAAGGGAATGTCACTTTTCTCCTCTTATTTTGTATTTCCTGTTTTGGCATTAAGTTCTAATGTTCGCTGTCACTTTGCACAAAGGTTACTGGGTTTTCCCTTTGATGGAAAGGTTTTGCACACATATGAAGTCTAATTTTAAAAAGAAGGCTAATGAGAATTCTCACATTTTGTACAAAACATAGTAGGAGGTCTAGAAATAGATTTTCACAGAACTGTTTCTTACATTTAGTTTATCTTAAACAATGCGAGATAAGGATCTTCGATAAAAACATGAATCAGATAATAGATAGTCTGTATTGGTGCATTTAAAGCAGTAAAAAGATTGTTTATTACCACCTAATGCTGATACTCATGTGAACCTGTAACAGCGAGGCAGAAAATGTAGGAATGAAGACTATTTTTGATTAATACGGATTCGCTGTGAAATTAAACATGCTGCTACACCTGAAATACCGTGACTCTCCTCTTTTCCCCCTACAGAGGAAAATGTTAAAGCTGGAAGAAATAACATGATTGAAGGAGGTTTAATTTCAGTGCAACTCAGAGGAAACTAAAATGTAATCAAATGTTGGGGAAACTTGTTTGGTCACAGTCGACTCAACCACCAAACCAGACAGCACACCATCCCCCAAGACTCGCCGCGGACCACGCGGAGGCGAGGGAGATGATCAGGGGGCATTTGACCTACTGGAAGCCGAGGGAGGGGACAAAGATTAGCACGCACCTCTCGGTGGTGGGGTCGGAGCAGTTCAGCGGGTATTTCAGCTCAATGATTGTGCCGTCTTTGTCCTGAAGGATGCCGTTCTCTGCTGTGTAGTATTCCACCAGCTCTGACAGGGTGGCGAACTTCTCCCCACCATACAGGTCATAATAGTCTCCAGTGTTTTGGATGCGGATGTGGGTAACCAAATCACCCACCCTGCAACGAAAAAATAAAATAAAAAATTAAACAGTCAGGCCACACCAAACAGACAAACTTCCTGTGAACAGCAGTTATGAAAAACATTTGATTTTTTTCCTTTGGTTGACTTTTATGCATTAAACTTGCCGAACACCAATTGTTAAAATAGAATCTAAAAGGTAAAATCTGAATATCTGGTAACACTTTACAATAAGGGTCCATGTCTTAACATTACTTAGTGCATTATTAAGCATCAATAAATAAAGGATCCCTTTATTATCGTTAGTTAGTGCATTATTAAGCATCAATAAACAAAGGGTCTCTTTATTAACATTACATAGTGCATTAACAAGTATCAATAAACAAAGGGTCCCTTTATTAACATTACTTACTGCAATATTAGGCATCAATAAACAAACGGTCTCTTTATTAACATTACATAGTGCATTAACAAGTATCAATAAACAAAGGGTCCCTTTTTAACGTAACTTTGCACATTATTAAGCATCAATAAACAAAGGGTCCATTTTTAACGTTACTTTGTGCATTATTAAGCATCAATAAACAAAGGGTCCCTTTTTAACGTTACTTTGCGCATTATTAAGCATCAATAAACAAAGGGTCCCTTTTTAACATTACTTTGTGCATTATTAAGCATCAATAAACAAAGGGTCACTTTTTAACGTTACTTTGTGCATTATTAAGCATCAATAAATAAAGGATCCCTTTATTTTCATTATTTAGTGCATTATTAGGAACAATACACAAAGGATCCCTTTATTAACGTTACATCGTGCATTAAGTATCAATAAACAAAGAGTCCCTTTATCAATGTTACTTACTGCAATATTAGGCATCAAAAAACAAAGGGCCCCATTTTAACATTACTTTGCGAATTATTAAATATCAATAAACAAAGTGTTCCTTTTTAATGTTACTTTGTGCATTATTAAGCATCACTAAACAAAGGGTCCCTTTTTAATGTTACTTTGTGCATTATTAAGCATCAATACACAAAGGATCCCTTTATTATCGTTATTTAGTGCATTATTAGGAACAATACACAAAGGATCCCTTTATTAATGTTACATAGTGCATTAAGCATCAATAAACAAAGAGACCCTTTATCAACGTTACTTACTGCAATATTAGGCATCAATAAACAAAGGGTCCCTTTTTAACGTTACTTTGCACATTATTAAGCATCAACAAACAAAGGGTCCCTTTTTAAAGTTACTTAGTGCATTATTAAGCATCAATAAACAAAGGGTCCCTTTTTAACGTTACTTAGTGCATTATTAAGCATCAATAAATAAAGGATCCCTTTATTATCGTTATTTAGTACATTATTAGGAACAATACACAAAGGGTCCCTTTATTAACGTTACTGCAATATTAGGCATCAATAAACAAAGGGTCCCTTTATTAACATTACATAGTGCATTATAAAGTATCAATAAACATAGTCCCTTTATTAACGTTACTTACTGCATTATTAGGCATCTATAAACAAAGGGTCCCTTTTTAACATTACTTTGTGCATTATTAAGCATCAATAAACAAAGGGTCCTTTTTTAACGTTACTTTGTCTATTATTAAGCATCAATAAACAAAGGGTCCCTTTTTAATGTTACTTTGTCTATTATTAAGCATCAATAAACAAAGGGTCCCTTTTTAATGTCACTTTATGCATTATTAAGCATCAATAAATAAGGGTCCCTTTTATTAACGTTACTTACTGCAATATTAGGCATCAAAAAACTGAGGATCCCTTTATTAACGTTACTTTGTGCATTATTAAGCATCAATAAACAAAGGGTTGCTTTTAAAGTTACTTTGTGCGTTATTAAGCATCAATACACAAAGGATCCCTTTATTAATTTTACTTAGTGCATTATGCTGCGCAGTGACACAGTGGTTAGAACTGTTGCCTTGCAGCGAGATGGTCCCGGGTTCAATTCCCGGCCTGGGATCTTCCTGCATGGAGTTTAAATGTTCTCCCTGTGCATGCATGGGTTCTCCAAAAACATGGCTGTTAGGTTGATCAGTCTGTCTAAATTGTCCTTAGGTGTGAGTGTGTGTGTGCATGGTTGTTTGTCCTGTGTGTGTGTCTGTGTTGCCCTGCGTTGGACTGGCTCTCTGTCCAGGGTGTACCCCGCCTACTTGCCCGTTGACTGCTGGAGATAGGCACCAGCCCCCCTCGACCCTGCGTGGACAAAGGGGGTTCAAAAAATGGATGGATGGATTAGTGCATTATTAATTATTTTAAGTATCAATAAACAAAGAGTCCCTTTATTAACGTTAAGTATCAATTAAGTATTAATAAACAAAGAGTCCCTTTATTAACTTTACTTACTGCAATATTAGGCATCAATATACAAAAGGTCCCTTTATAACGTTACTTTGTGCATTATTAAGCATCAATAAACAGAGTCCCTTTATTAACGTTACTTACTGCAATATTAGGCATCAATAAACAAAGAGTCCCTTTATAACGTTACTTTGTGCATTAATAAGCATCAATAAACAGAGTCCCTTTATTAACGTTACTTACTGCAATATTAGGCATCAATAAACAAAGAGTCCCTTTATAACGTTACTTTGTGCATGTAAGCATCAATAAACAAAGGGTATCTTTATTACTGTTACATAGTGCATTATTAATCATCAATAAACAAAGGGTCCCTTTATTAACTTTACTTAGTGCATTATTAAGTATCAATAAACAAAGAGTCCCTTTATTAACGTTAAGTATCAATTAAGTATCAATAAACAAAGAGTCCCTTTATTAAAGTTAAGTATCAATTAAGTATCAATAAACAAAGAGTCCCTTTATTAACGTTACTTACTGCAATATTAGGCATCAATATACAAAAGGTCCCTTTATAATGTTACTTTGTGCATTATTAAGCATCAATAAACAGAGTCCCTTTATTAACGTTACTTACTGCAATATTAGGCATCAATAAACAAAGAGTCCCTTTATAACATTACTTTGTGCATTAATAAGCATCAATAAACAAAGGGTATCTTTATTACTGTTACATAGTGCATTATTAATCATCAATAAACAAAGGGTCTCTTTATTAACGTTACATAGTGCATTATCAAGTATCAATATACAAAGGGTCCCTTTATTAACACTAATGTTTTTGTCAACTATTAGTTGTCCTTAAGGTTAGAACAAAGGGTCGGGGATGTCTGTTTAGTAATGCATTACATAATATGGTTATGCAGTTATTACTTTAATTGTTTATTAATACTTAATAATGCACTAAGTGATGTTAATAAAGAGACCCATTTTGTAAATTGTTACAGAATATTTGAAAAACTGAAACATTTTAAACAATCTGCATCTATTCAGCAGTTTCAAAGGATTCCGCTTTTACCAGTTTAATGTTTTGCTGAGATGCACTTTGAGATGCTGAAGCAGAAGAAACCACAAATCAGACTACCAAACACTTAATAAGTGTGTGACCCATTTTTGTCCGGCAAATAAGTTTCCAGTGTTTCTATGTCTGAAAGTGACACAACACAGATTTCTGCGAGCTGACCTCTTTTAAATAAACAGCTATTGAATAAAGCTAAAAAAAAATAAAGGCCGTAGCACGGAGAAAGCATTAAATATCAACCTCTTATAATAAAAGGCTCCGATACTGTATAACATGGTTTACGATCAGGAAAATCTCAAGTGTATCAGTTAGGTCTAAAGAGCAAAGGTTTCAGGATGTTAGATATACAGACACCAGATTTGTCTGTGATCGTTTCTCTCTGTGGCGTTCTTGTTGAGCATTTCACTTTCTGTCCATCAAACGTTAAAAAGAAGCTTAAACATTTATTAAAATCAGACAGAGGCAGCTGACCCATGATTTCAGTTGCTCTCGCTCATCAAAACCCTTCAGATTTGTAATAATCGTGCCATTTCTAGCCTGCAGATAAATTTGGGAAGAATATAAAGTCCTCCAGTTTTCTCCAATAAAATAGGAGCTTCTATAGAAGTCTTTGGGTTGTTACCTGACCGACAGGGAGAAATCACCAACATTTTTCTTGCTGGGTCGAGCCAAAAAGCTGCCAGGGATGCCCCGAGACTTCAGGACCTCCTCGGCTTCCAGACCAGTGATGTCTCTGTGGAACCACCTGCGCCAGGACCAAGAAAACACAAATAATTCAGGTTAGAAATGAAATTAGCGCTGCAGGATTAGATCACTCGTTAGGATGAATGGGAGAATTGTGTTTAGTAAGTTGAAAGAGCTGGATTACTGCATTTCCGTTTTAGATGTTTTGAGATGCTGTTAGACCCAAAAATCTTAATTTTTTTCTGACTAAAGCTCAGTTTGACTCAGTTATTTATGAATTTGTCAGGAAATAAATATTCTGATGTTTTCTATAATTATATCCTTCATTTATCTCTCAGCAGCTAAGATAATGAGATCAGACTGCATTTTAATGCTAAATATAGCCCTGAGATATGAAAAAGGTCAATAATAAAGCTCTAATATAGCAATATAATAATAATAATAATAAAGCAGCGGATCGTCCTCACCTGTGTAATCTAACAATTTTCATGCACATTAAATTAACATATTTAAAGTAAAATGTCTTAATTGTTGTTTAAAAGCTACCAGTTCCAAAAAAATAAACCAGAATTTAAATTACTTTATATTATTTCTTCTTACCTGCAAATATGTCGAAGGATTTAATCTGAATTTTATAGATTATTGACTTCTAAATGTTTAAAAACGACTTATTCTTAAGTTTCATGACACACGTGTGGTTGCGTTTTAAAGAAATAACGAAAAGTAGCTTTCAAAATGAAAACATGCATTTTAATTTGCTTCTAGGTTATGATTTAGTTGTGAAATTCAGCAAAAGCAGCAAAGTCGTGACGTCTGGAAGCTAAATTAGCGCTGGGTTAAAGAGCTAGAAGGTTGAAGATGCACCAATAGGTAAAGTGAATTAAATGTTTTACTTCTGTCACTTTTTTTAAACAAAGCGTGCAGCACATTAGGGGTCATATGACAGAAGAACAGAGCAGGATGAGCGAACGGCTGGCGAAAGATAGAGAAGGAGGAATGGAAACAGAGAAGTTGTCATAATGTTTTGCAAAAAGCACAAAAAAATGTAAAAAAAAACACAAGCAGAGTTGACTAACGCAGCGTTGTGGTGTTCGGCAGAGGCTTGACTCACCGAACCATGTCGTCTCCCGACGTTTTCTGGGACAAAAGAGATGAAGAGCTATCGATGAAGAGCCACTTAAACCTGCGCCACACGTGCCGATTCAAAAGCACAAGTTCGAGGATATTTTCTCTTGTTAGTTGATTGTTAATCTCATGGAAGACAAAACGCTTTGTTGTTGCACTACTTCCTCACTTTGTGCTGACTTCAAATGAATCATGTGTTTGTTCGTTCGCACACTAACCAGACACCATCCCGTCAAAATCATCCGCCCTCAGCTCTCCTCCTCTATCTGACAGCTCAAGTACAAAAACAGGCAAACACTTACTCCTCTCAGCTGCTCCAGTCAACAACTGTCACTCAGGAAGACGCTCACACTGTAGTCGTCTGCGTCTTACCCCCTGCGTTGTTCTCTCTTTCTCTCTGTCACTCCCCTTCCTTCCTTTTTACGTGTCCTTTCACAAAATAGTGAAAGCAAACACAAGAACAAAAATAGCCAACAGGCCGGAATTCCTCAAGTAGATGGAGAAGATGCCGTTTTTCTTCTTCTAATAACGACCACAACAAAAAGTTGTGTGCGAGAGCAGAGAAGGTTTCAGCTCCATCACTCTAAGTTTCCTGTGTCGGATCTCTGCAGCAGAAGCAGCAGCAGCAGATGTAGGTCTGGTGACTCTGCTCAGCGAGCAGCCATCCCATCACGGTCAGAGTCCAAAACAGAGAGTTTAAGTTCCTGGAGACGTCACCAGCGAGAGCACGCTTGGTCTAACAAAAATCACAGGCAAACGTTGTCTCCTCAGCCAGCCCACCTGTCTGCTGTCAGTGCTGTTTGTTCTTTACTTCCAGGTGTGTACCGGTGTGTGCATGTAACACACAAAGGTCAGAGTCACAGAACACTTCCTTATTTGAAGTTTGACCTTCCCCCCCTCGTGTGTGTGTGTGTGTGTGTGTGTGTGTGTGTGTGTGTGTGTTGCTTTTCATCTAATTAACCACTGCAACAGCAAACATAGATGGCATTTAAAGAAGGTTAAACTGGTGATAAATAGTGATCTGTCCATTTAAAGTAAAAGTTCCACAAACACACGTTTATATTTCTATACTTGTGGGGACCTAGCTTTTTAGAGACCGTATGGGGCCTATCCCTAACCATAACCATTACTGGTGTATTCTTAACCTTAACCCTAAATAACACTTAATTCACACAATACCTCTAAAAGCAAGTATGAAGGACTTTTTACACAGTGGGGACCAGCCAAATGTCCCCACGTTACAGGTTAAACGTGACATGTCCCCAAAATGTAGTACAAACAAGGCGCGCACACACACACACACACACACACACACACACACACACACACACACACACACACACACATTTGGTTAAACTGCAAACACAAACTCTTCCATTCCTTTTTTAAGCATGTAAACAAGAATCATTTACGTGATTTCCTGCATTTAACTTGCCAATTATCCCACTTTTTGTTTTGAAATGCTAAAGAAGACAGTTCTAGTGGAAAATATTGGGTTAAACAACGTAAAACGATAAATAAATTGTATGGAGGAGAACACTATTATATATAGCTCTCTGGAGCGCCACACACACACACACACACACACACACACACACAATTGCAGGTGTTGTCGTGGTTAACGCCAGCTATTGCACTCATTATACTCCTGTCAGAATCTCATGTTTTACAGTTAGAGCAGGTTTGACTTCTCTTCCCTTCTGCCTCTGCAGAGCGTTACATAATAGGCAAATGCATCTGCCATACAGCACACACATACACACACACACACATGCACACACACACAGAGGTTCCCTTGTTCTCACTGACAGAGCAAAAGGATGATGTTTCCCTGATTTGGTTGAGTGTTGCAAACGGTTTCTGTTTAGATGATTTTAATGCACGGCCGTGTGGATACTTTGTTAAACCTCTGAAACTTTTTTGGAAGAAAAGAAGCAGAAATATTTAGGTGATGTGTTTTAAAGCAGTTCAGAGTAGCTGTACTTGCAGCGGCTACAACATACTACTTTAACAGATATCCAAAAGGACCTTTAATCGGCATTCTGCTCTCACTTTAAATACATTTAGCAATTAATATTTGAATTGTGTGACTAAAACTTGTAACATTGTACTTTAACATAGATATGCTACTTAGAATGACAGCATTACCTCCTCTAGAGTGGTGATTCCTAAAAAAGTTTAATAAACCTACAGATTTTCAGGTTTTAAATATATCAGCCTTTTTTATATTGCTTTTGCTTAAACTGTCTTAATCTGTGGAACGCTGCTGCTTCTCTGCAATTTCCCAGCCTGGGATTAATAAGGTACATTTATGGATCTAGATTTCCCTACTTCCTAAACATGAAGATTGGTTTCATCTAGAAATGCACCAATTGTAGTTTTGAAGGCCAATACCAATTGAAGATATCATCATCAGCAACTCTGACATCATACGGGAGGGTCAAGCACATTAACTGTAGCCGTCTACCCCTGAGGAGTTGTTTGAGTCATTAGGCTCTATTGTGTGGGAATGGTTGTTTTGATTAGATGCAGGAGGGTTTGGTCTGGACTGAAAGTGTTTTGGAATTAGGTGTAAAGCTGCATTATAGGTGCTGGAAATGTGAAACCTGAGACCTCCCCCTCCGTTTAATGCTGGGTTTTTTCTGTCCAGAATGTGTACTTTGACATCTTCAAAAAGTGTGATCTTGTCTTTCAGGTGTAAGTGGACTGCAGAGTCTTGACCTGAAGAGGTAGCTTTCCTGTATAGTGCCATGCTGTTTAGTTTCCCCAGTGAAAGGTCTGGACAGTCCTCACTACACTGGACAGCATAAACGCCACTAAGCTTCAGTTGGGTGTCCTGTCTTGCAGGTTTTGGAGTCATATTTCCTGAAATTTGGAAATCTTGCCTCAGATTGGATAACAAAAATGTGACTATTATCTCCACAAATAACACAAGCATGGAGGAGTTCTGCTGTGAGGTGATGTTGCTAATGCTAAAGGTTAGCTTAATCTAGTTGGGAATGTTGATTCTTGAATGCTAAAACAACAGCCTTCCTTGTTGCAAGTCAAAATGGGAGAGTACTTGTCAGGCCTTTCAAACAGTGGCAGGTCCAGAAATGTTTTTCTGCAGGTGCTATGAAGGAGCTAGTCTTTTTATTGAGGGTGCTATGAAGGAGAGGTCATGCGTACCTATTGTTCTCTAAAACACCTTCAACACTAGCAGATACACACGTGTGCACAAAACCTCAACAACACCTGAAACAATAATTAATCTAATATACATCATAAACATATAAACAAGCATTGAGGATTGCTGTATAGTCACTGACACTAGTCAGTGACACTAGTCAGTGACTTGATGCAATTTGCTGGGTTCCTTATATAGGAAACATTATTTCTGATTGGCTTAATGAACTGACCTGAATTGGAATGTTTATTATGTGAAGTGCCTTGAGACGACTCTTGTCGTGATTTGGCGCTTTATAAATAAACTTGAATTGAATTGAACAATCGCTGACATTTCCATGAAATCATAAACACATACAGCCACACAGAAAACCATCTATAGTGTTGCAAGGTTAGCTAACGTTAGTGTTAGCATTTCCAGTGGCAAAACCCTCGACTGCTGCGGCGGTTGAGGGTTGACTCTCTTCATCCTGATCTGTAGGTTTTTGTGGGTCTGAGATCACTTCCAAAGATTCATTCGTTTCTGACTGAACCCGTGGAAATTTGGGCAACAAAAACCGATCCATTTTACCACTAGCTCCACCTTTCACTTGGAAAATGAGGTCAAAGGTTAACAACAATTTCCTGTTTTGGTTTAAGTTTTTACTTTCTATATGATAATTTACTGATTATTTTTGTTTTTATGTTAAATATTATCACATCCACACCTTAAATTAAAATTTAATTGTAAAAATAAAAATCTAATTACTTGGGGGTGCTATGACTAATCCAGGGCGCTGTCACTGCTTTCAAATTCTAGAGTTTCACCGTCTATTTTCTATCAGATGCTAATGCAGGAGATAGGTGAAGGAGACTATTATCATATTCAGCTTGCATGAAAAACTCAGAGGGACCAATTAGAATCAGAAATATTCATTTAAAATGGGTTTTCAGTGAACCACACCTTTAAATAAAACTAATTAAGGCAAGAACTTGCAGCAAATATTAAACATTGTCTAGTTCGCATGTGGAAACTTTGCCAGAAACAAATGCCATTACGTCAAATTCAAACCACAACAAAAATAAATAAATTATATTTAGTACGAAACCAAAAGTTCCTTTTTGGAGCACGTTAAAAATATTCCTATAATACAAATGTCCCCTAGTGATCCAACGTGGATGGCTTGCTTCAGCATTTATGGAGTTTATTTTGTTACATGTCACATACTTGATAAGAATCACATAGAAGCACAAAAATTTTTTATTTTCCGCGTATTTTAGGTTATTCTAACACAATATAACATTTTAACGTGACTTTTTTAATCTACAGGAGGCTTTACCGAAAATATCTTATTTGTACTTTTTCCCAAAACATTAAAAAAATCTAGAATACCACAAAAACTTTACATTTTTTTTCTTCCAGATATGTAATACTGGTGTTTTTATTACACTACACACAAAAATAAATGATTTTTCTGATGGTAGAAAGGGTAAATAAAAAGAATAAAGTCAATTTAAAGGATAGAATTTAAAGAAGAGGCAGCGGCAAGAACAAAATATGCCAGAAAAAAATGTTTAGATATAAAATGAACAATAACTCACCCACAAGTCATGCTGTTGACTCCTCTCTGCTCTCCGGACAAATGGGACGTTAGATTTGTTCGCACCAGGAAGTAACAACTTAATTCCAGCGAGAGCTGCTGAATGAGGTAATTTTTAGGGGTTCTCCTCTTCCATCCGCAATCAGATCTGGTGTCAGGTTACACAAATAAGTCTAGGTATGCCTTTTAGTGTAGGTTAACAGCCTTTGTCCTTATTTGCCTTTCTGAGCACACAGGCCAGCTCATGCCAAAGCCTCCCAACTCTTTCATAAGATAACAAGCCAAGGCAATCATCCCGCCCTGTAATTAACTCAATTTATGCCTAATTATCGAGCTATTTGTGGGGCAAAATGCATCCTGCCCCCAATCTTCCCCTCCCGATCTGCTGCACAAAGAAGAGCTCATTGTTTTTATCTCTCCAACAAATCTACATTAGCTCCTATGTAAATTCCACCTCATTCTTCTAGGCTTGTATGCAAACTATGCCAGGCTGCTACGGCTGTTTGTTGTTATGCTTAGCAGAGCATGTTGCAGCTCCAGCTACGTGACAGATGCAGGAAAGAATGTTAAATAAAATGGAAAATGTTTAATAAAACAGGCAGGACATTTTCAGGCTCTCGTAAAGGGAGGTTTGAATGTCAAATGGGTGGTTTACATTTGAATTATGGATTTTATTTCAAACTATGGCTTTCATCGTTAAAACTATGTTAATGTAGTGAAAAATCCATTAAGATTTTTAAATGTGGAAGGTCAAAAAAGTCACAATAGTCATAATTTTGAGTTTATGGGTTAAATATAGTAATTATGAGAGTAAAAATCAAAATTATGAGATTAAAAATTCAAATTATGATACAAAAGCATAATTGCAAGATTCACAGCTATAATATTGATACAAAATATCCATTTATGAGATTTAATTGTACAAAATCATAATGATATAAAATTATGAGAATTACTATCATAAATTATATACAACAGCAATTATGGGATATACAATAATATTGTCAGCGATAAAACAATAATTACGAGATTTAAATTCATAATTTTGACATTTGAAATAACTGATACAAAATCATTAGATATTAAATCATATTTATGATACAGAATCCTAAAATGAGAAGCAAATATGTAACCATGAGAAATAATAAATATGAAATTTTAAATTATGTGATTCTAATCATAATTATGGTACAAAATCATGATTATGAGAAACTAAATTATTATTGAGTTATAAAAGCAAAGTTACAACTTTTAAAATCATATTTATGAGAATGCATTTATTTTGATTTTTGTTTCATGAATTAAAAATTCATAATTGTCACCTCAAGCTCAGTTCCAACTTTGACAGTAGTAACATTTTTTTCTCTCATGTGGCAGAAATGGACTTCCACACACAAGACCATTATGTAACCAATGATACCTTTAGGGTAGTGGTCCTTCTTCATCCGTGCTCAGGCCAACACCTGACACGAACGTTTACAAGCTTTTCTCTTAAATCTGTCACCTACTTGAACAGAAAGAAGGAATTTGCCAAATAAAAACATAATGCAGGAAATAAAGAAGACAGATAAACGTCTGACATTTTATTGTAGTCCATAAAAACGAACGGCATCAATAAAAACAAGGTGGTGACAATAACAATATTCAATGACATAAAACAAACAGACAATAAGAAATTAAATAAACTTAAAGGTTGCCGTCATTTGTAAAATTCACATGTACCAAAAACATGTCCTACTTTAGTATTTTAGGGGAAGTTCTCAGTTAAGCAGATTTTTGGTGCAGTTAGGAATGTCAAGGTACTAGTTGGGGGGGGGGGTACAAAGAGCTAATCTCAGATCAGCTTACCTGCGGTGCAGGTGGCAGGACGAACACAGGAAGAGGTAACAGACGGATAAGACTGACGCAGAAATGACGGTAACAGTCTCAGGGGAGAGGCTCGCTGCAGTAGAGACGCACATTTTTATGTTCATCACAAACATGAAACACTTTCTCTTTACACACAGACCGGTACCCTATCGGCCACAAAATTCCTGCTCAATGACTCCTAACAAAACGTCGGTGTTTTCACAAGTCCCTAAAGGTGGAAAGAAGCACAATCCAATCCCTTGAATTCTTCAGGGAACTAAAAGTTAATGTAAAGCATCAGGAAACTCCACACCTGTTCCATGGTACATATGTCACAAGCACACGGTTGACCCTGCTGTCAGGACAGGTGAGAGCTGAGGAGCTGAATCTGATCCCAGAAAGAGAAATGCTCGTATTTATTCTGCCGCGGAGAGGCAAGTGATTATTCTATCGACTCCCGTCTTTTAGAAACAAAGTCAAGCTGCACAGCGTCTGAGTCTGGAGATGAGTTGTCGGCACAGAGCGAGGGGGAGGAACTAACCTGACTGTTCTGTACACGGTGTTTGGAGGGGAGAACATCTGCTACGTGGTGGTGAGGTGAGACCGCCTAGCTTCAAAGCTGCAATGTGATTGGTCAGCGCGGCACCTGCATTTGCTGTGAGGTTTGTGATGGATTCTGGATCCCGACCTCGGGACCCCGGCTGGCCAATCGGCTGAGGATGTTCCTCTCAGACATCTGCAGCCGTACGGCCACGGGGGGGATCCTGGCGATGGTTGCTGGGAGACGAGTGACGTCAGCCTTCATGTCACTCAGCAGTTCCTCCAGCTGTTTGAGGACTGGAAACGCAAAACAGGAAAGAGATCGAATCAGCAAGACGTTTTTGTTTTTTTTTTAGCAACAATTCTAGAAACCAAAACAGTTAAAGACGGACTGCACGCCATCAGAAAACGCAACTCCACCCCTAGTTAAGATTTTTAAAATGCTATGAAAGTAGGCGTTGCCAGGAGGCACAGAGTGGCATGGCCAAGTGTGGGGAATTTCCATCCCAGGAGGGAGTGGGAGGAGACTGTACCAATGACGCAAACTTGTGCCAGCCCCAATCACAAGTTTAAAATGCAGTAGCCACAGTTCAACCCACAGGCGGCAGCACTACGACGTTTTCAGACCTAGATTCTAGATTTAATCAAGTTTTCACAAACATGTCAAAAAATGCACAGAAACTGAAAGATTGCATTGGTAAAGACTCAATTTTACAGTTAATAAGCAAAAAAATGTAATTTTGGAGTTTACTCTTTAAGCTTAGTAAACGTTGGATTAAACTCACTCAGCACTTTGCCCACTAGCATTAAACAGCATATTTGTGGTATTTAAAAAGGTTCCTTTATATTATTTTTGTAAACACGAAATTAATTTCCCATAATCATTTATTTTAACCCTTATCCTATTCCATCAGGGGAAATGGAGAAGTTTTTTAATTAGGGATGTCCCGATCAGGTTTTTTTTGCCCTTGAGTCCGAGTCAGAGTCACTTGATTTTGAGAATCTGCCGACACCGAGTCCCGAGCCGATATTTTTGATACATACAAAAATAAAGAAAAGGAAGAAACTGTTCCAGAATGTTCCTTATTTTTTATTTAATTGCCTTTTTTTTTTCATTTTTAACAACAGATCACTTCTGTGAGGTAGCTTGAACAATAAAGTAATAAATAACATAAATTCTTCATTTTTGGACTTTATTGCAAATATAAAAAGTCTAATATAAAAACAGATAGCACTTCAACTTAAAATACCTGGCAGGGGGCTATTTTGCCTCGGCCCCCAAAATGCTTAGATACGTCCGTGGGCATGGGACGGAGTTTTGAAGATGATCTGAATTGTATCAACTACATAAATACCAAGGGCGTCAGTTTGTTTTCAGAATTGCTGGGGACAATAACCATACACTTGAGTGGGGTTTAAAAATTGCTGGGGACAATAAAGTAGGCTAGCACAGGGGTCGGCAATCCGCGGCTCTGGAGACGCATGCGGCTCTTCCATCCATCTGTGCTTGTAAAATAATGAATGGATATTTAAATAAAAAGCTTTATATTTTACTGGATTAATTTTACATCTGTATGCCAATTCTAAATGTAAAGATTGTCTGCGTAAACCTGAACAGGTCCAACCCGGTCTTACTGTGAGACCGGGTTGACGGGTCACGCTTGTGCGTAATCATATGGGCACTTTATGAGCTGAAGAGGATGTGAGATTCTGGGCTTCTCCTCAGACAGGCTCATGGATGCGTCGCCACATTGGAGACAGGAACAAGCGCTATTCAGCCAAAGTTTCATAATCAGGTTTGGCAGTGTGAGTGTCCTGTCACAGTGTCCCGATAGATAATGCGCCCTGGCTACTTGGCCAAGGGGATGTCCCTTTGGCTGACTGGTTAGAGCGTATGACTCTCACCCTGGAGTCTGGGGATCGAAACGCACCCGGGCCCTCGTTTCATTTGACTGTTTATTTTGACAGATGAACTCAAGGATGTTGCTTGGTTTGAAAGAATTACCCCGACGCACACGAATGCGCATGGATGAGCTGACATTTTAATCGTTAACGCACATCGCGGAGGTAAAATATTCCCATCAGAACATCAGAGCTTTATACTGGACACTGTGTTCAGCGTGGCTCGGAGCGCCCACGGTGGACAGTGAGCTGAAGATCTGGGGTTCGCAGCGCAGCGCAGAACCGGCGCATGCGATAAGATTTCCTCCCACTGAAACAGTCTGGAAACCCGGTCTCTCTGAGGGATGTCACTTGGAAAAATGTTCTTTTAATGAAATTATGAAACTTTGGCTGAACAGCGCTTGTTCCCGTCTCTAATATGGAGACGCATGACGCGTAGAGACATTTGATCACGCACAAAGTTTATGTGGAGCAGAAGCGGTCGGGCCACGGCAGGTGAAACGTTCCTAGCCTACATGAAGGGAAACTGTTTAATTGTAACATTAATATGTTACTGGACACACTGGTCTGGTTGGTTAGACCAGTGTTTGAAGTGGAAAACACACACACACACACACACACACGCACGCACACACACGCACACGCACACACGCACACACACCAATTAAAATAATGCTGATAGCGTGGACTAGAAGCCAGGTGATGGGTTACGTATTTAAATGATGATCAGGCTGCTGTAAAATGTAATCTCCGTCCACATCCAGACACAATTATCCTCTATTCTTTATTTGCTCTGCTCTTGTCTGGGCTGACGTAGCTGACGGTGCGCGCGACGCGCCTAACTAGCGGCTGATGCACATTTTACGCATTTGGAGAGGTGGGCTGGATGCTGTGCGTTTACTGGAAGATGGTCCACTTAACGCACGGGTGTAGACTACATATTAATGACAAATGAATGAAAATTAAATTGTGAGTTTTTACTTCATATTTTAGAAATAAAAAGGACGGGGGAAAACATTTATGACGTCTTTTTAAACTAAATTTTCTAGCGCGACCTGCCTGCTTCACTTAAGCCACTGATTATTAAGTTCCGTCCAGAATTACCGTGGGAAACGGGTAATAATGGCTCTTTGATGGGAACAGGTTGCCGACCCCGGTATAAGATCTGAGCTGGAAAAACAAAAATCCTCATCAGCAGGCGTTTTTGAAAGTGGGGGGACACAGCTGCCAATCACAAATTTTGCCGGGGACATGTCCCCGGTGTCCCCGGTTAAAATGACGCCTATGATAAATACTACATGCTGATAAATTATTGCTTTATACAGGTACAAACGTGTAGTGGGATCAATCTACCTACATTTTATTTTTATAAGAACTTTGTTTTGTTTTCTTGGTTTTTATTTTCCCATCTTCCTGTCCTGTCTGTCTCCGATTTTCCTGCATCTCCCAGTCCTCCAGACAAACTCTTGCCTGCTGCCTTCTTTTTCACCTCACAAGTAACTTTTTAACTAGCAGATCAAATTGATCCATTGACCGCAAAAAAAGCGGAGTGTGCGCGGCGCTGCCCGGCTGCGCCAGTGACGAGCGCTGCAGCACGAGCGCGTCCACACGTCGTGCTCAAATACAGACAGAACTTACCAGAGAGAAAATGAACGGACACGAATGACTGTGTGTTAATTATATATTTTTGGTGACGCCACTTAAAAACGTAGTAAATCTTACTGTGGCCGTGTGCAGAACGCAGCTGGAGTTCATGAATAATCAGCGGTCTGCCTGCATCTCTGCTCAAAAGAATCCCCACAACGCTGAGTCCATGTAAATAATATAATAAAGGTAGAAACTGGATCTCTTTTGTGCTCCTTCTGGGTGTGTAAGTTAAGGGCATCAGGGGAGCCTGACAACCTTTAAGGAGAACCAAGTTGCTCTCCTGTAATTTGAACCCAGTCTCCGAGTCCGGATCGGGGCTTGGATCGGGAAGTAAAGCCCGAGTCCCGATAGAGTCTGAAACCACGTGATCGGGGCCGATTTCCGAGCATGTGATCGGATCGGGACATCCCTATTTTTAATGTCTCTCCTCCTGTTTCATCACAAATGATAAATAAATGATAAATGACACGCACTTGTATAGCGCCTCTCAGAGTAAGGACTCCAAAGCGCTTTACACTACAGTGTATCATTCACCCATTCACACACTGATGGGGATGAGCTACGATGTAGCTACAGCTGCCCTGGGGCACACTGACAGACGAGGCTGCCGAGCACAGGCGCCACCGGTCCCTCCGACCACCAGCAGCAGGCAACGTGGGTTAAGTGTCTTGCCCAAGTACACAAAAGCAGAATTCTCTGTCCGGAGCCGGGATCAAACCTGCAACCTTCCGATTACTGGACAACCCGCTCAACCTTCTGAGCTACTGCTGCCACAAACGCTCACTGTGGCAACAAAGACACCCTCATGTTGACATGATACCAAACCTGACCAGTAAAAATACTGTAAGTTGCTCATATGTGAGGATTTCCTTACTTTATCAACGCCTGAAGGCATATTTTCACCAGCAGAATTAATCTACACCAAAAAGGTCATCTTAAGACGCTAGAAAGTCTATTTCTTTCTTTTTTGGACCATCTGGTTTTTTTTTGGTACATCTGTCCTCCTGGTCTCCTTCTACAGTTATTTTAAAGTACAAGAGCAGGGCATGACAGCAGACAGGGACAGACGAAACACGATTTGCACACTTGTACAAGCTACAGATTAGCTCTAGTCGATTATAAAACACTGTAAATAAGTCAACTAAATAAGGTAACTTAAAGGTCACGTATCATCCATCCTTTTTCGGGTCGTGGGGGCAGCAGCCTAAGTAGGGAGGCTCAGAATTCCCTCTCCCCAGCCACTTGGGCCAGCTCCTCCAGGGGAATCCCAAGGTGGCCAGCTGAGAGACGTAGTCCCTCCAGCGTGTCCTGGGTCTTCCTTTAGGTCTTCTCCCGGTTGGACATGCCTGGAAAACCTCACCAGGGAGGTGTCCTGGATGCATCCTAGCCTGATACCCAAGCCACTAAACTGGCTCCTCTCGATGTGGAGGAGCAGCGGGTCTACTCAGAGCCCCTCCCGGATGATCAAGCTTCTCACCCCATCTCTAAGAGAGAGCTCAGCCACCCCGCGGAGAAAACTCATTTTGGCCGATTGCATCCAAGATCTCATTCTTTCACTCTCTACCCAAAGCTCTGACCATAGGTGAGGGTGGGAACATAGATCGACTGGTAAATCAAGAGCTTTGCTTTCCAGCTCAGCTCTCTCTTCACCACAATAGATCGGTACAGCGTCCGCATCACTGCAGATGCAGCACCAATCCGCCTGTTGATCTGGTGCTCCATCTTTCCCCTCACTCCTGAACAAGACCCCAAGATACTTCAACTCCTCCACTTGGGGCAGGACCTCATCCCGGACCTGGAGAACGCATTCTACCTTTTCCCAGCTCAAGGCCATGGTCTCAGACTTAGAGGAGCTGATTTATTTTAAAATTTATATACAAAATATATAATAAAATTAAAGTTATTTTAATGACCCATTCCTTCAACCCAGAAATAAGATGCCAGGATTTGGTGAAACCCCGCCTCCCAGAGTGAATTCCAGAGTAACACAAAGCTGCTGACCCGGAGACCGCTGACTAACTCACAGCTCTAGCTTTACATGTTTCTTTTTGCTCTACATTGGGTGGTTTTCTGTTGGAATGGCACCAGTTTGAAGATGTAATCCATCTGAAAACAGGGTATCTGCAGGTTTAAGGGAGCCAAATTTAAGACTTTTTAAGACCTTTTTTAAGGCCATTTTGACCAAATTTAAGCAATTTTTTTTTAAATTAAATTTAAGCTATAATTTCTAGCTATTGCCTGGAATGTCGCGAACGTGGGATTAGCCATCCAGTCACCATTAAAATTGCACATCCCCATGGCGCAAGCTCCCACTAGCTTAACCAGCTAATGCGCTCATCTAAAAATAGCCCCCTTTCACAACCAACTGAATGTGTACGGTTCCGCTTACGCCAACATCGTACACAAAAAATGCTGAACACTAACTAGAAATTTATGAAAATTTTATAGAAATAAAAGAATCTTGTTGATTGGTTCTTTGGTAATTTAAGACCTTTGGAAACTGTATTTAAGGATTATTTGTCATTTTTAAGGATTTTTAAGGCCTTAAATTTGGAAAAGCAAATTTAAGACTTATTAAGACTTTTTAAGGACCCGCGGATACCCTGGAAAACCAACTCTGGTAATGGCGAAGGTTCAACAAGCAGTCTGTGAAACTACGGTTACATTCTGGCTCAGTTTCTGAGAGCTCCTGAAGATAAAATCCAACCATTTCAGCTGATTAAACTCTTCTTCAGAAAGTCTGGACAAGGATTCTGTACCTCTCACAGACTACAATACATTTTGGGTTTTAAACATTATTTAAAGTTCAGACTAGATGAGAAAAAAAGTCACTCCTTCACAACTGTGGATTAAACTCCCCGCTAGCTACACAGAAACACTGGGCATTAGTGTTAACAGTCCAGGGGGGGATCAGGACTCAAGAGACTACCTGGATGGTGAGGAGTGGGCCTTTGTAATGCAGTAACAACCTACAGGGAGCCCAGGTCTCCTCCCATTCCAGTCGGCTCACGGGTCCCCGGAAGAACGAAAAAAAATGAATGCAAGTCAACGGGGCTAAGAGCTATTGTCTCATCCGCTTTGCCTTACGCCCTGGATCGCACATATGTTAAACTTCAATTTAAATGAAAAGTAATGGTGTGTTTCAGCCACGCTAGTCACGTACGTTGAGATTTATCAGCTTGACTACAAATCAGACGTCGCATAAATGACGTCACCACAGAATCTCCTCTCCCCTAGCGTAGCTGCTACTTACCAAATGGCCAGATTTATGGTGGATCTTTCCCCCCGGAGGAAGGATTTGAAGATTGCTGAACTTAAAACCACTTTACCTCTGCTTTACTCCATGTCTGGATTGATGACATCAATTTGGTGATGCGCATTTGTAGTCCTTGATGTATTTCACACAAACCCTAAAATAACTTTTGCCCTTTTTTGAAAATAAGCTCTTTCTTGGCATCAGAATGCATCTTTAAAATTCACTGACATCATATGTGAAATCCATGGCACATGCTAAACGGGATTAGAAAATAGCATTTTTAGCCCCGTTGACTTGCATTCATTTTTTTCATTCTTCCGGGGACCCGTGGTCCGGAAGTAGATGGGCGTCACTTAGGCTCCCTATTATAGCTGAAAAAAATGGCTCAGCAAAAATTTGCAGAGCTGAAGGGAAGAAGCAGCCGAGACAGGAAAACGCAAGTGTCAAACAAAAACCTGTACAGGGGGTATTTTTCATGAGGAAATAATAAAACATGGACAAAAGCTCCAAAAAGTGGACTTTGCATAATATAGGACCTTTAAAAAGTAAATTGACCTGTGGTGTATATAGTTTACTAGTGATGACATCACAGATCTGTTCTTTTGAAGTCCATGAGAACCTTGTGCTTTCTTTATTAACCACACCTTTATGGAGCACCGCGTTGGCAGGCTTGTTTCCAGACATGGACTCCTTGCTGAGGTGCTGATGGGACTCGGCGAGACACTCTACCTCACTGAAGCGAGTGTTGAGGGCCATGGAGGGGTGGGCCGGGTCCTCTGTCATGTTCAGGTAGGCCGCCCTACGCAGCTGCTCCTCGATCACCAAAGCCTGCTCCAGCAACTTCAGGAAGCCACGGACAGACCAAAATTAACCAGTGAGACATGACGCAAGCAGACACGCACACAGCTGGATTCTGCAGAACCGAGGCGCCGGATTCACCTTGAACCTGCGAGCCAGAAACTTGTTCTTGATTTCCAGGAAGTTTCCTCTGCTCATCTCTCCTTTGAAGGGCTCGTTGATAATAGCAAACCTCACATCGTTCTGCACATCCTGCCATCGAGCGTACCCGTGTCTGAGACAACACTGTCAAGGACAACAGCGCTGCTATTTCTGGACTCCAGAGACAAAACATTCCAGGTGATGTCATGTCTCACAACCCGGTAGCTTACTTTCTAAAGGAGCAAAAACAAGGTCGCATGCGAATCGTTTACTCTTTTTCCTTTGAGACCCTTTTTATCAAACTGCTGTAGCTTGTAAGTAAAACTAACTTGTAAACTTAAACCCACAGCTCGTTTAGGATGTTAATCTGTAAGGAAATGATAAAAATGACCACCCCATCAGTTAGAAAAGATACTGTATGATTCCAGCCAACAGCCAGTAGTCATGACGACGGTGCCAGATCTCATAGGTCTTCTTCGTGACAGTGGCGGCCCTCTCTTCGTTCTGCCACAGGGAGTGGAGCTCTGAGTGGGAGGGCAGAAAGGTCAGAACAGAGGTCAACGGCGTTGAAACGAGGAGAGAAAGGAAAGCGTGTTCACCTGTGAAGCCCCCGTCTGCGATGTTGAACATGAATCTCTGCTTGGTGGCTTTCTTCTTCTCTTCGCTGATGTTAACCGCAGCTGCTCCTCCATCTTTGGCATTCTCTCCATTCTGCAGCTTTCCGGGCTCCTCTGTTTTCACGCCGTCCTTCTCCTCCTTTGGATCTGCAACGAAATGTTTCGTTTTGCAACGTTTCCTGGACCTTTAAGATGACCTTTACTATAATATTAACCATCTCACAGATTCAGTCGTGTGGAGAAAACTTTTATTCAAACATAAAGACGACCTAAACTTAGTCTGAACCTTTTCTCTCCTCTGGTGGTGAGGTGTCCATCTTCTCGTATTTGCCGTCCTCAGCTGAAAGAAGAGAAATGGAGACTGGCATAAGGCCATTATTCTGAGAATAACATGATATAGATGTATTTTATCTAGTTTATTGCAATTCCATCATAACATCTGTTAATTTGTTAGATTTAAAGGTGCAATATGGGATAGGCTAGCTAGTCATCCTATAATCTGGACAAGACCCACACACAGAGCTCAGTTGTGGAGCAGAATCTATGGTTGTCTTCCAAGCCATCTCCGCACGAAGTGCTAGGACCAATCAGGGCAACAAACAACGTTTCTATGTTGTCCAGCCAGTGGTAGACCTGCTCAGGCTACAAAAAGTGTGGCTAAACTGACCTGAAGAGCAAAATCTTTTGCTACTGCTACGGTTTAGTACGAGATGCTTTTCTTTTTTATGCCATATTGGTTGAAATGCTCATCACATATTGATGCCAACTAATACATTAAATGTTTTGTTTATAAAAGTAATAATTTTAGCCACCCCTGAAACACACAATCTTGAAAAAACCTCACACAATTATTGTGAATGTCTCGTTTTTAATGATTGTATCATAACCTTCTCACCTTTACACTTGTCCTCTGAATCCATCCTTCCATCTGAACCTCCCCCCTTATTGTTTACAGAAGCAACCATCGCTGCTGAAGACTTCTCTTCTTTCTCTCTGCTCAGGTCTTCAGCTTCCTTCTCCTTTCCTTCCTCTCCATCCTCCTTGTCTTCCTTCTCCACAGCAGCATCTTTCTTGTTAACAACGGGGGACTTTTCAGACTCATCTGGGATTTCAATAATCTGAATAAGAGAAGTAAGTTTTGACATTAATTAAAACATTGTATCATTAATAAACATATTACAGTGGCACTAGGAAACACACACACACACCTCTGGATCATCTTTCTTAGCTTTGCTGTCCTCTCCCTCTTTCTTCATGTCATCTCGCTCATCTGATTTAGAAAAATCTTCTGAAAAAAAGCAAAAAATATTCAAGAGATGTATTTGGGTTTTTTTTTTCCACTTGTAAAAAGATTTTTACGATTTACATCTTAAAACAAGAACGTTTATAAAGTGCTCGATAATGCAGCTTTTCTGACTGCATCCACAAGAGGGCACCAGTCTGGTTAAAGCTCCTCTGAAAGACCAGAAGTCAAAAATACTGTTAGAAGTTTAAGTGAATGTGTCTAAAACTTTTGATTCGTCTTTTAGGCTCTCAGTGACAGTTAATGTTCGCACCTGGGATGGGGGTGTTGGGCTGCGTGTCTGCAGGAGTCCCAGTTGAAGGAGTTTTCGGGTCTTCGCCTGCAGCTAAAGCTGCCGCCCGTTTGTTCTCCTCCAGCTCCGCCATCCAGGGCATCGACCACTGACCGTTCACGTGCTCAAACTCCTGCACCTGTTCAACGGCGTGACATCAGTCCATCAGTCATTATAGCAACAAACATGTGAATGCAGCTTATCACACATAGAATGATTACAGTGCAATCTCCTGGATCCACACCTTCTTCCTTATCAGTGACATCACACCGATGCGAGTAAGCACATGTTGCCTGGACAGACCCTCACGCGGGACGCCATCTGCAAAGGTCTCAGCTCCGTCGGCTCCCGGCTCACAGAGGTGGCGCATGAACAGAGACACATAGGCTCTGCAAACACATAGGAGTTGTATTTGGTCATGAGAACGTGACGATAAATTCCAGTGCTGCTGAGGTCTGATATGCAGAAGTGGGATTAGTTCTGAGACAAGCAGAAGATACTAAAAACACAATTACTTGAACTCCTTCTCAGGCTTCCCTCGCAGATCCCTGACCAGCCACTGGTTGGTGAAAGCATCCTGTGGCGGCATCCCATAACGCATAACCGCGTTGAGGAAAGCCTTCCTCTGACGAGCGTTGAAGCCCAAAACCTGAAGGAACAAAAATTAAACCTTGCAGTAAAAAAAAAAGAAAGAAAAAAAAAAAGCTTTCTGTGCATTTTTCAGTAACTTTGTATAATTATGACATTCCTCTTCCTCTAATATCCTCTTATCTTTCTGAGCGCTCCTTTTCTGTGGCCGTCTCCAAGTTTAGGTCCTCCACCACCTCCCTTACCCATGGTGTCCCACAAGATTCTGTGCCGGGCCCTCTGCTCTTCCTCCTCTATCTGCTTCCTCTTCAGCACATCCTGAGCTCCTTCAAAGGAATCTCCTAACATCTTTATGCAGAAAACATCCAACTGTACATCTCCTTTAAGCCCCATGAGATGTCTAAGCTGCAGCTTTTACACACCTGCTTAGACTATCAAAACCTGGATGGCTGGGAGCTTTCTACAGCTGAATGAAGATAAGACTGAGATCCTCATCTGTGCCCCAGACAAGCTGGTTCCCAAAGTCAGAGACTCTCTTGGTCAGCTTGCTTCTCACACCAACCCTTCTGTCAGGAATCTTGGCGTGACCTATGACCCGGCTCTCACCCTGGATTCTCATGTCAGTTCTCTTGTTCGCTCTTCCATCTTCCATCTCAGGAACATTGCTAAGTCCCATTCTGTCCCGCTCTGAACTTGAGACAGTTCTCCACACCTTCAACTCCTCACGCTTAGACTACTGTAACTCTCTTTTCACGTGTCTGAGCAGAACCTCCCTGAACCGTCTACAGGTGGTTCAGAATGCCTGTGCTCGGCTTCTGACCAAGTCCTCCAAACACACCCACATCACCCCGCTTCTCCTCCAGCTTCACTGGCTGCCAGTCAACTTCAGGGTTCATTTCAAGATCCTGGTTCTGGTCTATAGGGCCTTACATGGACAAGCACCATCTTACATTGGTGATCTTCTTAGTCCCTACACCCCCAGCAGGTCCCTGAGGTCCAGTGATCAAAGCCTACTGGTTGTGCAGCACCAGGCTAAAGACCAAAGGTGACAGATCATTTGCTGCTGTGGCTAGGGATGGGTACCTTTGACATTTGAATCGATCCGGTACTAATTCCCGGTACCTACGAGTCGATACCGGTACTTAACGGTACCAATTTTCGATACTTTTGAGTGTTTATTATTTTAATTCTCTTTTATAATTAAATATATATTTTTCTCAATATATATATATAACCATATTTGATAAATATCATGATAAATAACATACAAGTTTGTATTTTAACATCGTCCTTGTAGTTTTATAAGCTGATAATTAAACTGAAGCAAACATCTTTACTGTGAACTAAATTTACTGTGTATCTTCATTCCTTTTGCCGTCCTTTTTCTTTTGATTTTTCCTACTGGGAAGTTAGAATTTCCGAGGAGAAAGCGAACGCACCATTAGCTGGAAACAACGGTGGCAATGGAAGCTAACATATCAAGCTAACGTTATCTTAAACAGTTTATTTAGCTGCTGGAGCAGATTAAAACGATGATGCCTCAAACTTAGATCGTTGTCGCTGGTTTTACCTTCATCCATTCACCCGTCGCATTTAGTAAAGTAAAGCCAAACTTTAGAGCGCGTTCATGTTCTTCTAGTCGGAAATTCGGAGTTCCGAGGAGAAAGCGAACGCACCATTAGCGAAACGGAAGCTAACAAATCAAGGTAACGTTATCTTAAACATTTTATTTACCTGCTGGAGCAGATTAAGATGAGGATGTCTCACTTAGATCGTTGTCTGTCGCTAGTTTCATCACCCAGTTACCCATCACATTTAGTGAAGTGGACCCAAGCTTTAGCGTGCGTTCTTTCTACCATGCTTGCTCTGTTTACAACGGGCTCGCAGGGACCGGCAACATAACGCTCTTGCGCATGCGCAACTGTCTTGGCAGTACCGAAACGAGGCACCGTTTGAAATGACGTGAATCGGTGTTCGGTCGGTACTATGGAATTCGGTCGGTACCTTAAAAAGTACCGAATTCGGTACTCATCCCTAGCTGTGGCCCCCAGACTCTGGAACTCTCTCCCCCTGAGCCTGAGTTCAGTGGACTCAGTGGTCTCCTTTAAAAAGCAGCTGAAGACTCACCTGTTCAAGCTGGCTTTTGTATGACCTTCTTCACCTCTCTCTCTTTTTCTGCTCTCCCCACCTATTCCACCTTCCTCAGGATCCACTGATTTCCCTCTTTCCTGTTTACTCTCTCTTTCTTAACATATTTTTAATCACAATTCTATTTTTGCTCATTTTAAATATATTTTTAAAACATTTTCTAAATTCTTTTTTATATTTTTTCATTTTTTGTTTTTGTGAAGCGCCTCGTGATTTTTATCTTGAGAGACGCTATAGAAATGATATTTTCTTCTTCTTCTTCATTCTGGCGGTGACTTCCAGTTCCAGCAGGATGATGCATCAAGTCAAAGATCACAACAAGTTCACTGAACTTCTAAAACCTCCACGGTCACCAGATTGTCTGGTTCCTGAAATGGCCCAGAATGTGGTCCTTTTGGACCGTGAAGGTCCAATAAAATTACCCAGAACTAGAAAAGTGTACCTAATAAAGTGGCCAGTGTGGGCACATGCATCTCAAAAGGAGGCCAGAACCTACCTCAATGTTACCTCCAACCCTGGCGAGCAGCGGAGGAAGAGGTTTGTCCCGGTCGTTCCTCAGCCCTTTCCTGTTAGGCCTGCGCGCGTTCGCTACGAGGAAACAACAAAAGTTAGTTTGTCTGAACTGGAGGAGCAACTACAAGCAACACAATGAAATGATGAAAATGAATAATGAATCTGAAAGCTGATGATGTGCGCTCTTATCATCCTACAGTTTCTCTGTGAGGCTGCTTGACTTACGGCTCAGTGCTGCTCTTGCTGAAGCTGTCCCTTCTCAAAACTCACACCACACTTTTACATTCACCGCTTCTTAGAAGAGCATTCACAACCAAAAGCACTGCAGAGGCGTCATTAATTTGGTTTAATTAAACAAAGTTAATTCAGGAATGAATTAAACAAGTGCATCAATGAACATTTTATACAACTATTGGTTCTATCTAAATAAAGTGCAACAGATTTTATCAAGTGATAGAAGAAGAAATAAAAAAAAACATGAAAACCTCTTGTTCCCAAACAACAAAGCTTATCAACATTTAAAGTCAATGATTCAGCGAGTTGATAAAACCGTTGGTTGTGTTTTTATTTTTCTTCTCCCTCTTTCTTTTCCTTCTTTCCTTCCTGTCTGCTCTTCTCTCTCTACGCTCAACGCAGATGATGCAGCAACAACTGCTCTTTTTGAAGTGGTTGACGTTGTCAATGAGGATATCATAGCTGTCGTCTGAGTCTGCATAAACATCTGCAGGGGTGGGTGGAAGGTAGTTAGTGGTTGACAAGAAGGTTCATGAAGGGGAGAAATATTTCCATGAAACCTTATGAACAGGAGCGACAGCTGCTTCCCTCTTAAATCCATCTTAAAAACAAACACGGGAAAACTTCCACTCTCACAGTGGGAATGAGGAGCAACAACAAAGCCAGTGTCTCAGTGGGCTGCGACTATTGGAGACTATTGGAGACGTGTTTGTGAACGAGCCGGTCAGTGACTGTCCAGTCGGCCGATGTCCACGGAGGGGATGTGGACGAACGAGGAGGAGGATGAGGGACACAAGCTATGGATCTATCTGGCATTCATTCAAACGCCGGATATTCCCAGTACACCCTGGAACGTGAGTGGTCCTCCAACAATCTTTGATGTTTTTCTTTTGTGCAACAAGAACGTTAGCTAGGGCTAGCATTAGCAGTAGCTTGGGCTAGTGTTAGCACAACTAAAACTAGCCATTTTTTCTATTAGTTGGTTGGAACATGCTAATGTCAAAGAAAGTGTCGAAGCTTATGACGTGTTAAAGGTGCATGATGTAAGACTGACATCCTGTGGTGAAATTTGGTTACTGCAGCCCATTTTCTAAACAAAGAGACTTTCCCACTACCATGCTGTGTTTCATGACTGTTGCCAGCTACAGCTCGGCACCAGAAGATTCTAGATGAGTGAAGACAAGCCACAGACAATAAGTTGATAAGTAGATAACTACATTTTACTGTAATATTGAATTCTTGGTAACTGAAAGCATAGCTTGATCTTTTCTTAGATCCTAAGAAAATTGTTTATTCACCATTAGCATTGTTAGCTCAACATTAGCCTCTTGCTTTCTTTATGAGACATTAGAGTAAAACTGAAAAACGCTGTAGCATCTTAAGCCTGATTCATGCTTCTCCGTCAGCTCCGCAAAGGACAGACACGCACGGGTTGACGGAAGCGTTTTGCCCTCATACGTCTCCGTCTCCTGGAGAGTGTTGCAAAGCAATTCCCCGGCAGGACAGAAGAGGGCATAGCGCTGTTCTGTTGTATCCTGTCATGTATCCGGTCCAAGATAGTGTGTTTATATTGTGTTTTTTGTATATAAGAGACTTTTTAACACAGAAAAATTTGTCTCTCATTCTCCTCCACCTCTTCATGCGCTCCCCACCTCCAAACCCAGGTTTCCTGTCATTTCCGTCCACCAATAAAACTCTTGCTGCGCATCTTTTCACTCCTCCAGTCACGGGGGAATTAATCATTCATGTTTTTAGAGTTTTTTCGTGAGGTATTCTTCAAGCTTCTCCGTGTCTGCCGCTTGTTATCCTCGGCTCTCTTTTTGTTTTTGAGGGCGCAATGGTGGCGGTGTAGACGACAGCGGCGTCCTGACCAATCACAAGCTTGCGTTCTCCGTCTCGACTGACGGATGTTTAGAAAAGAGAGCTCGACTCCGTCCGTCCTTGCGGAGCTCTCCGGCAGGCCCGCAAGGACGTTGCGTGTCTCCGCACTGACGCAGACGGAGAAGCATGAAAATCAGGCTTTAGGGGCATAAGGAATAACTTCTGGGTAGCTCCTGTTTACTGAATAACAATCTGTTTACAATTCTGGAGCTTTTTCCTTGATGGCGATGATGCATTTGCCCTCATAAGCTGGACGATGAAAATGCACACAGGGCAGGGGGCATCTTCTACAGGTTGTCCAGAGCCAGCACAATGCTGGAGAATGCTTTAAGCATCTGGCTAACAGGTATGTACAAATGTAATTATGCATTTCATTGATTTGAACTATTTTATTTGTCCACATGTGACTCATATCTGATTTTTCATGCCAATCTGAACAGCATGAATCAGATGATTTTGTTTTCAAATCCAACCTAAGTCTTTATCATATTTTGTCCTAAACTGGATACATGTTTAATTAAACTTCAGTCCGATCTTATCACATCTCATCAAAATTTGACATCACTCACAGCCAGGAAATCTGGAGGCATTGGAAATAGGAAGCAGCAAAGTCACATTCTAAACGCATCCACGTTTACACACCGTATGTGGCTCTTAGACATCAACTTGTTGACTTGCTCAGCCAAAAAGCAACTAGCAGCAGATGACCCGACGACTCAAAGCGCTACCGGGAGAATGGAGACAGCTAGATGAGGAGAATCTTGGAGCAATCACACAACACAGCATAAGAGGAAGAGAGTGCCTGACTATAATAGTGTGGAAGCTGTGTCCTGTGATGCTGGGTTGTAAACAAAATCTATTCTGTTTCTCGTGAAAATTCATTAAATTGATTTGCACATCTAAAGATCAAGTTTTTTTGCACAGTAAAATGACAACGGTTACTTTTTTAGCTAGAAATCAGCTGTTGGTTTACATTTAAACAGGCTAAGAATGTTATTTTTCCATAATGTTAATAACAATAAAACAGCATTTGTATTTAACAGCTACAGCTTTTGGCTGAATTCTTATGATCTTATTTTTAATAATACCATAGGTTAATGTCCCAACAGCAATCCACCGATGCAGGTATCGACACCTGACCGTTTGTGAAAATCAATTTTACTACCAACCACCAATATTTGATTAAATGTCAATATTATAAATATTGCACAACTGCAAAGTCATGTAGTTAAGGAAACAGCTAAAAAAAAATGAATGGTTTAAAAATCGCTGACCTGAATGGATACCGGATGGGAACAGAATGGATCGAATCAAGAAATCATGTTAATCCTTGAAATCTGAACCGATACCAAGCATACCTGATAAAACAGGACAGTGGGATTACCAAGCTAAAGTCTTGAATTCACCCAATCGATTTTTCTAGATTTGGAGAACACACGCCAACATTGGTGATGTCATAGGTGACGTTTGGTATTTGTTGTCAAGAGTTGCAGCTCACTGAGAGACAAAGTTCTCTCTCCCTTTCTCTCACTCACACACACACACACAGACACACCGGTGTCTGTGTGTGTAGCCGCAATCAGCTCAGGTACCCTTACCTTCAGCACGTTCATCAAAGTCCTCGTCTCCCTCCTCTGAAGCCACCGAGTAATCAGACTGGTTATCAGACTGATCCTCCTGCCAGTCTAGACACAAACACATAAAAAAGACCATCAGCAACAGAGTGAAGAGGATGCAAGTAGTCTCAAACTGAAATGACATTTAACTAAACTTCTTAAGGATTCATTTACCATCAAATATATTTACCAGGAAAACAAAAACTCATCCTTCTATTCTGCTGTACGCTACATTAGCATGGCTGGAACGAGGGAATAAATACTTGCCAACTAGAAACAACGATATACACAGAAACATTATTATAAATATATTAAGTGTTTTCAGCTGGGAAAATGAACCTCCATCACAAAATCTAACTCTTAACTCGGACTAATCTAATTTATATTCCCTCTTTAAAAATCTTCAGTTTTATTGTGAAAGTTTTCAACAACTTTCTTTTGTTTGTGCTCATGTTAGCTGTGCTAATCATTTTTTTCTAGCTGCTACAAAGATGAGAAGTAACATATTATTCATAAAGATTTTTAATTCTGAGTAGGTCTGTGAGGTGATCCCCTCACAAGATGCAATAAAGACAAAGAGGTCCTGGAAACCTCCAGCCTGATTGTGCCTAGGGCTGAGCATTGAAACTCTCTACCTTTAGGTACCAGCCAAAAACATTTGGTAGGTACTTTTACAAAAAGAAAATATTTTTGGTGCTAAATTTCAGTACTTTGCTAAAAGGCTGTCCCCGTTGAGCCGCTCAGCTCCGTACGTAAGATTTGTGTTGCTACCTGCATATAAACCGTGTCGCGGACACCTCAGTGTTGAAATGACGCTATGCATTACGCGGCTCCCAGGGGCAGATAAGAGTTGGTCTCTCTCCGAGAATAATTATGAATTTATCAATGATTACTGCCTGATGACATTTTCCCACATCTGCAAAGCTCACTGGAAGGACACAAACCGAGGACAATATTTTCCTGATATAGGGTTTATTACTCAAGTAAGGGTAAAAAAAAGTATCTGATTAGAAGGCTACTTGAGTACTGAGTATCATCTGATCTAATATTTTTAAAATGATGACATCAAACAGACATAAAATAAGAAGTTATGGGCAAATATTGGTATTTTAAAAACTAAAGGGGAAAAATGTAAACAAATAAACAATATAATTACAAAATAACTAATTTTAAGCAAAATTTAGACACAAACTGAGGGCAATATTTTCCTGATATACAGGGTTTATTTAGTTGTCTGAAAATGTAACACGTTTAAAAAAAAACGAAAACCGTGATAATTTTGGTCACAATAACCGTGAGGTTAAATTTTCACACCGTGACGACCCTAGTATATTTGTTTATTTATTTGGGATCGAAACGGTTTTTCTTTCAGGATTTTAGAGCGGATGTTTCACATTTGACTCACCAAACAGGTAACAGTTTGCACTTTATCTTCACACCGTTTACTTTTGTATTGCACTGAAAGATGAATCCTACCTTTAATTTTTGTATACAAACATTTTAATTTTGTGTTTAATTCTTGCTCTAAAAAGAAAGTTGCTTGTTAAATTATAGTTCTCACAGTTTTCACTGAAACTTTGCCGTTTTTGCTTAGTTTGGTAAACTAATACAAAATAACATTGAGTACTTTTAAAATTGGACTTCAAAAGTACTAAAAAAGGAATCCTTAAAGTAGTGGTACTGAAAAGTATCGTAAAGGTACCCAGCCCTACTCACGGCCACTTCTGAAATCCTAAAAATAAGGCAGATCTTCACTCACTTTTAACGTGTTTGCAAGATTTCAGAAGCTTTGCGTGTTTAGAGCTAAAAACAAAAGCAGGTGTAGAAGAATGAAAATAAATGGTTTCAATAGACCTTCACACCTCCTTCAATGTTTGAGCCTAATCAAAATAAAACACAGATTTAAACATACAACAACCCACAGACACAAAAGCACCAACAGCACACACACACAAGAAGAAGATGTTTTATATGGTTCTGTACCCTGTCGTATACCTCGATCCTCCTGGGAACCGTCATTGTAGTTGACCGGTTTTCTAGTTCTTTTGCCTTTGCCTAAATTGCGTGCAAGGTCCTCTTGCTGCTGCTCATAGTGATGCCGAAGCAGCTTCTCCCAGTAGTCAGGATCAACGCTCTCCTCCTGCTTGATCACCTCCCTTTCTAACTCCTCCTCCTTTGAGAGAGGATATGTGAAAAATAACACCAAAACAGGACACCAGAAGTTTGTTTATACTTTTTCACACTAAAAAATAACAGATTTGTCCAACAGATGAAACAATGTTTGATTTCACACATAAAAAAATAAATTGTACCTCGTCGTCTTCATCTTTGACCACATACTGGGCCACCTTAAAGGAACTGAGGTACTCATTCATGCTCTGGAGCTCAGTGTCCTCTGTGGCGTCCTGGTTTCTGTCCAGCAAACGCTCAATCGCCGGATCGTCATAGTGGATCACGCTGCTGTCATCCTCTTTGTTGTCCCCTGAAGGCAGAAAGCGTAAAAAACAGAGACAATGAAAAAAAAATAAACCGCTCTAAGATTGGGAAATATGTCAGTTTTTTCGAATCGATTCGTCAGTCCGACAAATGAAGATGGGCGATGTATGAACATTGGTTCTGTTGAGACTTTTTGTGGCCCGGACACAAAGCAATTCACCCAATCACAATCATTCAGAATTAGTTTCCTGAAGCCGACCACTAGCGATGGGTACCGAATTCGGTACTTTTTAAGGTACGGACCAAATTCCATAGTACCGAATGAGCACCGATTCACGTCATTTGAAACGGTGCCTCGTTTCGGTACCGGTCCTTCATAACGAGAACTTGTCTAGGCAGCTGCGCATGCGCAAGAGCGTTATGTCGTCGGTCCCTGCGAGCCAGTTGTAAACAGAGCAGCATGGTAGAAAGAACGCGCGCTAAAGCTCGGGTCCACTTCACTAAATGTGATGGGTAACTGGGTGATGATGAAACCAGCGACAGACAACGATCTAAGTGAGACATCCTCATCTTAATCTGCTCCGGTAGGTAAATAAAATGTTTAAGATAACGTTAGCTTGATTTGTTAGCTTCCGTTCCGCTAATGGTGCATTCGCTTTCTCCTCGGAACTCTGAATCTCCGACTAGAAGAACATGAACGCGCTCTAAAGTTTGGCTTCACTTTACTAAATGCGACGGGTGATTGAGTGAAGATGAAACCAGTGAAAACGATCTAAGTGTGAGGCATCATCGTTTTAATCTGCTCCAGCAGCTAAATAAACTGTTTAAGATAACGTTAGCTTGATATGTTAGCTTCCATTGCCACCATTGTGATCAGCTAATGGTGCGTTCGCTTTCTCCTTGGAAATTCTAACTTCCCAGTAGGAAAACTCAAAGAAAAAGGACGGTAAAAGGAATGAAGATACACAGTAAATTTAGTTCACAGTAAAGATGTTTGCTTCAGTTTAATTATCAGCTTATAAAACTACAAGGACGATGTTAAAATACAAACAGTTGTATGTTATTTATCGTGATATTTATCAAATATGGTTATAAATTGAGAAAAATATATATTTAATTATAAAAGAGAATTAAAATATTAAACACTCAAAAGTATCTAAAATTGGTACCGTTAAGTACCGGTATCGATTCCTAGGTACCGGGATTAGTACCGAATTGATTCAAATGTCAAAGGTACCCATCCCTAATTGGGTATTAGTTGCATCAGTCAACAACTCACTGCATCGCAACTGTTTTGAGCCAGTCGTGAGAATATGGATACTTTTGACTTGCCGACCAAAAGTTGAAGATTTTGCCCCAGCAGAGAGGGGGTGACCTTTAACCCATTGGATCAGGTAAGATGCCGGTCAAAAGTCTGAAGCTACTATGAGGATGTTAGCAGATGTTGTGGTGAGATAGGGACAATTCTGAAGAACATTTTGAATGTTTGGTATACCTATCGGTAGCTGTTTTGTTTTCTTCATTGCAGTCAGAGTAACCTCCGCTTTTCTCAAGTGACTCAAATGTTTCTCGCTCACTCCAAACTTTCTTTCTGCTACTTGATTACCATTTTTGGCTGGATATTTCACAACTTACAGCTCGTAATCTGCATAATCGGATTCCCTTTGTAGGGGCATTTGTTTCCGTCTTTTAAGCTAATGCTTAAACTTTGAAAACTGAATTTTTAGTGGTGCAGGAGTAGCAAATACAGAGTCACAGCCTAGAGTGCCCTCTTGTGGCAGCAGTGTGATAAATAATGAACATGTGAAATTGTACATGTGGATATTCAGCAGCAACCAGTTCAGTGGCCTAGTGGTATGTGTGTCCACCCTGAGACTGGAAGATCGTGGGTTCAAATCTACAGTCGGGTCATACCAAAGACTTTAAAAATGGGACAATGCCTTGCCACTTGACACTCGGCATTAAGGGGTTCAATTGGGGGGTTAAACTGCCAAATAGTTCTGAAGTGTGGCCGTGTCTCCAGCTCACTGCTGTCCAAGGGGATGGGTCAAATTTGGAGAACACATACCAGTTACAGTTTTTAGACTACTGTAACTCTCTTTTCACGTGTCTGAGCAGAACCTCCCTGAACCGTCTACAGGTGGTTCAGAATGCCTGTGCTCGGCTTCTGACCAAGTCCTCCAAACACACCCACATCACCCCGCTTCTCCTCCAGCTTCACTGGCTGCCAGTCAACTTCAGGGTTCATTTCAAGATCCTGGTTCTGGTCTATAGGGTCTTACATGGACAAGCACCATCTTACATTGGTGATCTTCGTAGTCCCTACACCCCCAGCAGGTCCCTGAGGTCCAGTGATCAAAACCTACTGGTTGTGCAGCACCAGGCTAAAGGTCAAAGGTGACAGATCATCTGCTGCTGTGGCCCCCAGACTCTGGAACTCTCTCCCCCTGAGCCTGAGATCAGTGGACTCGGTGGTCTCCTTTAAAAAGCAGCTGAAGACTCACTTGTTCAAGCTGGCTTTTGTGTGAACTTCTTCACCTCTCTCTCTTTATTCTGCTCTCCCCACCTATTCCACCTTCCTCAGGATCCACTGATTTCCCTCTTTCCTATTCACTCTCTTTCTTTACATTTTTTTAATCACAATTGTCTATTTTTTGCTCATTTTAAATATATTTTTAATCATTTTCTAAATTCTTTTTATATTTTTACATTGTTTTTGTGAAACGTCTCGTGATTTTTATCTTGAGAGGCGCTATAGAAAAGATTTCTTCTTCTTCTTCAGTTTGTGATAACTACTGCGACTTTGATTGTTACTTAGACAAAAGTGTTTACAGTGTCTACGTTATGGTTATATGCGTCATTGGCATACATCTGTAATCACAAGAATCCTAGCTTTATAGAGGTGTATGACATGCATATGTACATAGAAAGAGTGTTGCAAAACAGACACTGACTTTTTTGTATGGAAGGTCTCATCCGTGAGACTAAAATCTTAAAAAATGATCGGTGAAGGGTTCAGCCCATCATCGATGGTCTACAAATCCGGTGGCCCTGCCTTACCCCACCGCTTCCTCAAACCTCTCCTCTCTCCTGATTCATTCCAACACGGGTCACCCCTCAATTAAAACAAGGGAACTGAAGTTGTCTTACCATCGCCGACCTCATCCTTGAACAGCTCTTCTGTTCCAAACTTAAGGATGTCATCGAGTTCCTGCTTGGACATGGAGCCGGTCTTAGAGCCGAGGCCGGGTCTCACCACAAGGTGAGTGAGCATCATCTTCTTCTTTGCCACCTTGTTATGGTGAGTAGATAAAAGGTGATGATGAAGCGACCGTTAAATCCTGACATGTTAAAGAGCAAGTCACCCTCAAATCAACTTTTTTGCTGATAAACTACATACATATGTGTCTAATCGTGCTGTAGACACGTATACCGTAAATCCTCTAATACAGGCCCGGGCTTGTATTTGACTCAAGCTCATCAAGCTCCAGGCCTTTATTGGAAGGAGGGCCAGTATTAGAGGCAGGCCTCTATTTCTATTTGAGCAAAATGAACTAATGGTTCGCTGGAGTTTTTGACAATTAAAATTGTGCCCACATTTTCAAAGTTAAACACATTTCTTTTAACAACGGTAGTTCCTGCTTCAGTCCTCTCCCCCCTCCCCCCGTGCAGCAGCCGCAAACTCACTGATGTGCCTGCAGCCTCTCGGAGTTCCTGCTGCTCTAAACATTAAAATAATTACTTCATTTTCTGTTCCTCACTTCTGATTACCTTCAATGGTGTCTGTATGTTGCAACCACCAGGTACAAAAACTAACTTGTTTTTATTTGACTATTTTTCTGTCCTGTCTGTTTATTATCTTCCTGCATCTCCTCTCAATCCTAAAGAAAAACTGCTGCCTGGGTTCATATATATTCACCTTATGAGTTACCTTTGAACTGCAGTTCTAAAAGATCTACCGACCGCAAAAACAGCGGAGCGCTCGCTGTTTGGCGGCCGTATCAGTGATCAGTGGGTCGGAGGACAAGGTGATGCCCGCAGCGCCCCGCTCCACAGCATGCAGCGAAACACATCAGGCGCAAATAAAAGACAGAAAACATTAAAGGAAATGAACTGACATGAACGATCGCGTGTCAGTACCTACGGGAGCGTGGTTTCACAGACGCAGAAGTGATAGCGTCGGTGAAACGCCGGCTGCTCTAGGAAACCCCCGAGCGTTCGAGCGTCAACGAAGTGACACGGAAATGCCGGGCTTTCCAGAAGTAAGTAAGATAACTTACTATGAGCTGATAGTTCGTTGGATTGATTGGTAGGTTGGAAACTCTGATCATGAATCTGAAGAAAGGATGACTGAGCTGTAAAGGCGACTTCCGTTTATAGCCGCGGTTTGTGACGTAGGTGCGACGTGGAGGGAATCCCCGCGAGGGGCATGCTGGGAGTCCCTACTTCGCGGATTTTCACCTATCGCGGCCAGGTCTGGAACGCATCTACCGCGATAAACGAGGGATTACTGTAGTTCATACACCCCCTACTGCTGCTCTCCAGAGTGTTCTGCAGCATAATCAGCACATTCTCTTTGAACTTGATAGTGTAATGACCTGGCTGGGGTTGTAAGCCAGGTGCATTCTGGGTATTGTGTTATATGTGTTTCCTATCGTTCTGCTAGTTCCTATGTGCTGATTTGCGTGTTGTGTGAGTGTTATGTAAGCCACAGGGAAGGTGATGTGTGTTCTGTGGAGCGGGTTGAATTAGCATGGTTAACTGACACCGTGACTCTGTGTGGTAGGAGCGTGATAGTGGATCGTGTCTGAAGTGTTACAAAGCTTGAAGAAAAAGCCTAATAAAGGTTTGCGTGAACCCCTACTGCCTCCTGCTGGTTGATTTGGGGACTATAACCCTGCCGCTGAGACGCTCGTACTTGCTTGTTTCCACATTCCATCCGGCCACAATAAGAGACCGGCCATTATTTACCTCCGCTGACTCCGACACCGGCCAAAATTGGAGACCCGGCCTTTAATTGAATACCGGCCTGTATTAGAGGATTTACGGTAGTCAATTATTTGGCACGTTAGGGCAACTTAGTTAAAATTTAAATATTCTGCCTAAATCTGTCAGTGCGCCCTCTTCAGGTAAAAACTCAGCACTACATTTGAATTTAAATCTGCCACCGCTATTGGCTAAGAGGTACCCTATGACGTTAGTTGGTACCATATGATGTCACAATGCCCCATGAGCCTGTGTGTGTATTTGATAGCAGCTCCGCCCTCTCGGTATGCCAGGAAACGCCTCCTTGTGGTGTATTTTTCAAACAGGAAATGGGAGTGGAGTTAAGACTCTGGTAGGGGGTGACTTGCTCTTTAAATAAATGTGAATGTAATAATTTTAACAGACCTGTGTGATCCTCTCTTCAACAGAAGCTTTAGTGACAAAGCGATAGATCATCACCTTCCTGTTCTGGCCGATACGATGAGCTCTGCTGAACGCCTGTGTGGGACAACAAACCCTCAGCCAAAATCTGAATAAAGTACCGATACCGAAGTCAGGTGACACCTTTGGTCTTCATACCTGGATGTCATTGTGAGGGTTCCAGTCAGAGTCGAAGATGATAACTGTGTCAGCAGAGGCCAGATTAATGCCCAAACCACCGGCCCGAGTGGAGAGGAGGAACGCAAACTGCTGAGCACCAGGAGCTGTCGGGACGAGGAGCAGATTTCAAATTAGAAAAACAAATAGCAACTCAGCTCTCCTGAGAGACCAAGATAAATGTGCAAACACGTCTGACCATTAAAGCGATCAATAGCCTCCTGTCTCATGTTGCCAGTGACTCCTCCATCAATCCTCTCATATTTGTATCCCTCGTTCTCCAGGAAGTCCTCCAGTAGGTCAAGCATTTTGGTCATTTGGGAGAAAACCAGAACCCTGTGGCCTCCTTCCTTCAGCTTCTTCATCATCTTCTGGAGCAGCATCAGCTTCCCTGAAGCTTTGGTCAGGGCGGCACCTTCATACATGCCATTTGGGAGTTTTGGTGCCTCCTGGAGCAAGAAAAGGACTCAGAATGAAGTGACAACGAGCAGATACGTTTCAGCAATGAAACATGAAAACTTACTGTGGCAGCAGCAGGGAAGAGGTAGGGGTGATTGCAGCATTTTTTAAGGTCCATGACAACGTTTAGCAAAGACACTTGGTTTCCGCCTCCTCGAGTGTTCAGGGCCTCGAAGTTACGTGTTAGAATAAACTTGTAGTATTTCCTGGATTGTTAAATAAATAAAACAGGTGCACATGAGCTGATTTTCCATTTTGCTAAGAGTATAAAAATAAACGGTAAGTAAAGAAAAACAGATCTGCAGCTGTTGTGTGGGTTTGACATTGCTTATTTCTAGGGTCGTCACGGTGTGAAAATTTCCCCTCACGGTTATTGTGACCAAAATTATCACGGTTTTCGGTATTATCGCGGTATTTTTTTAAACGTGCTACATTTTCAGACAACTAAATAAACCCTGTATATCAGGAAAATATTGTCCTCAGTTTGTGTCTAAATTTAGCCTAAAATTTGTTATTTTGTAATTATGTTGTTTATTTGTTTACATATTTCCCCTTTAGTCTTTAAAATACCAATATTTGCCCATAACTTCTTTTTTTTTTTGTCTGTTTGATGCCATCATTTTAAAAATATTAGACCAGATGATACCAAGTACTCAAGTAGACTTCTATTCAGATACTTTTTTTTACCCTTACTTGAGTAATAAACCCTAAATCAGGAAAATATTGTCCTCGGTTTGTGTCCTTCCAGTGAGCTTTGCAGATGTGGGAAAATGTCATCAGGCAGTAATCATTGTTGAATTCATAATTATTCTCGGAGAGAGACCAACTCTTATCTGCCCCTGGGAGCCCCATAATGCATAGCGTCATTTCAACATGGGGTTGTCCGCGACACGGTTTATATGCAGGTAGCGGCGCTGCAGCTGCTTCATATAGCGACTCGTTGCATTCTCCCTCAACCCAAATCCTCGGATCACGCATTTGAGCTAAAACGCTAACGTTAGCTTGCCTTGCGTTGACTGTAGAGTTGTGGGTGATGGCCACGCAGATGTGTCATGAGATTTGAAGAGTTGCTGCCTTTCACAGACACTTTTTCTGCACGTGCTGCAAACAGGATAGCCGTCTTCTATCAACTGTCTCTCGGCATTCTTCAAATATCCAAAAACTGCCCATACTTCCCACTTTGTCTTCTTTGAGGGATAATAAATGTCCTGAGCGCTGCCGTCTCCTCCTTTGGCCATTATTTCAGCTTTAGCTTCAAGAAAGTTTTGGTTGTAAACAAAGTGCGCAAACTCCTCCTTGAACCGTCACCTTATCGTGGTGGAGGAGTTTGAGTGCCCTAATGATCCTAGGAGCTATGTTGTCTGGGGCACTTTGTGCCCCTGGTAGGGTCTCCCATGACAAATTGGTCTTAGGTGAAGGGTGAGACAAAGAACAGTTCAGAGGATCTTTCATGGAGGTAAAGTCAAAGAGTCGGAGTACCCGGCCCGGAGGGTTACCGGGGTCCCACCCTGGAGCCAGGCTTGGGGTTGGGGCCCATGAGCGAGCGCCTGGTGGCCGGGCTTTCGCCCATGGGGCCCGGCCGGGCCAAGCCCGAACCGGATACATGGGCTCATCCAACTGTGGACCCGCAGGAGGAACATGAAGGGTCCAGTGCAATGTGGATCCGGTGGCAGACCGAGGCGGGAGCCTTGGCGGTCCGATCCCCGGACAAGAAAACTGGTTTTTGGGACATGGAACGTCACCTTGCTGGCGGGGAAGGAGCAGGAGCTTGTGGCAGAGGTTGAGCGGTACCGGCTAGATATAGTCGGACTCACCTCGACACATAGCATTGGCTCTGGAACCCAAGTCCTTGAGAGGGGTTGGACACTCTCCTTTGCTGGAGTTGCTCCGGGTGAGAGGCGGAGGGCTGGGGTTGGCTTTTTGTTAGCCCCAAGACTCTCTGCCTGTGTGTTGGGGTTTGCCCCGGGGGATGAGAGGGTAGCTTCCCTCCTTCGGGTCGGGGAACGGGTCCTGACTGTTGTTTGTGCTTATGGGCCAAATATCAGTTCAGAGTACGCACCCTTTTTGGAGTCTCTGGGACGAGTGCTAGATAGTGCTCCATCGGGGGATTCCATTGTCCTGCTTGGGGACTTCAATGCTCACGTGGGCAATGACAGCTTGACCTGGAGGGGTGTGATTGGGAGGAACTGATCTGAACTCGAGTGGTGTTTCCTTATTGGACTTCTGTGCAAGCTGCAGTTTGGTCATAACGAACACCATGTTCGAACATAAGGATGCCCATCGGTATACTTGGTACCAGGGCAGCCTAGGTCGCAGGTCGATGATAGACTTTGTAGTCGTATCATCTGATCTGCGGCCGTATGTTTTGGACACTCGAGTGAAGAGAGGAGCGGAGCTGTCAACTGATCACCACCTGGTGGTGAGTTGGATCAGATGGCAGGGGAAGATGCCACGTAGACCTGGCAGACCCAAACGCATAGTGAGGGTCTGCTGGGAACGCCTGGCAGAAGAACCTGTCAAGATGGTCTTCAACTCCCACCTCCGGCAGAGCTTTAATCGCGTCCCGAGAGCAGTGGGGGACATTGACTCCGAGTGGGCCTTGTTCCACTCTGCGATTTTTGAGGCGGCTGTTGCTAGCTGTGGTTGTAAGGTGGCCGGTGCCAGTCGTGGTGGCAACCCACGTAACCGCTGGTGGACACCAGAGGTTCGGGGAGCCGTCAGGCTGAAGAAGGAGGCCTACAGGGCGTGGCTGGTCTGTGGGTCTCCGGAGGCAGCAGACAGGTACCGGATAGCCAAGCGGAGTGCAGCAGTGGCAGTTGCCGAGGCAAAATCTCGGGCGTGGGAGGAGTTTGGTGAGGCCATGGAGAAAGACTATCGATCGGCTCCAAAGAGGTTCTAACAAACTGTCCGGCGCCTCAGGAGAGGAAGGCAGCAACTCGCTCACACTGTTTACAGTGGGGATGGGGAGCTGCTGACGTCAACTGGGGATATAGTCGGACGGTGGAAGGAATACTTTGAGGAGCTCCTCAATCCCACCTATGCGCATTCCAAGGAGGAACCAGAGCCGGGAGACCTGGGGATGGACTGTCCAATCTTGGGGGCAGAAGTTGCTGAGGTAGTCAAACAACTGCACAGCGGCAGAGCCCCGGGGGCGGATGAGGTTCGTCCTGGGTATCTCAAGGCTATGGATGTTGTAGGGCTGTCGTGGTAGACACGTCTCTACAACATTGCGTGGTCATCGGGGGCAGTTCCTGTGGAGTGGCAGACCGGGGTGGTGGTCCCCATCTTTAAGAAGGGTGACCTGAGGGTGTGTTCCAACTATAGGGGGATCACACTCCTCAGCCTCCCTGGAAAGGTCTACTCCAAGGTACTGGAGAGGAGGGTCCGATCGATAGTTGAATCTCAGATTGAGGAGCAATGTGGTTTTCGTCCTGGCCATGGAACTATGGACCAGCTCTATACCCTTGCAAGGGTGATGGAGGGGGCATGGGAGTTTGCCCAACCAATCCACATGTGTTTTGTGGATTTGGAGAAGGCTTATGACCGTGTCCCCAGGGTCATCCAGTAGTATGGGGTGGGTGGCTTTCTGTTAAGGGCCATTCAGTCCCTTTACCAGAGGAGGGTGAGTTTGGTCCGCATAGCCGGTAGTAAGTCGGACCTGTTCCCGGAGAGGGTTGGACTCCGCCAGGGCTGCCCTTTGTCACCGGTTCTGTTCATTAACTTTATGGACAGAATTTCTAGGTGCAGCCGTGGTGTGGAGTGTGTCGAGTTTGGTGGCAGGAGAATCTCGTTTCTGCTTTTTGCGGATGATGTGGTCCTCCTAGCTTCATCCAGCTCTGATCTTCGGCTCTTGCTGGGTAGGTTCATGGCCGAGTGTGAAGCGGCTGGGATGAGGATCAGCACCTCCAAATCTGAGACCATGGTTCTCGACTGGAAAAGGGTGGCTTGCTAACTCCAGGTCAGGGGAGAGGTCCTACCTCAAGTGGAGGAGTTTAAGTATCTCGGGGTCTTGTTCACGAGTGAGGGTAGGAGGGATCGGGAGATCGACAGGTGGATTGGTTCGGCGTCTGCAGTGATGCGGACGCTGAGCCGATCTGTCGTGGTGAAGAGGGAGCTGAGCCAGAAAGCCAGGCTCTCGATTTACCGGTCGATCTACGTCCCAATCCTCACCTATGGTCATGAGCTTTGGGTAATGACCGAAAGAACGAGACTGCGGATACAAGCGGCTGAAATGAGTTTCCTCCGTAGGGTGGCCGGGCTCAGCCTTAAGAGATAGGGTGAGGAGCTCGGACATTCGGGAGGGACTCGGAGTAGAACCGCTGCTCCTCCGGATCGAAAGGAGCCAGTTGAGGTGGTTTGGGCATCTGGTCAGGATGTCTCCTGGACGCCTCCCTGGGGAGGTGTTTCGGGCATGTCCTGCCGGCAGGAGGCCCCCGGGTCGACCCAGGACACGTTGGAGAGGTTACATCTCCAATCTGGTCCGGGAACGCCTTGGGGTCCTGCCGGAGGAGCTAGTGGAGGTGGCCGGGGAGAGGACAGTCTGGAGCTTCCTAGTTGGGATGCTGCCCCCGCGACCCGGACCCGGATAAGCGGAGGAAGACGACGACAAAGTGTGCATGTGCCGCCGGCAACTTCAGCAGATGATACGGTGGCTGGTAAGAGTCACCGCGCCTATACCGCAGCCACGGTAATCCACCGAGATAATATATTTTTTAAAAAACAAGACGGTTATTATTATCGTCAACTTTTTTACCGGGGTTTACCGCTACACCGGTTACCGTGACAACCCTACTTACTTCTGCATGGGGCTCAGCTCCACTCGAACGATGAGTTCTGTTTTAGAAGGCATGTGTTTGAACACATCGGCCTTCAGCCTCCTGAGCATGTGGGGTCCCAACATGTCATGGAGTTTCTTGATTTGGTCCTCTTTGGCGATGTCTGCAAACTCCTCCAGAAACCCTTCAAGGTTACTGCAAAAAATATGAACAAATGATTAAAATTCTGTCCCTGTGAGCTTCACCACAAAAACAAAACATAAAGCAACTAACTTGAATCTCTCTGGAGTCAAGAAGTTCAGCAGGTGAAAAAGCTCCTCCAGGTTGTTCTGAAGAGGGGTTCCAGTGAGCAGAAGTTTGTGTTGCAGTGAATAGTTGTTCAACTGCCTAAAGAACTAGAATTAGAGAGAAAAACAGGGAAAATGACAAGAAATCTCTGAAAATATGCTCATTCATAAAGCACAGCAAAGCATTGAGTATCTGCAGGTTTAAGGGAGCCAAATTTAAGACTTTGAAGGCTTTTTTAAGGCCACTTTGACCAAATTTAAGCTATGTTAAAAATTAAAGCTATAATTTCCAGCTATTGCCGGGAACCGGTGCTAACCACGTCGCGAACGTGGGATTAACCATCCAGTTACCATTAAACTTGCACTTCCTCATGGCGCAAGCTCCCACTAGCTTAATAAGCTAATGTGCTCATAAAAAAATTGCCCCCTTTCACAACTGAATGTGCACGGTTCCACTTATGTTAACATCATACACAAAAAACCTGAACACCAACTAGAAATTCACGAAAATTTTACAGAAATAAAAGAATCTTGTTTATTGGGTCTTTGGTCATTTATGACCTTTGGAAACTGTATTTAAGGATTATTTGTCATTTTTAAGGATTTTTAGGGCCTTAAATTTGGAAAAGCTAATTTAAGACTTTTTAAGGGCCCGCAGATACCTTGCATGAATTGTACCAGAATATCACCTTCAGCTCAGCCGGAGTATCAAATAGAGGTCGACTGTTGCAGATACCGTTATGTAGAGGTCATGGTCAGCCAATGGCCAATTTGTGCTGCCGATTTTTGAGGCCACTAACAGTACATCATTGCCGACATGTAAAATAAATGGTGGCTATCAGCCTAATTTTTCGGTCTCTCTCTAGTATCATTTAGTCAGTTTCTGCTATTGGAATTTTACTGGACCTTACCGGCATGCGCGTGTCCCTTTTCACCAGCCCGACCAAAAAGAACCATTTTCCGGGCCATTTCAGGGATCAACAAAGTACCTGAACTAGGGTGTGTACTCAGCGGTAGTCACTGGGAAGGACTTGTGGTTAACTTGTGCTAATTGATTGTAACTCGGTAGTAAATGACATCAGCAGACGTTTCCAAACAACCAGTGTTTGTAGTAAAGTCAGGACAGGAAAGAAAAAAATAAGCAGCTGCTTTACAATCGACATTTTGAACTTCCAACAGCAATGATTAAAAAAAAGCAGCAAACATCTGCTAACGTTGTAATTCACAACACTTTGTGGTCTCCTGCAGAGCACTGTGAAAACAACACTTCTTCTGGTCATTGAACACCATCTTTTACATCACACAGCCACTCTCCCCATCCCCTACACAAATTTTATGATGGCGTACTTCGACAGAATAAAACTTTTAATATTAATGTCTGTGGATGCCTTTTGGTGCTATTAAATGACGTCACTCTCTGCTAAAGCATTCGTAATATGCTGACGTCTTAGAAATGTCCCGAAAGGGCAGATTTTTTTAAGGGGACAACAGCTGAGAGGACGGAGCCATCACATCTCCTGGTCACTTTTCCCCCCTCCCAGAAAATTCTCAGAACTCCTATAGTGAACACACGGCTATTGACCCTATTGTTTTTACCTTGGATTGGTTGTTCTTGAGTCTGTGCGCCTCATCAACAACCAAACAGGCCCATTCAATGGAGCCCAGCACAGCCTGGTCAATGGTAATCAACTCATAGGATGTCAGCAGAACGTGAAACTTAATTGTTGAGTCTTTCTGTTAAGTGCAAAGACAAGAAGACGTCAGTTAGGCGTTCAAACAAGTTATTAAAACATCTACTGTAATTTTCTATTAGATAAATAGCTTCGATTGTTTTTGCATTTATATGTTCCCTACCTTCATCTTGGAGGCCTTTTTCCCTCCTCTGGTGGCGTTGCCCTCGCAGGAGAACTCATTTTCTCGGATAACCGCTCTGCTGTCTTTGTCACCAACATAAGTGACCACATACATGTCAGGAGCCCACATCTCAAACTCTCTCTCCCAGTTGATGATGGTGGACAGAGGAGCACTGACCAGGAAGGGGCCTTTGGAGTGGCCCTGCAACAAAATAAAGCAAAATTTTAAATTAATATTGGTACACACGGAGTTTAAAATTTCCTTTTCTGCAAATATATCATTATCTAATTTCCTTTGGGATTAATTATTTCTGAACTGAAATTATTTTAAAGATTAAAAAAAAAGCATCTGCATTTGTCTTGTCCTGCCTTTAGAATAAAGTTCTTTACTTTGAACTCATTCCCTTTATTGGACAAAGTTGGTGTGTGTCACATGTCTGAAACCCCGACCACTGACACAAACTGACAGAGGAGGGCAGACTGGACAGAACGCACAATAAACTAAAACAAAGTTTACATATTTTTATAGCACTTTAACAGTAATAATAATAATGCATTGAACTTATAAAACGCTTTTCTAGACACCCAAAGACGCTTTCACACACTCTCACATTCACACACTGCTAGTGATGGTAAGCTACTTGTAGCCACAGCCGCCCTGGGGAGGTCAGACAGAGGCGAGGCTGCCGTTTGACGCTGTCGGCCCCTCTGACCACCACTAACACAGGCAAGTTGGGTGATGTGTCTTGCCCAAGGACACAACAGCAGGATACCCCCTGGCGGGAGCTGGAATCGAACCCATGACCATGAGGCAACCCGCTCCACCACCTGAGCTACTGCTGCCCCACTGATGACAACAATAGTTTGGATCCTGAGTTTCTCACCTCCTTGTACAACGAGTACAGGAAGACAGCTGTCTGTACAGTCTTGCCCAAACCCATCTCATCAGCCAGGATTGTGTCCGTGGCCTGAGCCCAAGAAAACCTCAGCCAGTTCAGCCCCTCCAGCTGGTAGGGATGCAGCGTGCCTCCTGTACTGTCCAGGTAGTCTGGCTGCCGATCAAACTTTATGGTGGGCTGCAAGAAAGTAAACAAACGTAAGAATTCACATGTTCTTCTTTTATTCAACCAAGTTTTATCACCAATAATTAAAAGGGTTCTAGAACAACTTTGGTTTTTTCATTACAACTGGAAACAGTTTTTTGAGCCTCTATATAGCATATTAAACTATGTTGGGGTTCACAATGGCCCAGGATGACCAAAAGCAACCCAATAATAAAGCTCTACAATGGAAAGACTGGCCCACTCGGCCAGGACGTGAATATTAAACGAGCTGCGTTGTGATTGGTCGGTTCATCCTGATGGCTCTATGGCTCTGCCTGAAGCTGGAAAGTCTTTGTAGAGCTGTGAATAGTATCCAGATAACTCAACACAGTCTGGATCTTTCTGGCATTCATTGAAAGTTTGGATATTCCCAGTACATCCTGGAACATTACACAAGAGCTCCGACGTTCTCTTTAATTCCATTCGTCCAGCGCGGATGTTAGCAGAAACTCAGGTAAGCGTTAGCATTAGCTCGAGCTAGCGTTGTTCTGCGGTTAGCATTACCACGACCAACATTTACAGGTTTTTGGAGTTGAAGTTAGATGGGACTTGCAAACGTAAGCTTATGATGTGTTAAACCAGCTTTTCTCTGAATGAACAGTTCCTCTGTGGCCATTAAAACGTCACTAAGTTACATGAGTAAGCAAGACGGCAAAGACGTTTTGGTATGCTACATTAGACACCCCAAGCTGCCTATAAACGACAAGGTAAATGTTGTTTTAAATTCTAGGACACCTTTACTTTCTACATCCAAATAAAAACACTCACATCTACAACTGGGTTAGCAGGTGGCCGCTCTGCCTTTTTCACTTTGACGGTCTTCTTAAGCTTCTTACCAGGTTTCCCCTCCTCCCCCGTCATCAGCTCTCTAATAAAGAAAATTAACAGCATAAATAAATAAATAAATAAATGAGAAACAGAATTCCCACATAATATAAATAAATCCCAAAATGTTCAGAATCACCTGTGATTCCAGTAGATCTGCTTGTATGTGTCATACTCAGGAATGTCCATGTCTTCACTCTCCCAGGTGGACTGGTCATATGCCAGATCTCTCCACTTTATTAGATAATGCACATTGTTCTTCTTATCAACACTAAAATTAGATGCAGAAAACATACAAACAAGGCAGGGTTTGATTAAAAACTAGCTCTTTGTGGTTTTTTAAAGCTTTAAATTTGATCATTTTGAGTCAGAAACTTTAGAGTCAGAGCAGAAATAAATCTGAATACCTCATTCAATCAATGTGGAATAATTTAACATCCAGTATGTTTCTCCTGACTCATTTTACTACTTTTACCATCATATGTCAAACATGTATCCCACCTGTGGTTAAGGATGCGGTGGATCATCAGCCACTCCAGCTTGACTCCAAACCGGCAAAACTCCTCCTCCATGTGGACAAAGAGGGGATCTTTGTTCTTCCTCTTGGTGCTTTTGTCATCATCGCCCTCACCTCCAAAGTCTACAGGAGGAGGATCGTCCATGTCGGTCTTCCTCTGGTAGTTACGAAACATCACCTGGCAGTTCAGCTCCAACTGGGGAAGAGTGGCAGTAGGTAGTAAATTTGTTGGAAGAAGCAGATTCATGTCCCAGTGAGGAGATCTTAGTACCTGTAGCTCCTGCACCCAGGAGCAGTGCCAGTAGGACATATTGCACCATTTGACAAAGAACTCCCTCTCCCTGCGGCCCACCAAAGGAGGAGGATCAGGAGCATCAGCAGGAAGGTCAGGAGGCCGAGGGACAGGCATGGGGGCTGGTGGATCCCCCCAGCGCCACAATAAAACCTTCTGCACTTTTCCCTTCATCGGTGGACACTGTTGAAACGGAGCGATGGCTCATAAATGTTACCCGACATTTACTGCACATGGTGAAATTGAGAAAATACAAACTGCATGAGAGCCATCATTTATTTGAAATATTAAGAAACAACAAATTCTGGAGAATTACGAGGGAAAAGGGCTCCACATCTGCAGAACGTGTGTTTGGCAGTCTAGAAGCAAACCCATGTGAGCATGCGCAGATCACAGCGCTCACCTTGCAGCGGGGGCAGATCCACTCCCCGTTGGGGATCTCAGGGAGAGGAGGATTAAGGCAGTGGATGTGGTAGGAGGAGGGGCAGGTGTCACAACACAGCAACTCTCCACCGTCCTTGCACACGCGGCAAAACTCGATGTGATGGTCGTCTTCCTCCTCCAACCCTTCATCTCTCCTGTCGTCATCGTCCTCCCCTTCGGCCTCGGACAGATCATCCCTGGCCTCCCACTGGATCCCCTCCTTCTCCTGGAGCCAGAATCACAGGCGAAGGAAGAAGATGGTACGTGTGTGTGTGATGGGGGAGGGGGGGGGGGGGGGCGGCAGGCAGGAAAAGTATGTGGAACAGAATAAAAAAAGGGGAGGGTGGGTGGGGGGGTGTGTTTGAGAGAGGAGTCAGAGAGAGGGAGAGTGACAAGAGGAATTTCATGGTGAGATGTGTGAAGGAGAATAAAATATTAAAAAAACATGAGCAGAGAGGTTTTGTGGGGCAGAGAACAAAGAGAAATTAATACAAAACAATGATTAAAATTAAAGTCTTTCCAGACCACAACATCCTAAGACGACTGCATTTTTCCCTCTTGCTGCTCCAGGATTCCGGTGGTTATTAAGGACACTCACACAGTGTGGGCAACTCCACTTGCCCTCAGGTGCTTTCTCCATGTCTGGGTCCAGACAGACCATGTGATAGGCTCGAGGGCAGGTGTCACACAAAATGATCTCCCCGCCCTGCTGGCACACCTCACAGTAGTCCTGATGGTCCGTCTCATACCCGTCACCATCTTCTGTTTCCACTGACAGAGGGGTTTACAGAGAGAGCGTCAACGACAGAAGTTGTGAAATACGTCTACTGCCTTCTGTTCTTGAAGCTAATTTGAAAGTTCACACAGCTGATCTGTTTTTGTTTAGATTTTGGGGATAATTTAAAGCCGACCTTTCTTCTTTTTCTTGGCACTCTTAGATTTCTTCTTAGAACGGCTGCTGCGGTTGGAGCCATCAGAAACAGAGAAACTCCCGTCATCGAAGTCACTGTCGACATCAGGTTCATCTTCATCGCTCTGATCAGGAAAGATGAAAATTAAAAATCGGCTTCTACTTGAAGTTTTATTTTCTCTGCTGGAGAGACAGTATACAGAAAAAAAAAATTAATAAACATCTTACAGATGAGCGCTTCCTCTTGCTGTTGAGGCCTCCCAGTTTGATTTTGAGTGGAGCCACCTTCTTGGGTTTCTGTTTAGCAGGAGGTTTAGACGCAGGCTTTGACCTCTTGCGAGCATTTGGGCCTAGAACACAAATAAAAAAACAAAATTCAATATATACTCAATTTTGTTTGAAAACTGCATTTTTAAATAATCAAAACTGAAACGTAAAATCCCATTTTTTATTACGTTCATCCAGCTTTACCTTTTCCCTCTTTGGTCTTGGCTTTGCGGAGCGGAGGTGCTGGAGCAGCAGGAGGTGCAGCTGGTGTTGGAGCAGGAGCTGCAGCGGCGGCAGGAACTGGAGCAGGAGCAGCAGGAGGAATCTCTGCACCTCCATCGGTCCCTGCAACCACCATGTTCTCCACAGCTGCAGCCACATTGGCAGCTGCCAAGGCTGCATTAGCAGTGGCGCAACCCTGAAAGGACAGGAGCAGAGTGAGAAGCTATGCACTCTGTGGACAAAAACGAACAAAAAGCATAAAACAAATGTATTTGTTTGAATGGGGGGGGGGGGGGGGGGACACCTTGAGTGGGTTATTTGTGCTGAATTCCCTCCATTTAGCCATCATTAAAGTCATCATTTTGGACACAGGAATTTTGGGGTTCTTTGCAGCAATTAAAGGCCTAAAACACACATAAGACCAGGTTTATTGTGGCTTTGTATATTTTTTTTATTTGGATATATTTAGCCATTTATGATCCTAAAAAGTGAGTTTCCTCACCTGACAAACTGACTGAATGCCTTGTAGTTCGTGAGGGAGCTGTAGTCTTCCTGAGAAAAGACGTGGTCAATGTCTTTCATGCCCCAGGCCTCCAGCAGCTGCGTGGAGCTTTTAGGCTGGGGGTTGGCAGTGGGCGGAGAAAAGTTAGTCCCCCGTAACAAAGTGAAACATACATTTAAAAAAAAACTGAAACTTTACCTGGCAATCGTCGTCATCATCGTCGTCATCATCCGGTTCTGGATCTTTACGTTTGCTCTTTGAGCCTCCTTTCTCTCCTCCCCCTCCTCCTTTCTTCTTGTCTTTGGCAGAGCTGGAGCGTTTTTTCTTTTTTCTACCAGGTGCATAATCACTTCCTTCACTCTCTGACCGCATACCTCCCTCATTTACATCCCTCTCTGCTGCCTCCAATCCAATCAGGTGCTCTGGGGAGCTGACTGGCAATTCCTGCTAGATAAAGAAACACTTTGCTAATTACACAAAGACATGGCTCCTTACAAGACTTTAGAAATGAGAAATTATGAAGAGCTATTGTTTTTGTCTCTTGTACAAATTGTTCCTCTATTAGGTTGAATAAGGAAAAAAGAATCGACTGTGCGCTTTCATCCCTGGAGCACTCCAAGCATAAATCCTTCTGATTTTCAGGTGAAGTTAAAGTAGTTTAAATCCATTGGTCAACTAACAGGAAACACATTAACTACCACTTTAAACCATTTAAAAGAACATGTTCAGCCAAAATCGAATGTTTTAACGCCTCACATGTAAGACTTTGGCAGGATTTTACAGTTTCATAAGCAGAATTCATTATTCCGTCAATTACGGCAAGCATTCAAGGTCCTGAAGCAACAAAGTAGGCCCAGACCATCACACCAACACCACCGTGTCTGACTGTTGGCGTGATGTTCTGAAATTAAGTGTTGGTTTTACAAAAGACATCGTGGGATGAACATCCTTTAAAAGTGCATGATGCAAGAATAAAGTAAGAATGACATCCTGTGGTCAAACTGGGTACTGCAGACCATTTTTCTAAAGAAAGAGTGACTCTCTTCCTCCCGTTTGTGGGGTTTAAGTTTGTTGACAGCTAAAGCCTAATTTATACGTCTCCGCCAGCTCCGCATTGGAAAGACGCACACGCATTGACCGAGACGTTTTGCTCCTGGACTTCGTCAGCTGGGGATTGTTGCAAAACAATTCTCCGCCAGGACAACAGAGGGCGTAGCCCTATTCTGAGGTATCCTGCCACAATTACAGTCACGTCCACGATAGTGTATTTATTATAGTGTTTACATTGTTTTCACATGTTTCAGAGACTTTTTGAACGGGAACAAATTTGTCCCCCATCCACCTCTTCATGCGATCGGCACCCCTAAACTCACAACTCTTGTCTTTTCCGTCTACAAATAAAACGATTGCTGCATTTGTACTTTTTTGGTACTCCTTCAGTCACGAGCGAATAAACTTTCATTTTTTCAGACTTTAGCCTCGATGCATTCTTCAATCTGTTCCGTGTTTGTCGCAAAATATCTTTTTTTTATGAGGGGGCAAAGACGGTGCTGTTGACAATTTTACAGGCAGCAGCAGAGACCGACAGATACATTAAATTATTCTATATCGGACGTCGGCCAAAATCATTTTTAAAAGCCAATTAAAAGAAATAAATAAATCAGGCACTCATGTGGCCAACTTCCACCACTACTAGACTGAAGAAAGGACCAGAAGTACCCAACATACCCTTTTTTTGTGTGTTTTGAGTTTGTTTTAGTTCAGTTCAGTTTTCTTTGGTGTGAGCAAGGGTTCAATATCCAGGCTGCAAACGGTACAGAATGCTTTTACCAGATTCTTAGGGGGCAAGCGTAAGTATAACCACATTACCCCTGTCCTGGCAGCCCTTCACTGGCTGCCCATTGATGTAAGGATTCGTTTTAGGATTCTTTTATTGGTTTTTAAATCGTTGAATGGTCTGACGCCTCCTTATTGGCGTCATTGCCTCAGCCACACACCCCTGCCCGGTCACTCCGCTGTGAGAACTCTAGAGGTGGCATAATGTACGGTGCAAGATTTGTGAGCCACACTGCACATCTCGCTCTAGCAGGACACGTTACGTTACCCCCCCCCAAAGGCAGAACCGGTCCAAAGTTTGGGATCAAAAGTGCAGCTATACGCAGATTGGCTAACGCTAAGGCTAATGGATAGCAGTTTCACGACCAAGTTGCGCACAAAAAATATATGATGATGGCAAAACTAAGAATGACTAAACTCTACAAGCGGACGAAAAGTCCCCACCATCCTGTTTATTCTGCACCTGCAGCGCTATGGATCAGAACCGCTGCAGATACGAGTCACATTACTGCTGACGCATGAAGTATGGCAAGCCGTTAGGGGTGGGCAATATAAGCGATATAAGATAGAAACGATATAAAATTGGGTAATAAGAGTTTTTGGCTATATCGCAATACCGCGATAACACACGTCACTAAGAGGTGCACCCTGCTGACATTGGGACAACAGAATGGCAGTGACTGCAAGCATGGAGTGGGCGGAGGAGGAGGCCTATATGCCTCATGTGGCATATATTTGCCACATGAGGATATTTAAAAGCATGTCATTTTGACATATATAAACAGAGGAAAAAATATATCGCAATATATATTGTTACCGCACATGCTTCAGACTATATCGCAATATAGATTTGAGGCCATATCGCCCAGCCCTACAAGCCGTTGTAATATATAATTCACAAACGCTTCTATCTTTGAACATAATTTGAACAGGATTATTGCCAACCCGTACATAATAGACATGCCACCATTAGATTGTTAGCAGCAGAAATTAAATGTTATTACCATTTCCATTACAAATGCATGTTAATGAAATGCATTATATTTTACTGGAGATACTTATGTGTTATTTTGACTAAGACGAGTGTTATTAAAACAAACCTAAAATGTTACTGAAATGTAGGTCAAAATTTTTAAAATTTTTTAACTATAAATATCAGATGGGAAAAAGGGAACTAAACACCAATCTAATGCACATTATTGAGTCTTTTATAATATTTTGCCATTAAAAAGTGAGGCAGTTGAATGCACAGAGTATGCATGTGCTGGCGCATGGTCAGGATGGTACCACCTCTGCCTCAATTTGAGACAGGAAAAACCCTGTATTGTACTCTCATCACGAGCTGTTCGCGTGACTCCATGGCTGTATTTTCATTGGTCAATTGCAGACAGGAGTTGTGAGAAGAAGAAGAAGAAAGTATTATTTCTATAGCGCCTCTCAAGATAAAAATCACGAGGCGCTTCACAAAAGCAAAAAAATGTAAAAATATAAAAAAGCATTTAGAAAATGTTTAAAAATATATTTAAAATGAGCAAAAATAGGCAACTGTGATTTAAATAAATGTTTAGAAAGAGAGTGTGAACAGGAAAGAGGGAAATCAGTGGATCCTGAAAAAGGTGGAATAGGTGGGGAGAGCAGAATAAAGAGAGAGAGGTGAAGAAGGTCATACAAAAGCCAGCTTGAACAGGTGTCTTCAGCTGCTTTTTAAAGGAGACCACTGAGTCCACTGATCTCAGGCTCAGGGGGAGAGTTCCAGAGTCTGGGGGCCACAGCAGCAAATGATCTGTCACCTTTGACCTTTAGCCTGGTGCTGCACAACCAGTAGGCTTTGATCACTGGACCTCAGGGACCTGCTGGGGGTGTAGGGACTAAGAAGATCACCAATGTAAGATGGTGCTTGTCCATGTAAGGCCCTATAGACCAGAACCAGGATCTTGAAATGAACCCTGAAGTTGACTGGCAGCCAGTGAAGCTGGAGGAGAAGCGGGGTGATGTGGGTGTGTTTGGAGGACTTGGTCAGAAGCCGAGCACAGGCGTTCTGAACCACCTGTAGACGGTTCAGGGAGGTTCTGCTCAGACACGTGAAAAGAGAGTTACAGTAGTCTAAGCGTGAGGAGATGAAGGTGTGGAGGACTGTCTCAAGTTCAGTGCGGGACAGAATGGAACTCAGCTTAGCAACGTTCCTGAGATGGAAGAAGGAAGAGCGAACAAGAGAACTGACATGAGAATCCAGGGTGAGAGCTGGGTCAAAGGTCACGCCAAGATTCCTGACAGAAGGTTTGGTGTGAGAAGCAAGCTGACCAAGAGAGTCTCTGACTTTGGGAACTAGCTTGTCTGGGGCACAGATGAGGTTGAAGCAAAGCTTGAAAACTGCTGCAAGCTGACTTTGTAAGAATGCTCATTAAGCTGTTGCAGAGCCGGTTACACTGGACGGCCACAGACTTGCAAATCACCCTCACACTGACCATTTTTTGTTACAATTCTCTTCACAATGAGGGATTTGTCTAGGAAGGCCAAAAAATGCAGTGTAGTCCGGGCTTCAGCAGTACAACAAATAACTTCTGGGTTGCTCCTGTTTACTGGCTAATATCCCATCACAAACTCTGGAGTTTTTGCCGGCCAGTGTTGAATAACAAATGCCAGTACAGACTCTGCTTCCCCGTGGGCTCACACAGGACCTGCCCAAGCCTTTGTGGGGCCCTGAGCAGGATTTCCTTGGAGGCCTTCATACCAACAAGTCAACAGCAGATGATTCATCATTCCTAGGCCACACTATGTGTGTACCATCCTATCATTAGCATAATTTGTAAGCAGCTTACGATTTTTAAAAAATGGCTTGTATTTGCGAAGCGCCTTCTTAGGGCTCTACAACCCCCCAAGGCACTTCACAACACAGTCATTCATTCACCCATACACACGCTGGTGGGGATGAGCTACGATGTAGCCACAGCTGTCCTGGGGCAAACTGACAGATCACATCACATCAGTGTTTTGATGGCTATTAATTTTAACTTTACAGGAGTAATGAATCAACAAAAATGCTTACTTTAGCATTTCCCAATGCAGTGTTGTTTAAATGTGGTATATTAATAAACATATTTCAAATATATTGGTTAAAGTTAGGGTTTCTGATAAACCGGCTATCAACTGTTAAGGGGCACCAATAGCCGGTTAAAGACATTTTGGAAAACGTGCATCCTTAACTCCTTTGCTGCCAGCGTTTCTCACCGTTTTTACAGTTTTTTTTAAAGAGTCAGAGAATGTTGCGCCCTAGGGTGATGTCGACGCCAAAACTACCAACTCACCTCTTACATCAGGAAGAATCCGCGCGTTTTGAGCGTTATCCGTTCTTTCATAATCCGTTGTTGACTTGTGATCGGCAGAAGCTTTTCCGGTTCGCGCCTCACTTTTTTTTACAGCAGCGGCCCAAAACGATCTCCTACCACATGGATTTGCTGCTTCCTGATCATGTGACGTGTGACGTATGCGGATAAAGATCGGCTTTAGAGCTGAGATGTTTGTTCTCACGGTGCGGGGGCTCGTTCCGACGCCCACACAGTAAAAACATGCAAATGACGTCTTTTGCCGTCACTGGCAGTGAATGAGTTAACAGAAAGTAATATTTAATTATTTTTCTGGGATTAGCATTATTTACTTTGTGTGGCACGGTGGAGAAACGAGGGCCCAGGCGGGATTCGATCCTCAGACTCCCGGGTGAGAGTCATACGCTCTAACCAGTCAGCCAAAGGGACATCCCACTGGCCAAGTAGCCAGGGCGCATGATCAATCAGGACACTGTGACAGGACACACACTGTCACATTTGTATTATTTAAAGTTATTAAAACATTATTTCAAGTCATCTGGGTGCTGTTTGGGGACCCCAAGCAGTCACCTTGTGCCGGCTCTGGGCTCACACATTTAAAAAAAAGACTAATTCCCTCTTTGTCCATGTCAAATGGAGAAAAACTAACAGCCCCCAGCTGCCTGATTAGAAAATCTGTGTCAATGTAACCTTCCTTCAAGCATGATTGAGACATTAGACCGTTTGTCTGACACTGAAATGTTATTTACAACATTTAAGTGTGACAAAAAATAAAACACAGCAGAATGTGTAGGGGGGGGGGCTCACCATCATAACTTTGTATAGCTTAACATATTTTTGTTATTTTTGTATTAAATATAGAGTTTTAACAGACTAAATGCCTTCTACAGTACCTTGACCTTTGGCCTAAACTTATAAAAGAGCTTATTTGGATGTATAAAACTTTATCAGAGCGGTAAACTCGCCTCCCGGATGGGTCTCTGCCTCTTGCTGCTCCTGCTCTCCCGGTTGCTCTTTTTGGCTTTCTTCTTCTTCTTTGACTTGGGTGCCTCTTCTGCGTCAGAGACAGCATCCTCCGGCTCGTCCTCGTCTGTAAAGAGACACGGTTACCGGCAGAGTACAGACGGACAGAAAGCACCGCTGCTGCAGACCAGAGGGGAGGGAAGAAAAAAAACAAAAACAAGGAGACCGCGCGCGCGCCGTGGCACGACTGGCAAATGTCCGAGCACGCGCGCACACATACACAGCGTAAATGCCACAACAGCAGGTTGAAACTTGTAGTTGAAACTTTGACAGTTCACGCCCACCGTGGCGAGGACACGCTGGTGGGCTGGGTTACACGAAAACAAATTAAAAAATAAAAACAAAACTCCGAACACTCTGCTGTCCAAGTTAGCTAACTAATCTATCATGGCGAGTGACCCGAGCCGACTACTCCTCGCTAGCTTGGGCTAACGCTAGCATCGCGTTGAAGGCGAGCTCAAGTTACACAGAGATGGACCTTCTTCAGGAGGGGAGGAAAGCAGGCGAGCTTACCGTGAAGAAGTGAGTGCTCGTCATCGGCTCCAAAGTCCTCCCTCTCATCCTCGCTGCAAGACATGTTCCCAGCGTTTCTATTTGAATTCTTGGTGTCCGAATAAATCCTCCGTAAACCTTGCTCCTCGGTCAGCGAGGGAGGAGGGAAAATGACGTGGGACTGGTGGATAATGGACCGGGGGTGTCCAGGAAGGGAGAGGAGGCGGGGGGGGGGGGGGTCTGGGTGCAAGAGAAAAAAATAAATAAAAATAACAATACATTGCACAGGCACGAAACTTCCTTGTTTGTTATTTACATGCCGTCCAATTATCCACCTGTCCTCTCAAGCAAGTTAAATTAAAAAGATTTTACCCGCTTTGACATTAACATTAGCTGATTTACAGGTAGAGAGCCCCACACGGGAGTAAAGTGTGGCTTTCAACGACAGCCTCAAAAGGAACCGCAAACGCGAGCCGTCTTGTCACTAGAGAAAAGTTTAAGCTTTGAAATTTCCACCGTCACACACTGGAAACTTACTGTACTGCGCGTGTAGTCCCGGCGTGAGGTGAGTTCTCCCTCGGTGCGAGAATCAACACAAATTAAACTGTTCCCGCTCCTGTTGTCGGCCTTTGGTGTCCATTCATTAATCCCTGTGTGGTGTTAGCAGTAACAAGCAGTTCTTGTCTTAATGACCCGAAACACGCGGCTCCGTCCCCCACTTCTCCTTCCCCCCTACCTTAACAGGCAGCGCTTAGCTAACATCCTCACAAACACACAAAGGGGACAGGCATCCCATAATAATCCACCCCCCTCCCACACTCGCACAGGACTCTGCATAGTTACCTCGCAACGGACAGACCATAATACTCAGCCTGCCCCCACCCCCCTTCACCATTCGCGCGCACACGCGTACACTGCCAGTGCTAGGTGCTAGACATGCGTGCACTAGACTCATAGCATGCACACTCCTTCCCCTTTCCACTAGTAGTCCCACCCCCCCCCCTTAGCAACCCCGTTGTCATGGTGACACCCCCCTCCCGCTCTCCATGACAGACCATAATACTCCAGCAGTGGCAGCATACATCCCATAATATGCAACACCTAAATAGACAAAAAGGTAAAAAAAAAAAAAACAGTCTGATGGTCTCTAGGGGAGCTGAAGTGAAGTCCTCTGGTGACAGACCATAATACTCACTGAGTGCCTAAAAGTAAAAACAGAAAGACTCCGGTGTTGCCCCTTTGTGGGGCTCAGACAGGTAGCCCACATACCAGCGGCGCGGTGCGCAGGTCACACAGGCCCGCTGAGCTGGAGCGTTTAACCAGACCCTGAAAGAGGCTGAGGCCTCCTGGTTCACCACTTCATCATCACAACCCGACTCCTCCAACTTACTCCATCAGCTCATGTATGATTTACTCCATCGGCAGCTCATGTACGATCAGGTATTCAGCTGCATCCCCGAGCAAGCAACACCTGTGCAGAGTGATGAATGGTTCTGGTTTTGACATTGGTTCATAAAAAACACACAAATGCAAATTAATTTTCCAAGTTTAGTTTGTAATCCAGTAAATTAGACTTGTGCCGCACCGCCTAACAAAACATTGTACAATGTTGTGAACATGACTAAAACATTCATATGTTTGGGTGCTCACGTTTGGGTGCTAACCTTCAACAGCTGCTCGGTAAACCAGCATTTTTTTACTTTTTGAGCCATCTTGTTGGAGTAAGATGAACTATTGAACAGATCCAAAGTAGAATTAAGGCCACATGTCCTTTAAATGCTAATGTGAGTTTATGTGCATTCATCTTTATACAAAATCAGTTTTGACCCTCTTGGATGCCAAATGAATTATTTACATTTCTTCGCTACGTAATGTGGTAAAATAAGTTATTGTATCAGTTTCAATCTGTTTTGTTCGACAAAGGCAACGTTTTCTACTAATAAAGAATTTTACTTGTTTCCTCTTAAAAGCATTGAAGTTAGTTATTGTAATTTCTACAATTCTCAGATTCATCACCTTTAAATTTTATTTTCAACGTCCCATGCATTTTTCGAAACATATTGTTAAAACCTAGCTTTGTGTCCTTTTTTGGCAAATAAATAAAACGTATTTATGACGTAGTTGGTTCAGTGGCGCACCCGAGGGTGGCATGGGGGCCATGGATGGCCATACCTGATAAATTAATTTGTTGGCCCTCTCATAAAAGGTCCTCGCCCCTTAATAAATCACACAAATCAAACAATCATCCTCTTTAATCAAGACATGAATGTTAAAGCAAAAAAGGAAATTAATTTTACTAAATAATTTTATTTTATTTTAATAAATAATTCATTTGATAAATCACCTATATATATATATATATATATATATATATATATATATATATATATATATATATATATATATATACATACATATATGTATGTATGTATGTATGTATGTATGTATGTATGTATATACACACACGTGTGCATGTCATTGAGGCTCACCATTTGCAAAAAAAATTGTGGATAATTTTGTTGAGAGAGCATCAAGCAACTTGAAAAGCTTTTTTAAAATCCTAAAACAATACATTTTGAAAAAAAAAATGAAATTAATTTTTGAAATGTTGTTTTCTTTCATGTTTGTGTTTCTTATATTTGAGGTAAATGTTCTGGATACATAGGCCTTTTGTTTTTTGTTGAAATTGAATGAAGGAGCAATGCACAGCTACAGGCTAAACTCTCCCAGAGTTACCAGAGAGACCAATTCGGGGGGGACACCCCAAATTTTTTTCACTGGCCCCCACTATGAAAATTTCCTAGGCGCGCCACTGCTCTGGCTAACCCACTCTGACTTGAGAACTGGCTGCTTCTTGCTGCGATGCTAAACACCTTTCTGTTGGGTTTTATTGCCTTTGAGCTGAGTATTGTATTATTTAAGAGTCGTTTTGGGTTTATCTTTAGACAATTAGTTTAGAGCAGCAGCAGCAGTGCTGCTTTTCTCATATTTCCCTCCTGATACAGTAGATATGGAATCATTAACTTTTTCTGCAGCTGTTGTAGTTTTATTTGACCCTTAAATGGTCAGAAATGTATTCATAGACTGTGTGAACTGAAAACAGTACTTAAAACATGTGCAGCTTTTCTTTATTTATAGAGAAATAAGTTTTTTAGCATTAACAGTGAAAACAAAGACAACGAGAGCCAATGGGCCTTCCGCTCTACTCCAGTGACCACAATGCAGCACATATGAGTAGATCGCATAGCAACAAAGGCTGAAGTCTGGCTGTTTGTCTGTTACTGTTGCTTGAATGCCCCCACATCTATGCGTGTGCACGTGGGTTCACGTGCAACACCGTCACCAACACCTCATCCAGATATCCGCTCCCTTCATCTTCGTCCCATGTGCACAGCTATCTTTCCAGCTCACACGGGCCGCACCTCCCAGCGCCGCCATATTTCCATAACATTCATGGGTCATCCATTCCCTATGCCCCCTCCCCCCATTTTGCACACAGATCACCTCCCACTCTGCCACCCCCACTTCCCTGCCTGACAACACCACCGCCCGCCATCCCATAATATTCATGCACACGCTCCACGCACATTCATACACAGCAGTGCATTCAGCCCTTTTGTTGGCAGAGAGGCCTGAGCAATGTGTGCGTGCTCATGCACAGCAATGCCTGATATGATTATTGCATTCACGCCGAAATCGCTGAGGCAGGTGGCCCTCAATTGGAGAGGAGGACCAAAGCAGAGGAAGTAGGAGCAAAGGTGATGGGTCACATTTCTGTATCCTCACAACAATGGAAGGGGGGGGGGGGAGTTTTTATGAAGTCCAGAGTCACCCTAAGGCAGCCTTCCTGAATGAGGCCAATCTTCAATTTCATGAGAAGCATAAGTGAATGAAGCAGAATGGGTTTGGATGTGACCCATCTACACAGCAGGCTCAATGTAACAGGGACTGCAAGCATCGCTCTGCAGCCTGGCTGCACTCAATCAGGGTGGAACCATTTCTGCACGATAAAACGTACACGAAACAGCAAAAGATTATGATTAATAAAGGGAAAGTTATTTACGAGAAGGGTGAAGAGATGAGCACAACAGAGGCGCCGGACGTGACAGTGGCCAGCTCATCACCATGGCGTTGCTGTGGGAGACAGCTGAAGACGTCACTTGGAGAAACAAGGGACACAAAAGGGGGACATGAGGAGGACTCAAAACAAAAGAAGGAGAGCCCAGAAGACAGACGCAGTCAAAGAAAAGCGTAAGAAATGAGGAAATAAAAAACTATATCGTGTCTCCAGTTAAGGCAAGCCAACAGGTCCCAGAAAAGGACAAACGAGGGTCTGCAGATGTTTAGTTTCACCATGACCCTATTGGATTTCAACAGGTGCACTGCTAAGATTTTAATTCAGTTTTATTGTGCATGGCGATAATTGCTTAATTTATTTTTGTTTAAATATTAGTAGAATAAATTATAGATAAATATTCTCACATAGAAGTCACAAAAATGGATTTCCTCGTAATCCAGATGTGAACATAGAATGCTCAATTTTTCACACATTTTACTGGGTGGATTTCCAGCAAAACCTGTGCAGATGGTGTTAAAATGGTCAAAATCAGAAGATAAAGGATCATTTTACAGAAGATGACAACCCACAAGCACTTTCAAACCATTAAAATTTAAGAATATTCAAGGATTCAAACTTGATATAAACACAAAAGCAACAATTCATGTGCTGAATAGTTTTTTTAAATGACGTTTAACAAAAAAATCAACAATGCCTTAATGCCTTAAAGATCTGTGATGGACCAGTAAACATAAAAAAGAATAAATTTTAACACATTAATTTACCTATTTGAATGTTTGCTGGTTATGATGCTAAAAACTGAGCGTTGTTCAGTGGTTAAAACAAACATGAGAGTTCAGCCTTTTCTGTTCTAATAACAAAATTCCTTTTATAGAGTACTTGGGAAAAGAAGGGCAAACCAAAATTCAGGATATTAGTAAAAGAGTATACTGTTTATATGAAGGGCGATGGTGTGTGAAATGTTGGAGAAACTTTACGTTATTATTAGTTAGTGAGCTTCTCATCCATACCCAATATCTCCATTTCCCTACCTTTCAGTTATATTAAAACCTGCTTTGTATGATTATTGTTTCCAAAACATAGCAAAAGAATAACTAAAAAAAAACATAGGGGTGGGACTCAATTTAAAAATTAATCTAATTATTAGAGGCTTTGTGATTAATTAATCTTGATTAATTGCATTTTAAGCGCTCAAGACAATTTGCGCACAAGATATTTTTCTTTAATCAAAAATAGAGTTGAGTGAGGCACAGATGACATACACACACTTTAATGTGTATATTTCTGTAACTACAAAGTCTATTTGATTACTTTGGTCTCATTATAAACCACCGTGGGATTTGTAGCGATGTGTAAATATTAGTATATGTGTTACTGATGAAGTGTACATGGACATGGAATATTGTAGATGTTGTGTACTAAACTGAACACTAGGTGGCAGCAGAGCACTGCTAATATATATAGAGGTGTAGTGTAGAGTTCAGGGGAAGTTCTGCTGAGGGTTACAAGATAAATGCTGCATGTATGTTTGCCCCTTCTGCTGTAAAAAAGTTCACATGGATAAAGTTACTGTCTGCCTGCTTTCTATACCAACTAGAAAACATAACGGTAAAATAAGTAAATTTTTTTCTTCCTTTCATTTCTTCATGAAGAGCGATTTGTCACAATGAATTTAATTGTAGTTTTAGTTCTGTTTGGAGCACGTAGAAAGGTTTACATGGACTTGTAGCACAGACTCTGCAGTTTTGTTAGAGGTGCAGCTTGATGATATTTATGGATATTTAGGGCATAAATTGTAACGCTAAACTTTTCTGGATCAAAGGGGTAAATTTTTTTACCCATTATATTTTTTCTAATTAATTAATCGTAACTAGCACGTTAAATTCCTACCCCTAAAAAAATACATTAAAAGAAAAGAAAAAACAACTTCCAGAAAAAAAAAATCTGACAGCATAATGAAAGATAAAATAAAACTGGATATTTTAAATCTAAAACACGCAGAGTGAGTGGAGCCCCATGACATGTTTACAGATAAAACCATAAATCACCATGAGTCTAATATTATTACCTTTTTAATTTTGACATTGGCTTTTATATTTTTATCATTCGTAATTTTTAATTGCTTTCATTTGTCTATTTATTTCTTTAACTGATTTTTATACAATATGCTGTTTTAGTACTACTCTGGTTTTTATGCCTTGTTCAGCACCTTGGACTTCCACTAAGGTAGTAGAAGGTGGTTTATAAATAAAGAAATTGAATTAATTTATTAAAATCAAGTGCAAACAGTCAGACTGAGACTAAACAGCAATGAAGTGGTGTTATATTGAGTGCTGGAGCTCCAATATTTGCACTAATAAAAACAATTCATGCAGTTTGCTGTCATTCTTTGTGGTACAGCATCAGACGGTGAAATATGGTTCATATTCTGTTCAGATTTCCACTTTGCACTCATAATGGCTTCAAAATGAATTTGTGACTATCCCGTTTTATTATTCTTTATTGCCTTCTAGACTCCCCAGAGCAACAACTATCCGCACTCCTCTGATGCCCTCGCTCCTACCTTGTGATTTATTTGTCTCCGTTCCAATATTTGTCAGCAGTGTTTTTTTCCCTCTTGTCCAAATGTCACCCCTTCTTCTGAGACAATATAGGGAGTGGGAGCGAGGGAGAACTAGGGGGCAAATGCGGGGGACACCGAGGAAGTGGAGGGGGTAACTCGTAAAGCGAGCAACAAAGTTTGGGAAAATTAAACATTAGGTAAGACGCTTTGAATTGAATTATAGCCAAGGTAAGACGACGTCTCAGATCCCCCTGCAGGTTTGATGTGAAAAGTTTGTTGTGTTTAGAGTTGAGCTGGAGCAAAGGCACACACACACACACACATGAACGTGCATGGACGCATGAAGCAATATAGATGCCCCTGCCCAGATTTGAGTTTTCACAGCAAAGAAACACAACAAAGGTTACAGCTTTAATACTTACAGCTATTATATCTTTTCTAAAACCGCCTCCTCCTCCCGCCTGAGTCGGCATCCCTCCACGCCCTGGATCACGCCTGCCCTCCCTCTCCCACCCTCACCGTCTACCTCCTTTAAAACCCATCACTCCCGTCCCACTGCTCTCACACGTTCGGACTTTTCCAACCTGGAACAGACGCTTTTATTTTACTGAGACAGCAATCAGCACCTGACAAAATGTGGCCCAGTGCTCAGAATTATTCTCTTAACTTTTTGTTGCAGTAAAGTCTTCCATTTGCAGATTTCAATTGGAATACGGACCTATCGTTTGGCTTAAAAGACGCGACTGATGAGATGATTTTACAGTTTGTGAAACAGTCCTGTAAGTATGATGTGTTGCTGATTAAAGTTTGGCTGCATTTTGGAATTCGACCTCCAAAACAGAACGAATAACCGGCTGTGCAGAGACATGAACTGGTGAGCATCGTCTTTGTTAAAAAACTTTTTTTATCCACATCTAAAAGAAAACAGCGTTGCTGGTTTTACAGCGTCGCATTTGAACATAACTCCTGCTCGTTTGGAAAAACTGTTCAAAATCTTCTAGAAAATGATGATCGCTCGTTTACCGTTCATTTGTTGACACTGAAACAGATGTGTGGGGACCGTTCCCTGATTCTGGACCGGAACCGTAAACCTAAAAAAACCAAAACGCAGAAAGGAGAGAGGGCTTTAACGGTGGAGAAGGGCAGCGTGCTGTCATAGACCCATCCTGACGCACGGAGACGGACAGACAGACACACAGTCTGATGCCAACTGTCTCCCCTGTCAATCTCACGGCACCACTCCTCCTCCTGTTGCTATGGGCAACCCACCCTGCCATGGCAACCAACTGGCTGTAAGTATAGTGTGGAAGAGAGGAAGAGAAAGAGAGTTTGTTTGTCATGCTATAACTTTTAAAAGATGGTGACATGTCTCTAAATCTCTCTCAGTTGCTCTGCTCTCTTTCTTTGTCTCCCTCCTGGTGACCTTTTCTCTTTTCTTTCTTTCTGCCATCACCGTGCCCTCCGTGCTGTTTCTGCCGGGTTCTCTCTCTGTTTCTGAACCTCTCAATAATTCTGCCCAGCCGTTACCTCCATCTTTTTGTGCTCCCTTCTTCTCTATCCCCCATCTTCTACTTAATTATGCACCTTCCCCCTTTTTTTTCCTCACAAACCTGCCGTGAATCATCTCGCCGTTTTTCTGTCTCCCATGCAGCTCCCTGGCGAGGCTGCCTCGCTCCAGGCCCGTGTCTGGTGCTGCTCCATGTGCACGACTGAGGGGGCTGACCCCAGGGCAGGTGGGGGTGTGCAGGGCGCGGGGGGAGGTTATGGAGTCAGTACGCAAAGCAGCTGAGATGGTTTTAGAAGAGGTGTGGTGTCTCAGTTTCTCACGGTCGACCCGTCTTTGGTTTATAATGCCCTTGACTCTGCTGCACCTGTAACTGTTTAACTCAGTGCCAGCACCAGTTCAGGAATCGCCGCTGGAATTGTTCCACCACTCCACGTGGCATCAATGTGTTTGGCAGAGTGATGAACCAAGGTAGATCCACAGAGAAGGTCTGCAGTGTCACATACATGTCAGGAATTGGTTGGCAACAGTGCTGTGTGGTTTCAGGCACTCGTGAGGCCTCCTTCGTTCATGCTCTGTCCTCAGCAGCCGTGGCCGTGGCCGTGACTCGAGCCTGCACCCGCGGGGAGCTGGAGAGGTGTGGCTGCGACAGGAAGGTCAGGGGCGTCAGCCCCGAAGGTGAGCTCAGTCGGTGTTCCAGAAAGACACACGGCACGTAAATCCGCTCTATCCACCCCTGACCCGCCCCACAGAACATTCAAGCATGTATTGTTCATACAAGCAGAAGGTTCCCAAACTGCTGTCTGAAGAATTTCAGCTGATTTGTGATGTTTGCTTATTGGATTTTCTGACCCGCAAGACACAAACTGTTTCTCATCCCTCAAAATTTTAACAGCAGCAGTGCCGCATCATGCGCTCGTCTTTCTGTTCCTTCCCAGGCTTCCAGTGGTCAGGGTGCAGCGACAACCTGTCCTATGGCGTGGCTTTCTCCCAAACATTTGTGGATGAGCCAGAGCGGGCCAAGGGGCTGTCAGCAGGACGCCCACTCATGAACCTCCATAACAACGAGGCTGGTCGAAAGGTTGTCAACATCAGCTCTAACCTTCATTTTTACTAATCCGTGTGGCAGCTCATGGCAAATGACCTGTGTTCCTCTCATTCTCAGGCCATCCTCCACAACATGCAGGTGGAGTGTAAGTGTCATGGTGTCTCTGGCTCCTGTGAGTTGAAAACATGTTGGAAAGTCATGCCTCCATTCAGGCGTGTTGGCGTTGTGCTTAAGGAACGCTTTGATGGAGCCACAGAGGTATTTAAACATGATTTCTGCTTGATTCACCCAGCTTTATAGATTAGAACGTATAAATGTTTGGTTAAACCTTCTAGGTCCGATTGACCCGCATCGGATCCAGGCCTGCCCTTCTTCCCCGTGACCCTCATGTCAAACCCCCTGCAGCCAGAGACCTTGTGTATCTTGCACCCTCCCCAGATTTCTGTCATCTGGACCCTGAAAACGGCATCCCAGGGACCGTCGGGCGAAGATGCAACGGTAAAGTCTGCACTCTTACTCTTGTGTGATCCAATGCATAAAAAACAGCTTTGAAACTGATGTGGCCATCTCTTCAAACCAACCCAGGGACATCTCGGCTGGCACCAGACGGCTGTGAGCTGGTGTGTTGCGGACCAGGGTACAGAGCTGGCCGAGCCGAGGTGGTGCAACGCTGCTCCTGCAAGTTCTCTTGGTGCTGCTCGGTTCGTTGCCAGCAGTGCAAGAACACAGTGACCATCCATACCTGCAGAGTGTAAAGGAAGCGCAGACAAGACCTCAACAAATGAATGGAACTGAGAGCAGATTAGACACACAAAAAACAACAACTTTGGCTACAAATGGCACCATATGTGATCAAAAACAGTTAGACTTGAATTAATTTCCTCCTTTGATTTGGTGCTTTTGGTGTAAAAAGCTGCTAAATTAACTTTTAGAGACGAAAGGCTGGCATCAACAAAAGTCAAATGCATGCACACGCAAACTGAAACAATGACAAAGCTTTTAAAGCTGAACTTAACCGAAACTAACAGGAACATCGCCACGACTTATCTGTACAAAAACATTTTTACTGCGCCTTAGTCTAGCAGGTCTATGAACAGTTTCTGTATTTATGTTTTCTTTTTTGATTCTGGTTTATTTATTTGTTTATCAGAGTCTTTGCTTTGGCTTGACCTCGAGCGGTGAGAATAACTTTTACTGACATCCGTTGCTCTCGTGTTTCGCCCTCGTGTGGAAGTTGTCTGTTTGCTCCGGCAGGAGAACTTTTAGGTCTGCTTAAGGAATCTAATAAATACATAGTTTCTCTAAAGTATTTTTGGGTTACTTTTGTGTTTTTGTGGGTTCAGATGACTGGTTGGGTATGCACAAGTTGTATGAACACCTATATCTGATCACTGCTTTCTCTATAATCTTCATTATATTGTTCGGTGCAGTTTATCTAGATGAGTTTTTGCCTTTTTGTTTTTTGTAAAAGGTGCATCGTGTAAGAGTGGAGGCTGCCATCTTGTGGTCAAATTTGGGTACTGCAGCCCATATTCAAAACACACAAGTGACTTTTGCGCTACCGTTCTGTGAGTTTCGTGGCTGTTTTGAAGATTTTAGATGACGAGCAAAGACAAATCACACACATTTACAAATATACTGAACAAAAAATGTCTATAGGCTCCAATTATACGTTTTTGATGGGAGGTCCCTATTACCGCCATTTTGACCATTTCACATGTCTCTTCATGCCCAGACAATCCAAATATGAGAAAATAAGTGGAGCTGAGGGTGGGGCTTTTACAGTTGGAACAAATGAACCAATGTAGCTACAAGCTAACTTAGCTAACCCAAGAAGCGGCTCCAGGGTAGCCGACGTGCACGGCTGCTTGGCTTCGGTGCGAGGCTGTAGTCATGCTGGTTGCCTGTGGAGCTATAAAAAGGAATGTTAAAATACAAGCAGAGCCTCAGACCACTGTGATCAGAGCCGGGCACCTGGCTGCTCACGTGAGGTCACGCTCCGCCTCAGTCGAAGCTCAGCAGGGTCTTCACGCTAACTCAAGCGAACAAACGCTTTTAGATGAGAAACGTGGTATAGCAACTCCATATCAACTCAAAGTGCAGCGGTGTCTCTAATCTCCTTCAGAGAGCCCCAAAGGCAAAAAAAGTCTTAAACCATCTGGTCTGATAGGAGACCGACGTCTACTTAGCTTTGGATTTTGGTTCTGTGATTCTCAGGTTCACTTGGGGCATTAGTGTTGTCCAAAAAAAATCATGCAAGTGTTCTGAGGTCCTCCTTACAAGGGGCAAATTTTGTCTTCATTAGTTGCAGCAATTCTCCAAAACAAATGTAAAACCACGACACATTCTTCAGTCACGGTGATGCAGTCATGACACTAGAAGTTTACGAGCATTTGAAAAACTCCTTTCTGAAGCAGACATGTTTCTCCATTTATATTTGGTAAGAGCATTTTATTAAAAATATCAGATGATTACAAACACCCAGAAATTCAGTAGAAAGAGTTCTTAATCTTTATCAAGACTAACATTTATCAAAAATATCACAATTTTATTATACTATCCATCACTGTTGGTCATCAAACAATAAAAAAAAATGGATACAACAAAAAGTACAATCTGGATAGAATAAAAATTCAAGTTTTTTGTAAATCAAAAATGCTAAAAGATTCCCCCAAAACAGCATCACAAAATTCATACAACAGAAAATACAGAAAATCAACTGCACATGTGAGATTTGTGAAAATGCTTTCTAAGTTGTTGGAGGACATTAAACATGTTGTACAGGTATGTTTGGAGTGAATGAATGAATCTTGGGGTTTCAGCAGGAGCAGAAAACAGAGTACCAGTTAACCTGTCCATTTACATCTCCTCTAATCCTCCAACGGCTTTAATCAAACACGGTGAGGCTGAAGACGTTCATAAATAAGCATTCTCTTTAAAAACAGCAGAAAACTGTGATGAGCAGGGCGGAAGGGACACCTGAATATAAAAAAATGGAGAATACAGCAGTTTTCAAAAGCTTTGAAGAAACAGACACTTATTGCATGTTTTAGCCTCTTCGCCTGTTTTTTGTTTGGAAGGCACAATCATTAAACACATGCTCGGGCACATCTCAAACCCTCTGGTTTGGTTTGCTTTTTTAAACTGTTGATCTTTCTGTTGGAACAATTTCACCAGTTTCTTCCACCATCACATCCCCCTTTGTTGGAGATTCTTTTTATAAAAGAACACACTTCCTCTTAGTTTTGGTCTCGGGAGGTTCCAGCGCTGCCAGAATGGCCTCATCAAAAACATTCTTTAGGCCTCTCTGTTTAACGGAGAAAGGATCGGGAGATGAAGACAATAAAAAAAAAGAGAGAAACGATAAAGGCGGTAATTTTTTACTGTTTTATGCAAACCTGGTCCATACCTGCGTGAGAGCTGAGCACTCCACGTATTTAACGGCTCTGAGCTCACGAGCCAGCTTCTCGCCACTCTCTGGGTAGAGGGGGCGCTGTTTGTTCTTGGCCAGCTTCTCAACAGTGTTGCTGTCTTCCCTCAGGTCTACTTGTGTGCCCACCAATAGGAAAGGTGTGCTTGGACAGTGGTGAGAGATCTCAGGAACCCACTGGAAATATGGGAAAAAAGATAGTTGTGGATTTTTCACCAAATCAAATCAATCAAATCAAAGATACTTTATTAATCCCAGAGGGAAATTAGAGTTTCAGTACACACAATTCAGAGATCAGACATACATGGGCAAGAAACATGACAAGAATTGGTGACTGTGGTCATTCGCAATCCTGAGTCGCGCTACTTTAATAAGATAAGATAAGATAAGTGGGATACATGAGGATTGGTTCAGGTGGAGGGAAAAAAAGGCTCTTCAAAGTTACCCTCCACCGTGAGGGCAGCTTTGCTCTGCAAAAAAACACCTCAGACAGACAGAAATGCAACAGACTTCAAACATCACAACATAAGTGTCCACTAGGAGGGGTGGTGGGTTGGGACTATCCCAACTTCAGTTCCTGCAGCCACGATGAAGCAGCGCATGTCACCTCAGTGTGGATGGGGGGGGGGGGGCATTGAGGGTTGGAGGGTTGCAGTGACCCTGGACGCTTCGGCAGCCTTCCCGCTGTCCCACCCAGGCTGGGAAAGGAGTCAGAGTTGAGTTGCCATAGCAATGGCACATTCCACATATCTTCTGAGGGGGGAGTTTTCATTGGAGCTTGCAGGCTCAAGGACGCCAGATTCCGATTAGAATTTGTTTTTGGGCCAGACAGAGATAATTTCCTCTCTGTCTCACAGTTTGTTGGTCCTCAACCTCTCAACTCTCAGTAATGGACATTAATCTATCCCAATCCGTGCTGATTCGTCCACTCTCTCCTTGATGGCATCCATCTTTTGCGCCAAAGAATGAATCTCCGCCAAAGTCCCAAGCTTACGATTCATCTCGACAATTATTTGAGTCTGTGAATTCACATTGCGGTGCAAACCATCTCTGAGCTCAGGGATCAGGCCAATATTCCTCGACAGCTCGTTAATTTTCCGGTAAGCCAGGTAGCCTCCAAGGCCAATGAGCAGGAAACCTGACACCAACACCACGAATATCCACGTCTTCAGAGTCCTCCACAGACAGCTGGGATAAACAAATCAAGTTCCACAGTTTCCAGGAGTCCATCATGTGTCCAACTGGGTCTGTACCGGCAGGACATCCGGGAGCAACCAATTAAATATGGAAGCATCATAAAATCTTTTGTGGGGGTGATCAAGTATTTAATAAACAATGGAAAAACATTTCTCAACATTTTGAAAAGTCAATTAATCATGGTTTTCAATAAATGCAAAAACATGAGCAGCTCTAGCTTCTAAACAAGAGTTAGAAAGACTTTTTGGATAAACAGAGGCCATCTTTGGGGTTTGATTTGCTGGTCCAACAGTAAACGATCAAAATTAAAACATGTTTAGATAAATAAAGTCTGCTAATTCACACACAGGAAAATTAATCTCTGAATCTCATATTGTTTCTGAAATGAATTAAGCATCGCTGTGGAAAATTTCAGCTTGTCATTTAAATAGTTTCAGGGTTTTAAAAAATACTTCATATAATAGCTTAGCGGCTTGTACAACAGTGTTTTAATTGAAGCACAAAATCTGTATGAACCTTTTTAGAAAGTCGTGAGAAAGTCCAGAAATATTTGAACATGAAAAATACGCACATGCTGGTTAACAGCTAGTGCTGCTAAGGTTCACGATTACGTCGACTACCATCTTTACATCTTTGTTTAGCTTTTCTAATCTGCTGCTGTAGCTTCGCTGCTTCCTTTAGGAGTATTTTATAGAGAAACGTGAAAAAATCTCCAGGGTGGTACCTGCCTCCCACGGCAGTACGATGGTGATGCACGACTCAGCATCTTAAAAGTGGCTGAAAATGAAGCGCGACGGTCTGCTAGCTAGTTAGCTGCTAACAACATCAGCACTGCACTACTTGCCCTGCTTTCTGGTCTTCCCAAAAAGAGCATCTCAGGTTTAAAACTTTTACAAAACTCAGCAGCACGTGTCCTGATGAAGACCAGGAAGCGGGAGCACATCACTCCGGTTTTAAAATCACTGCACTGGCTCCCTGTATGTTTCAGGATTGATTTTAAGGTTATTTTAATGGTTTTTAAGTGTCTTAATGGTCTTGGGCCTTCTTATCTTTCAGAACTGCTTTTACTATATAAACCCTCGCGGTCTCTGCGCTCCTCTGGCAGCCGTCTCCTAGTTATCCCTAAAGTTAAGACTCACACCCACGGCGAGGCGTCCTTCAAGTATTACGGCCCTCGCCTTTGGAACGGGCTGCCGGAGGACCTCAGGTCCGAAGGGAACATCCAGGCTTTTAAGAATAGGCTCAAGACCCACCTTTTTAGCTTAGCTTTTAACTGATCACTATTTATCTATAAATACATATTTATCTATTTTATTATTTTTATCATTCTATCTACATCTTAGTATTTTTACATGATTATGTTTTCTTTTACTATCTTTATAATCACTTTTTATCTTTATTAGCTTTTATTATTTTATATGTTATATATCTTAAATCCTCCAGTGTTTCCTCTGCGGAGCCCTCTGCCTTGGGGCCGGTGGTCAGGGGCGGCGGCGGCCGGGGCGCTCCTCGGGTAGTGCCCGGGCACTGGTGGGGGTTTCTGCCCTACGCCACTGGGCGTCATCGGCCGGTGTCTTGGCTGCTGCCGTGGATCTGTTGCTGCCAGGGCAGATGGCTCCGCTGATGATGTGTCGTTCATTACCTGACCCATCTGAACTCAGCCTATTGTTTCCTCTGGTGTTCACGAGTGTGTGTGTGTGTGTGTGTGTGTGTGTGTGTGTGTGTGTGTGTGTGTGCGTGTATGCGTGCATGGACGAGTGTGCGGGTGATTGTATGTCCACTTTGGAAGTTGTGTGCGGGAGGGGAACTGTAATTTTTAATTGTTTTATACTTGGGGAGGGGGGCTGGGATGGGAATGTGGGATCTATGGGGCCATTTTAATCTGTAAAGCACTTTGAGTTGCATTTTTTGTATGAAAAGTGCTATATAAATAAAGTTGATTTGATTTGATTTGATTTGATAGCTGTTACATTAACAGTGACAGGGACTTATTTACCTTCAACACATATTTAATGTGTTTTCTGCAACGTCACAAACACTAATAATTTAGTTTATAACACTATCAGTGTTAAAAAGCTTTGCTGTTCAGTCAACGACTTCACGCGTTTATTTTTTGTTTTCCTAAGCCTAGTGCCGTTTTCCTTTTGTTTTGCTAATTGAAAAGCTAATAAAAAGTTGTTGAATGAGCTTTTATCCTAATTGTTTTTTAGAGAGCACACACTACAAGTTAAAAGGCAATGAAGGTTATATTAGATCAGCTTCAAGCTGGTATACTATAAGATACATTTTACAGATAATCAGATTAGGGATGCAACGATACCACTTTTTTCCAAACCGATACGATACCGATACTTGGATCTGAGTACTCACCGATACCGATACTTCTACCACACAAAAAAAAAAATGCTATGAATTGGAATATATGTTTTATTTTCTTCTCTGCTTTCAACAGGAAAAGACTGAGGTAGACAAAAAGTAAAATATCTGAATAGAAATTATCAAAAAACTAAAATATTAGGTGAACAAAAATGACAAGTTACAGTGAAGCCACTTTCAAGCAACTCCATTGGTATCGGTTAACTTTTACCGATACTGGTATCTGTATCGGCACCGATGCATCCCTAAATCAGATTAGCCGACTTTTCGCAAAAACGGCTAGCGATTAGTCGACCATCTAAATAATTGTTTGTGGCGGCCCTATGCCTAATGAACACACAGAAGTGTGTTTCTGTGTCAGTGCAGCTTCATTAACGCCACCATGAACCCACATTGTGATGCTGCGGTCTGTAGGGTAGACCTGTGCTGATGAGACACGCACTATCCAATGTTCGGAAAAATAATTTACATAAGTGACTCCATAATAAAAGTCTTCCTTGGAATGTAATAATAATAATAGATTTTATTTATAATGCACTGTACATTACAGAAGTAATCTCAAAGCTACTAATCGATCAGCAGCACACTAAAGGACTTGAGTTAACCATTATTTTAAAAAAAATTACAATTTTTTTTTATTTAAACAGATGAGTTGATTGAGAACTCGTTCTCATTTACGACGATGATGTGGCCAAGAGGCGGCAGCAACAGCCAACGTTAGCTTTACACCAAAGAAAACCAGATAAGATAAAAATGATCAACTTTGTGTCGTTTATCATGTTTTCCCAAAGATACAAGAACTGTAGCTCAAGTGATGGACAAAAGATCGGAAATACTACACTCAGGGGCTGGGTTGTTTACAACATGTGTAATTCTGCATTCAACCAGTAGGGGGAGAAGCAGGAAACTTGTTTAGTGTTACTTTAAGAGTTTAAGGGTGTGGTTCACTTGTTTAATCAACACATTTGCAGTGGTCTCTAGTAGGGATGTCCCATTACGATATCGGAAGTAATTTGATATCAGCCCAAAAACACTGTATCGGATGGCATCAAAAATCTCCAATGTCAGAAGTCCGTTAAGGTTTACATTTTTGCAACCAATCATTTTTTTCATACTTACTGTTATTGCCTCTTGTGCTGATATCGTATCGAATTGATATCGGTATCGGTCAATACCGAAGGCTGCCGTATTGGTATCGTATCGGAAGTGAAAATGTTGCATCGGGACATCCCTAGAATGAATGCCTTGTAGGTCAAACTCTGGTGTGCCTGTTTCATGTTTCAGGATCTAGAAGATTGCCAGAGTCTTACTTCCTGACATTTGGATATCTTACCTCTGACTGGCTAACAGCAACATGGCTCTACCACTGACTGTTTACTTTGCATTGTTGCCATTTTATCTACACAAATAACGCAAGTCTGGGGGAGTTTTGCTGTGTGGTGGAGTTGCTAATGCTAACAGTTAGCTTCTACTAGTTGAAACGTTCTCTGCTGTTTCCTGGACGCTAAACCAGCAACAGCATCACGAGTCAAGAATGGTGAGTCCCTGAATCAGTCAGGCCTTTCTAATCCTAGAGTTTCACCGTCGATTTCCTATCAGAAGCTAATGCAGGAGATAGATGTAGGAGACAATTTTCATGTTCAGCCTGCATGAAAAAGTCAAACTGACCGATTATAATTAGAAGTAATCGTTAAAAAAAAGATTTTCTGTGAACAACGCCTTTCAACTTAACAAGGCTGAAAGTTCATTGTAGCAGAGAACTGAAAGTAGCATCAGAGAAGTCAAGGATCAACTACCAATCCAATCCAATTTTATTTATATAGCGCATTTAAAAACAGCATGTCAGTTGACCAAAGCCTTGCATAGAGTCAAACCTAAAAAGCCATTCAAATTCACATACATACAGATTAAACACAGATTAAAACTGTCATAAAATAGAAACACCTAAAATTAAAACAAAAGTTTAAAACAGCCAATTAAAAGAGAAGTCACTAAAAACAGAAGAGAGTTACAGCATAAAAGACCAATCAGTTAGAGCATAAAAGACCAATCATTGACCAAAAGCTAAAATTAAAAAATGTGTCTTCAGGCTGGATTTAAACTGTGCCAGTGAAGAAGCCTGGCGTACCACCAGAGGGAGCGCGTTCCAGAGTCTGGGAGCAGCAAAGGCGAACGCACGCTCGCCACGAGCCTTATACTTCATTGTAGGGACTTTGAGCAATAGATGATCAGCAGACCTTAGTGACGGGGTGGGGGGGGGGGGGGGGTAAGCAACTCTGACAGGTACAAGGGGGCTAAACCATTCAGGGCTTTGCAGGTAAAAGTTAAAACTTTGTGTTGAATTCGAAATTGTACAGGAATCCAGTGTAAATCAGCTAGAATGGGAATGAAGTGACAGCGTTTATTGACATTGGAAAGAAATCTGGCTGCAGCATTTTGGACTTTCTGCAGACGATTTAGGACAGATACATTTACACCAATTAGAACGGAGTTGGAAAAATCGAGTCTGGAAGTGATAAATGCATGTATGATTCTAAGTGTGGCCTCTTAAGAATGGGCTTTAATCGGGTAAGGCGACGAAGCTGGAAGAAGCAGGATCGAACAGTGGCATTAACATGTGCACTCATTGACAAGTCAGCATCCAGTTTAACCCCAAGGCTGGTCACACATGAATTAAGGTTTAGGGGGGAGAGACCAAAAGCAGCAGAAGCATGGAGATTATGTTTTGGTTTGAAAAGAATGGCCTCGGTCTTACTGTCATTGAACTTAAGGAAATTGGAAGCTAGCCAGGTTTTAATTTCTGAGAGACATTCTGAGAGCTGTGTAATGGAACTTGACCGATTTAAAGCCATATAAATTTGACAGTCATCAGCGTAAATGTGATAATGTAGGCCCCGTTTACCAATCAGCAGAAGAATCGTTCCAGACTAAAATCAGACCAATTATTGTGCAATAAGTCAAAATACTACAAGAAAACCCATCAATAAAAGTCCTATGAGCTTACTTATCAGACTCTTTATACATAAAAAACTCTAACATTTAGAATAAACATATGCCTGAACCCCAAAAAGCTGCAGATCCTGCACCAGAAGAACAAAAAGGAAGGAAATTTACTTTTAACAGCGCTGAAATTATTCATCAAGTAAATCAAAGAACTCGACTACAAAACATCCTCAAAGGAAAATTATTAAAAAAATGATGTTTGTTTAATCCAAGGGCCTGCTCACGTGCTTCACAAGGACAGTTATTACTGTGGGTGATGTGCTGACGCTAGGTTATGTTTGATGGAGGAAGAAAATCAAAAAGAAACAGGAGACAATTTGGTAAAAATAAAAATAAAAATAAAAGAGGTTGCAGGCCAGCATCCTTTCTAATAGTTTCTACCAACATTTGAGACAAAACAGGAAGTTCAGATCAATAAGTCAGCGAGAAACCCATCTTTTAAAAAACTGACCTTCTCTTTGACGTTTTCAAACGACGACGGCGAAACGACGGAGAAACATACGAGGAAGACATCTGTTTGAGGGTAGCTGAGGGGACGCAGCCTGTCATAATCCTCCTGACCTGAGGGAATCAACCACCAAACGTTTTATATCAGATTAAACGTGTGTTTTGGGAATAATGACAGGAAAAAAAAAGATTTACCTGCTGTGTCAAAGAGACCCAGCGTGTAAGGCTCTCCGCCGATCATCACAGTTACTGCATAATTGTCAAACACCTTTAAAAGGAAAAAACTGGTAAATCACAAGGTAACGTCTGAACTCTTTGTATTCCAGCTATGAGGAAACACAGAGACGATCTTACTGTTGGCACGTATTCTGAGGGGAACTTGTTGGTCGTGTAGGAGATCAGTAAGCAGGTCTTTCCGACTGCACCGTCCCCAACCACCACACATTTTATTGTCTGCATCTATAAAACAGATCAAATATCAGCAGCAATCAACACACCAGACAGCCAATCAGACACTGAGGGAGGACAGGAAGTGACACACACTTACAACCACCTCCACAAGCTTAAAAAAGGCCCAACTAATAAAGAGCAAATCAGTACAGATTTACATAAAGCAGCCGTGAACTGTGACAGCCTGACAGACGCGCTGATTAATCTGCAGATTAGTTTATTATTCAACAATTTGCATTTAGTCAAAATGAAAGAACTCCCATACAGTCTTGACTTTTTTAATTTTCTTCGTTTATCTGTCAGACTTTAACACACATTGGTGGTAAAGAAAAGTGATTTTTTTTAAACATCTGTAGAAAAACCAGACTAAAACCAACTATTGTAGCAGTAATAATAATAAAAACACTGGTGTGGAAAAGTGGCTGATCTTTGATTGTAAGAACAAGCATTTTATTCATAAAATGATTTATCATTTTTCATTTTATAATACATCTAATCACATTTACAGATTAAAACAGTATAAACACAAAGAAATTGATAGTATTAACAGAGTTTTTATTAGAGATTCAGTATTTAAAGTATTTAAAAATACTTAGATATTCAAAATTCAAAATGCTTCATATTATTATTTTAGAAAAAATTAAAATAGAAGATATAATAAAGACTGTGTGGGTTAAAAAGATGAAGAATTTACAGTGAATAGAAAATGTCACTAAGCATTAAAACGCCCAGATAAGGTTATTTTGTTTGAAATCACAAATAAAATTAGATTTCTTAATTAGAAAACAACATGGGATACTTCCACATGATTTTACTATCACTTAAAGATATTTTACTGATTGAATAAAGTCTGAAATAAGAAATATGGAAGGAAACAGTTTCATGATTACTCATAAATAATCCAGAAAAATATGCTACTCATATACAAATTAGGGGAGAGATTAAGGGCTTTTACTTTGCAGATTTCGCTGATACACCTCAACACATTTTTATATATTTTATTAACTTGTAAAAAAATATTAATATTAATATTAATAATAATATATGAAGAATAATCAATTCAATTAATATAAATAATGATCAGATTAGTTATTATATGACTATGTAATAATAAGTATTTACCAAAGTAAAATACTAAAACCTATCACTGGTGACTTTCACTACTTTTTTGTAGATTCCAGAAGGAAATAATAATTTAAAAGTAATTTTTCAGATTTTTCTATTGCTAAATGTGCATTTTGTGGCTTCATAGATAAAAGTAAGTATTGTAAATAAACGTAAATGGTTTATTCTTGTTGCTCCTCGTAGAGAACACCAGTGAGTCCCATCTGTTTGACTAGACTTGTGCGAACACACGTTAATAATGACAGTAAACCACTTCCGCATCGTTTTCATACCAGAGAAGTTTAAAAAAGACAGAAAAGAGAAGGCCTATTAGCCCAATGAGATCTAGAAGCGGATACCGAAAACACTTCCGCTAAATAAGAAGGGCTCGGAAAAAAAAAACGAGACCCGAAACAAAAACCCGAGGCTGTTCAAATGTTGTCAAAGTGGCAAAAACACCAACAATAACCTGTAAAAGTTGTAGTTGGGTGTAGATTTCAGGTGATGGAGTCTGAAAAGTCAGTGTTTGTCAGACAGTGAACTGACGTCTTGAGAAACTTTCTGAATTTTCTCCAAACCAAAACGACGACGAGAACATTTTGTGCACCAACAGCGAAGATAACAGGCCAGTCGGGACACGTTCATTAGCCAAATTATTAAAACCCAACACTAATATTTGCCTCATCTACAGGAAACTTAAAACGCCGCAAACGTTTATAAACCAGGAAACAATATTTTAATCGATATTAACGCCTTATATTAAGAGGGAAAGCTTATTTGTGCGCCTCGGAGTGTCATTAATCATAAAAACGTTTATATAAATCATATTTTTCTTGATCTACTCACCGTTTGTCTAGCGACAGGTTAGGCGTTGGTTGCATCCGGGTTTCAGCTCCAATTGCCTATTGCGCCTGCGCAAGTTGCACGAGCAGCAGCTCGTGCAGAGGAAAGAAGGTGCTGTCACCTTCTGGACATTTCGGAAAAAACTCTGTTATCTATCTATCCATCTATCCATCTATCTATCTATCTATCTATCTATCGTAGCGAAAAAATAGGTAACGAAACCGTTTCTGTGTTTTAAAAAAGAACGATAGCATGGAATTATCTATCTATCTATCTATCTATCTATCTATCTATCTATCTATCTATCTATCTATCTATCGATCATCTATCTATCTATCGATCATCTATCTATCTATCTATCTATCTATCTATCTATCTATCTATCTATCTATCTATCTATCTATCTATCTATCTATCTATCTATCATTTGGTTGTAAATTCATCTTGTTTTTCCACAAACGAATGACTCTCCTTGTTTTTTTGCAAAAAATAATTTTATTAAACAATTTATCATTAATTACTTTTTCGAAATTTTTATGTAAATCAAATTTCTAATTACTAAATTTTTTGTCAAGTGTCAAGTTGTTGTTGATCGTTCCATTATAATAATGTTGCATTGTGATTTTTTTTACATTTATATTTGCATTTGCACTCATGATTATTTTACATAATATATATGTTTGTTTGTTTTTTTTCGCCACAATCTCAGTTGTTGAATGAATAATCTAAATGGTTCTACCCTGGCACAAAAACAGATTCACTATAGTACATCTACACAGCACTACATTTCCTGACTCGTTTTATATAAAGTAACTATGTTTTTCTTAACACCATCAAATTCTCACAGCATCCCATTGTCATTGTTGGTATTCCTTTATAGAGGAACACATGCTTTCTTGATTTTCATCTTTGGGGTATCCAGCGCTGCCAATATGGCCTCATTAAACACGTCATCTACTCCTTTCTGTTTAAAGAAGAGTGAAAAAAACAAAGAGAATACCATTTAGCTGCCTGTTTAACTTGTTGTTGTCATTTTCAGTGAGTTTGGTCCTTACCATTAGGAAAGCAGAGCACTCCATATATTTGACAGCTCTAAGCTCACGGGCCAGATTCTCACCACTCTTTGGGTTTATGGGGCATTGTTGGTTCTTGGCTAGCTTCTCAACAGTTTTGCAGTCTTTTCGAAGATCAATTTGTGTTCCTACTATCAGGAAAGGGGTTCCTGGGTTGTGGTGAGAAATCTCAGGAACCCACTGGGGGGAAAAAAAAGGAAAACAAGCGTCTGTGTGATCAGTAAACTATTTTAAAAAATTGTTGATTCATGTCAGTTTAACTGGGCAAAAAACGAATTATAATTGATTTTTATCGACTGAGTATGAACTGAATGTCTTGGAGTTAGTTTTTTTTACTTAAAAATACAACCAGTGATTGTATTAAAGTTCGGTGTGAAACAATAGTTTAAGACCAACCTGTGTTTTAACATTTTCAAATGTCGATGGAGAAACAACAGAGAAACAAACAAGAAAGACATCGGTTTGAGGGTAGATGGAAGAACGCAGCTTGTCGTAATCAGTTTGACCTGAGGTAAACAAAACAAGCAAAAGTCATTTGAAATATTTAAATTAAAAAAAAATAATAAAACAATTAAAATAAATTACCTGTTGTGTCATAGAGAAGAAGTTTAAAGGGCTTTCCTCCTATCACATCCCATCACAGTCGTTGCATAATTGTCAAATACCTTTAAAAACATTCCAGTTAGAGATATTAACAGTAATTACAGTAATCCAATGAATCAAAAATGTGAGTTTAATGTATTTCAGTATTTATTAAATAAATTCTTCTTACTGTTGGCACATACCCCGAGGGCATTTTAGTTGTGTAGGAGAACAATAATTGGGTTTTTTCAGATGCACTGTCCCCTACAAGTACACATTTTATAGCCTGCATCTATAATGAAACACAAAAATTACAAAAAGAAATACTTCAATAAGAAATATACCAAACAACCAAAGTTATGCAGAAACACTATAGAATGACATATAGTGACACAAATTTATCCAAATTAAGAATTGTGACAAACATACAAAAACAACTTTATTTTTTGACAGATTTTTTTTAGATTATTTAGTGATTCAAGAAAATGTCATGTTATTCTGTTCAAGGGGGTAATGAGTAGCTGTGACATTAAACTCATTTACAGTAAGCAGAACCAGTAAATTAAATGGAATGGAACTGACTTAAGCCAAATTTAATTAATATTCATGATAAATTAGTTTATTATTGTACGTTCTTCCATTAGATTGTGACCATACGCACCTCTTCTAATTCAAGTAACTCTACTTTTCCCTTTCTGTTCCGTCAAACTGTTCTTCAGCACTTTTCAATGTTTCGTTTCCAGCTGTTTTGCCCAACTTATATCCGGGTTCAAAGGTTGAATAATTTTAGACTGTAAAGATTTATTCGTGTGTTTATTCGCTTAGCAGACGCTTTTTATCCAAAGCGACTTACAATTTATAACCTATAGGGCATGTTGTGATTTATTATTGCTGTTGGCTAGACATAGATCAAGAGGCAGACACATCCCTTTTAAATGTTACTTGTGGTGAAAAATTAGATTTTATTAAACTTTTTTTTAATTTTCATTTAATTACTGAAGGATTCTGTCGTGGCACCTTAGAGCACTTCTGACGTTTAACCGTATTTTATCAATGTAACAGAATCATCTCCGGAAGTAGTTTATTTTGAAGGGGAAAAAATAACCGGATGTCGTCATTGTCAACTTTGATGCTAACTTGATAGCAGCGGTGTTTTGTGCTTCCCTTTGTTAGCAGACCGACTTCCGTTTTTATGTGTTTTCCAGGTTTCTGGAATTTACTGTCAGCTGTGAGTGAGAGCTGGAGGCGAGCATATTGACAAGCAATAGTTGCGGTTCCCTATTTTCGAACAATAGGTCCAGTATTTCCGCCGGACTTCGGTCTGAGCCTGTTACTCCTTTTCAACGACTGTTTCATTGGTTAGCTGGCTAGCCCAGGCCAGCTTATTTAAATCACCTAGCATGTTTCGCTTCTTGACTGACGCTGACGACGACCCCTATATGATGTAAGTACAGGCATTGATCACATTTTGTTTAGATACTGTGCTTTTTGAGTTGGGGAAAGTCTCATTTAATCGTGTAAACTTGCACATAGTCGCTGTGTCTGGAAGCAGGTAGCTTACCTTTCGGTGGGGGCCTATAGAGCCACCATATTAGATGGACAGTAAACCACAAAAGTAAACCTGTCTGCGCTTTAAAATAGAATACCTGCTCTGGTAACAACCAAGTGATGCTTTTTTAGATTTATAGATTATTATTTAGGCTGCTTTTTACTTTAATGTTGTCACATATCAAGCCTTTTCTAGTCGTTTCTTTATTATTATTTACATAAGTGCGCTTGTCCTGTACTACAAATGCATGAAGATTACCATTTGCTTTATAGAAAGTTAGTTTTAACCGGAGTTGGTGCAATCAGCGTTTTGTAGCTTTGAACATTTCTTCATCTCATTATCTTAAAAGATAAAACGTGGGGCGATCAGAGCGATGACTTGGTGAACAAGAACTTTTATCTAAATAAAACATTCAAAATGAGTTCATTAGCATCACAATTTAAAGCGCATTGCCTTGTTTATGTCGACATTCAGTATATAAATACACATGAGATCTTTAAACATAAATTTAGTGATTTTTCTTTTGGCAAAACGTTCCTCTGAATCCAGCAGTCATGTGATTTCATTCCCCAAAACAAGTAAGGTCTCTGAGAAAGTAATGAGCTGTTTACCCGGAGGGTCCATCAGTAGGTGTTGATCAGGTTTAGGCTAAAAACATTAATTGCTTCCAGAAGCAAAATAACCAAAATTTTTTATCAGAATTTAGGCAAAATTAAGTGAGAAACCTGCTGCTTTTATGAGTGCACCTATATGAAAGTTTACGCCAATATCAATTTTGGATACTAATACTGCTATTGTGGCCGATAATTGATATTCATGTTATGTATATTTCCTAACACGTTCTTTATTGTGTATGAGCAACCACACCGCATGGCCACCCCCTCTCCATACAGAAACGCACGTGCAAATGGGAACCAGGTGATTGTTCACATCAGCCCAGTTGGCCGATACCGAGGCTGATTTAGCATGATTCCCTAATTTTACATAGGCTCAAAAGCTTCAGTTCCAGTGAGGGGTGTGAGACAGGTAGGCGATTTCAGGAGAGCCTTTCAGTTGGGCTCACTTGGCAGACAGGGTTAACGTTAATGCGTACCGTTATGCCAATGTAATGACGCAAATCACTAAAGAGAGCTACTTTTTGTGTTCTCTTGTTGTGTTGATACTCACTCAGGTTGCTGAACACACATAGATGTGGGGAGCCTTAACACCTGTGTGCCTTCCCATTTAGTACTTTTTATTAGGTTTGATTAAATGAATGCTTTTTAAAATGACGATAGTTAAAGGAGCATTATGGAAGTTTGGCAGCCAAAACATGTATAGAAATAATAAATTTCTTCTTCATACATTCTCCTGCAATGCCCTGGTCCTGTAGAATGAGCCCTGGCATTTTTACTGTGATTGCCTGTTTTTCTGTAAAATCACAGAAAAAGAGCTGCTCGGGTTGAGCAGGCTGCTTCATCGCGTTCACGCTCAGGCATAGCCCGTAGCATTTGCTATCCGTAGCTTTAGCAGCAGAGAGAGAGGTAGTGCCAACTCAGCGACTTTGTCGCTGTTCCTAATGCTTGGTGATGAACCTAGCTACATTTCTGAGGACCCTTAGCTACTTTCTTCTAGATATTTCCTGCAAATTAGCAACAAAATAGCCATTTACACTACGAATCGTTCTTTGAACGTTGTTTCAGCTGTCATCAAGGATATAAATGTTACAAGTACTAAATACGTCACTGGTGGTTTAGCTCACCTAGTAAGACGCCGGATTCTCATGCAGAAGACCCGGGTTCGATTCTAGATGTGAACATAGTTAATTTAGAGTTTCTTTTTTACATTAATGGTATATTTTTTTTACAGTAAGATGCCCAAATTTTTATTTGAGACTCGCTGAACGGCATTGAATTCACAGATAAAAAAGATGTGGGTTCAACTTTTATTTTGGAACAATTTTTCAAGCACGGGAAGGGAATGATCTGAGCATGCAGGAGGACTGACCCATCATAAACCTTTGTTGGCTGTGCTGAAGAGAGAGGTACAGAACCAAATTATTTAATTAATTAGCTGCGCGTTCTCCTGTCCTCTGTCCTCCGACACACACACACACACAAGGGACTGTCTCAGCTGTTATTTTTGTTAAGGAGTGTGCACGTACAGCATGCGCGCCTCGTGCACGAGCCTACTATTGAAGCTGCCGTTACGCTTTTGGCCTGAGGGGGCAATCGCGAGCATAAAAATTCAAAACTCCGTAAAGTCCCTTTAACCTCTTTTTTAAGCTCTCCTAATCTAAAACACTGGTTTTACCTAACTGGGCACTAGAGACCTGAGGCTTTAGAAACCCCCTGGGCTAAGAAAACTGGTCATTCATCTGAATCAGAAAATATTTCTTCCTTTTGTTATTTGAAACTTGCTTTGCCACATTTGAACTGAAACAACCAGCCTGTTAATTTGCATAAGAAAACTAAACTAGTCTTCTTCTTTTTTAGGGATCCGTTTGCTGCTCATAGGCACCAAATGAGAAGTATGTTTGGACCATTTGCAATGGATCCATTTGCTCTTGCACCCCAGATACAGCCACATCGTGCAGCACGCAGACCGGTAACTGATTGCTGTGAGAACAGTCCATTTGGTGTCTGAATTTTTATGTTACCTACATTTTTTACTTATCGAGTTATTTTTCTTTTTCTAGGCTGGCCCACTTGCTCCATTTGGCATGATGGGAATGGTGAGTAACTGATTCTTTAATAGCATTTGTGTATCATGTGACTCCCAACAGTTTACAGAGCTTTATGTGGTAAATTCTGTTATAGAAAAGGCTTGAACGGTGTCCTGTTGGGGTGGGAATCTTTAGGTTCCTCGTAATCTGATTTGATTACTCTGTGTGTTGTGTGAGGCTACTAAATGATCAATGATGCATTTTCTACCCGTATATTTGCAGGGTGGAGGCTTCATGGATATGTTTGGCATGATGGAAGAAATGATGGGAAACGTGGTGAGCAGCTTTGAAAACCTGTTTCTACTAACAAAATACTAGTGCACGAGTATTGCTTCCTAACACATAGTGCTTTTTTCCCCCTTCTCTTTTAGGAAAGGATGACCGGAACACCAAACTGCCAAACATTTTCCTCCTCGACAGTGATCTCCTATTCATCTTCAGACGTGGGGGCTCCTAAGGTTTATCAGCAGACAAGTGCAACAAGAACAGGCCCAGGAGGGGTACGGATAACCTCAAGCTTTTAAAATGTTGTGCATTAATAACCTGGAGATTGTGTCATCTGAGAAGGCTCCTTTCATTGCTAACATGGTACACGAGTTTAAAGGTTTGGAACACGGAAAAACCATTTTACTGGTTATTTCTGATTATAATCAGCCAATTTGATGCAAGCTGAACATGACAATGGTCTCCTACACAAGCTGCTGATAGAAAATAGACAGAAACAGTTCTACGTCACACTGTCACTTAACATTTATGGACTCACCCGTCCTGACTCACAACGTGGAAGGCTGTTGTTGGCTTAGCGTTTAGAAAACACCAGAGAACGTCTCAGCTAGTAGGAGATAACTGTTAGCATTAGCAACTCCACCACACAGCACAACTCCTCCAGATGTGTGCTATTTGTGGAGATAAAACATCAACGTTGCAAAACAAGCAGTGGAGGAATCGCATTGCTGTTATCCAATCAGAGGCAAGATGTCAAAATAATCAGGAAGTAAGATACTTGGCTGGAGGAGGAGCTACTTTCCAAGTCCAGCTTACAAATGGGCCATTCCCATCTGTACCGGGTCGGCCCGGGCCGGGTAGCCCCAGTCGGCCCCAGCCTGGCTCGGTTGATTCCACACATCCTTGTCTTAAGCCCATGTGGGCTGATTCTACCCACCAATCAGAGGCTTTCTCTAATGGAAGGTGTGAATTTGCTGTCAGCAGTGGGTGTGTTGGCCCTGGTCGGCCTGAAGCAGACCCCCTCGAGAAGAGGGCTGAGAATGAGCCTTGGTTGGCTCGGAAAAATACCAGGCCACCCAGATATGTAAACAACCTACGCTACCCGGCCCGGGCCGACCCGGTACAGATGGGAATGGCCCAAAAGCGTCCATTCCTACTAGAGATCTCTGCAAATGTATTGATTAAACAAGTGCTCTGCACCTAGTTTATTTCAGCATTACTGCGGTCTTTTAGCTTCATCAGCACATTAAATTACCATAAACTGTAATGACTTTCACTCTCGGTATAAATGTCACTTTGTGTCAAACAAACACTGCTGGCTGGGTTGGGTCTGAGTGCAGAAGAGCCATTTTAGTTTAGTTAACTGTCATCTTTCCTCTCAGATCCGTGAAACACGGCAGTCCATGAGGGACAGCGAGAGCGGCTTTGAGCGGCTCGCCATCGGCCATCATATTGGGGATCGTGCACACATAATGGAGCGTTCACGAAATCGCCGCACTGGTGATCGCGAGGAACGGCAAGACTTCATTAACCTCGATGAGAGTGAGTAGTGCTGATGTTCTTCTAACATCGGTTTATCTGTGGATCTTCAGGAAGATGGATGGAGAGCTAATATTGAAGGCAGGCTGGGTTTTAGTTTAAATATCCTGGCTTGTGTTCTTGTTAGCTGATGCTGAAGCGTTTGATGAGGAGTGGAGGAGGGGGGCAGGAAGATACACTTCCCCAAATGCTCGTGGGCTGGAGTACGGTCAGGATCCGCGTGGGGGAGGACAGCAGCTGGCCCTCCCGGCCCCTTCCAACTCAACGCCCCCTCATCGACATGAGTCTCCCAGACACCGTCAGCCCCAAACCCGCCCACGTTACGACTGGTGAGAAGGTAAGGTGGACGTGGACTTCATATGGATGCACCTAAAGTTTGAGTTAAACATTAATCCAAATTCTCAGAAACCACAGCAGCAGATGCTTTCATTCCCTTTAAAACAGACCATGGTTATGTGCTGTAATGGTTGAATCTGTTAATCTGGTTACATGGCTTATTTATTCAGCTTTGGCTTTATAAGATAAAGATAAGAATCCAGATATCTGTTGTTTTCATACCTTTGAAGAAGATTCCTCCAGCTGCAGTTGGAATCCCCAGTCCTGTAAAATATTGGTTTGCAGTTTTGAGATCTAGACCATAAAATCAAAGGGAAAAGTTTAATCAAAATGCGTCATTTTGCTGTTAGTTTGCTGCAGTCATCTCATTTACCAAACAGCTGATTGGTGGAGAACATTTTTTAACAAAAACAGGGAAGCTTTGGTTAGAAATTGTGACTTTCTGCTTGTGTGAAGTGAGAATGTGGCTCTGCTCAGACAGCTGCTGGCTCAACGGGAGCAGCTCGATCATCGTTGCTTCATGTTGTTGACCCCGACTTCAAACTGGAGGCATCAGCGACGCGGAACGGTTTACTCGCTGCGCGCCAAGCCACACCGGGAAAGTCTCAGCCACAAAGCGGCGTCTCCGCCGTCCTCCTCGCTGGATTCGCGACATCACAAAATTCCTCGAGACTTAAAAGGTTACGGTTTGTTTATGCCATCCAACATCAAACCAAAAAGAAGGAGATCGTGTTTGATGTCATATGATGTTGTTTAGCGATGGGTACCGAATTCGGTACTTTTTAAGGTACCGACTGAATTCCATAGCACCGTCTGAGCACAGATTCACGTCTTTTGAAACGGCGCCTCGTTTCGGTACCCGTCCTTCATAACGAGAACTTGCCTAGACAGCTGCGCATGCGCAAGAGCGTTATGTCGGTCGCTGCGAGCGAGTTGTAAACAGAGCAGCATGGTAGAAAGAACGCACGCTAAAGTTTGGCTTCACTTTACTAAATGCGACGGGTGATTGGGTGAAGATGAAACCAGTGACAACGATCTAAGTGTGAGGCATCATCGTTTTAATCTGCTCCAGCAGTTAAATAAACTGTTTAAGATAACGTTAGCTTGATATGTTAGCTTCCATTGCCACCATTGTTATCAGGTAATGTGTAGGAAAAATCAAATGAAAAAGGACGGCAAAAGGAATGAAGATACACAGTAAATTTAGTTCACAGTAAAGATGTTAGCTTCAGTTTAATTATCAGCTTATAAAACTACAAGGACGATGTTAAAATACAAACAGTTGTATGTTGTTTATCGTGATATTTATCAAATATGGTTATATATTGAGAAAAATATATATTTAATTATAAAGTAGAATTAAAATATCAAACACTCAAAAGTATCTAAAATTGGTACCGTTAAGTACCCGTATCGATTCCTAGGTACCGGGAATTAGTACCGGATCGATTCAAATGTCAAAGTTACCCATCCCTAAGTTTTTCCTCTCCAATGCCAGGATTAAAGCCATAAAAACACACAATTGCACTTCTCAAAGGATGCTGGGAGTAAATAAGCCGTCGGGTCACATATTGATGTAATCTACATGGATTTGAAATTGCATCGCTGCAATAGTCTTTAATTTGAAAATCACCGGGTGTTTTACACTGAAACTGTGATTTCCTGTCTAGCTCCATGTTAACTGTGGAAATCAACGTGTCCCAGAATCGGCTAGTGGCAAAAATCCAATCCTATCTTTAGCGGCATGGCAAACCGCTTCTGAGATGCGCCGGAAAATCTCCACGCCGCGGCCGGTTTGGTTCAACCCTATAGACCCGGAGTATTAAATTCTGGGCCTGGAGGGCCTGTATCCAGCACGTTTTAGTGGTTTCTCTGCCCATGATTCACCTGTGCAGCTACTCACCAGGCTCCGCAGAAGCCTGTTAATCACCTGCTGATTGAAATCAGGTGTGTTGGAACGGAGGTAAAACTAAACGTACTGAACACTGGCTCCCCTGGACCAGGAGTGAGTACCACCGCCATAAACTATAACGGATTCTGTTTGAAGCAGCGCTGTTCTGCGCTGCTGATGCCTCCGGTGTGAAGTCGGGGTTACAGAAACTGTTTGTGCAACTGTTAGCATGTTTTTTAGCTTGCACCTGTTAGCAAGAACCATAAAAGTGTTAATATTATAGAGCTGTTGTGTTTCGGCGTTGATCTAAAAAGCGTTCTGCACATAAAACGATGGCTGGTTTGGTTTAAAAAGCGATTAATCATCGAGAAATCGGAATTCATTATTATTTTTAATTTGATATTTTCTTTTTAGAAAAGCGTTTATAAATTTAAATCTTATCAGCCGAAACATAATTTTCTATTTATTTTTGGTGGAAACGTGATGATTTCCACCGTAGATGCTGTAGCTGATGGATTTCCACCTCTCCTGCAGGTGTCCCACTTTTCAAAGCGAGCAGATGGAAGGAGTGGAGGGAGCGCTTCCCTGATGCTGTGAAACAACGCCGAAGATGGAAGTTGATTAATAAAACAACTAGCCGTCGTTAATGTTTGATATGACTGGACTGTCTAAACATAAGCACCATCTTTTACACTCATGCACACAACAGAACATCCCACACTCACTAGTTACACCTACTGTTACACAGATACAAGATCACCCCTGTGCTAACTTGGGTGGAGCTACACTCACTTTATATAAATATATATAAATATACTCATTCTCCAAACCTGACCTGTGTCTCTACCCGCTGCGCTTAGCGGCTGCAGTAAAACAGTACGTCTGCTGTACAGTCCATTTTATGTTTGTGAGGGCACTTGTGTGTCAGTGAATTGAATTGTATACTGTTAACTAACGAGATAAAATGTCATTAAACATTGTTAGATAATGGAAACTGTGTCTTTTGTGTTCTTTAAGGGTGTGTAGCTATAATTATCAGGTGGTGCTTCAGATGAATTACAGATATCAGAATCAGAGATTTTTAAAAGTGGAAAATGCAAGTTTAGTTACATCCAGGAGATTTATGCGAGTGGAGCCAACGAAGACTCGCAGGCTCGGAGACGGCCTCCTGCTGCGTTCTGGGTCTAATGGCATCGTTGCTATTTTTAAGCCCTCCCAGCGGTTTCATCCTGCCACATGTCTTCCTGTCTTCTTTATTCCTAATCATCAGATCTCCATTCTCTTAACAAGACAACCCATCTGTAGCTTTCTTTGCAGAGATTGCTCTCATCTGCTGCCTGCCACCTTAAAAGTACTTTTGATTATTTATTTTCTACAAATTTCTACTTTTACGGAGACAAAAAAAAAATACATCCAGGAAATTCAACACGTTTTTTGTTTGCATCCATGCAACTTCACCTCCATCTTTCTTTTCTCTCCTTGTTTAATTCCCTCCTCTTCTCCCTCCATCTTCCAGTGACTCACTCCCCCTCCCCCACCGTGTCATCCGTTTTCACGTCCTCTTCTCTGCACCGCTCCCTCGTTCGCTCACCTTCAAGCAGGATCAAACGCACGGCAGGTAATGTTAAAAAAGATTGATCTATTTCTTTTTCCAAGCCTCCCCATCCACACCCTCCTCCTCTCCTCTCCTGCTTGCTGTCCTCTCTCATCTCTCCATTAGTCCTCCTTTCTTAGTCACCAACTGAGACGCCGCAGAAATTGAACTGGCTGCAGGACTGAAAGAGGCTGGCAGGAGATTTTTTAAATGGGATCAAATTATTGGCTTTAGATTTATGTTTTAGTCTCTTGCCTTGTACGAGGGCGTTAGGGGGAGAGCATCTTCCCAGGGAGCCTTGTTTCCACAGCCTTCCATCCATAAGGCTGCGTCACTGTAATCAGAGTTGAGGAGAGGAAGTGAGTGCGAAAGCTCTTGGGTGCAGTGAAATGCCTTTTTCAGTGGTGGTGTTTCTATTTTGAGCAGCATCATCTTCACCTTTCCTTTCGTACCTGTCTTTCTGATCAAACTGAGATGGAAAGGGTTTTTGTTCATGAGCTAATTCAGAATATGCAGGTGAAAGATTTCCTTGTATTTCACAGGATGTCGATAGTGAATATTGTTGCCAGGGAGATCCTGGATTCCAGAGGAAACCCCACAGTGGAGGTGGATCTGCATACGTCCAAAGGTTAAAAGCTGCTACATCCGCCATGACCTTCACCCCCTCTCTCCTCCACCTTTAGCCTTTTACACGTACCGCCTCCTCCCATCTGACCCCTTCCTGTTCCCCAATGCAGGTGTGTTCAGGGCAGCGGTTCCCAGTGGGGCATCAACTGGCATCTACGAAGCTCTGGAGCTCCGGGATGGGGACAAGACTCGCTACAAGGGCAAAGGTGAGCACTTCCCAGGATGAATCATTTCCCTTTATGCTTTATTTTTCTTTTTTCTCCAAGGAAGCCTGCACTGACTCCTCAGTTTTTCCTCTTTTCAAGGTGTGACCAAGGCTGTTGCTCACATTAACGACACCCTTGGGCCTGCTCTCACCGAGTCTGTGCGTAGCAACTGCTAACATGAACAAAAAAAAGGATGAGTTGCATAAACAAATGCTCTGATGGTGACATTTTGCTTTTCCTCCAGGGAGTCAGTGTACTAGAGCAGGAGAAACTGGACAGCATGATGATTGAAATGGACGGCACTGACAACAAATGTGAGGCTTCATGTACATATATGTGCGCTGACATGTCCCTGCACCAGCTGCATCCATGTGTTAAAAAGCTGCTGCCTCTGCGCTCTCCTTCCAGCCAAGTTCGGGGCCAATTCTATTCTTGGAATATCGTTGGCTATATGCAAAGCTGGAGCGGCAGAGAAAGGAGTCCCCTTGTATCGTCACATCGCCGATCTGGCTGGAAACGGAGATCTGGTCCTCCCAGTTCCAGTGAGATTTTCCCTTTTTTCATTTATGTTTAGGGGGAAAATGCAACATTTGACCCTGAAAAAAGGCTAAAAAAAGAAACACCCATTGTCCTATCTTCTTCTTTTTGAGGCTTTTAATGTAATCAATGGGGGCTCTCATGCTGGGAACAGACTGGCTATGCAGGAATTCATGGTCCTCCCAGTGGGCGCAGAGTCTTTCCGTGATGCTCTGCGTGTCGGGGCTGAGCTCTACCAAACCCTGAGAAATGTCATCAAGGAGAAATACGGTCAAGATGCTACTAATGTGGGAGATGAAGGAGGGTTTGCTCCTAATATACAAGAAAACAGTGAAGGTGAGCAAACCTAAAATGTCCCTCTTCTCTTACCTTAGACGTCCTAACAGATTGTCTCTGTCTGTTCTTTCCTGCCAGCTCTGGAGCTGATAAAAACAGCCATAGAGAAAGCGGGCTTCACTGATAAAGTGGTGATAGGGATGGATGTTGCTGCTTCTGAATTTTTCAGTGAGGGGAAATATGACCTGGACTTCAAGTCTCCACCCAATGCTGCCCGCAACATCAGCGCAGAAGAGCTGGCCGACATCTACCAGGGCTTCATTAACAACTACCCAGGTGTGTGTCACGGGGTTTGTGTGTGACTAGTTAATATTTCTATAAGGGTGTGTATTGGAAAGAATCTGATTATCTGATATATATCGGGGAGACGATAAGATATCTATTGCAATACAGGGGAGACAATACGACATATGTATCGCAATGCAGGGGAGATGATACGGTAGGGCTGGGCAATAAGTCGAAAATGTATCGTTATCGAAATGTATGACTCTAATCGTGATAATTTTCCCATGTCAATAAATTTAATAATAAAAAAATGAAAGATGTGTGTAGGTTGGCAGTGTTCATGTCCCTTTAAGAAGCTGTACCACCTTGAGTCACATAAAAATGTGACTCAACTTAATACACGTGACAGCCCCTTCTAGTGGACAACTTTTGTTTCTGCACATACCTGTAGTTATCGCCCATTTATCGTTATCGAGGTGAAATCCTCATTATATTGTGATATTGATTTTAGGTCGTATCGCCCAGCCCTATTATACGTTACATATTGCAATATAGAGGATACAACATATATATTGCAATACGGGGGAGATGATGCAATATATATCACAATACAGAGGAGATGATACGATATATATATATATATATATATATATATATATATATATATATATATATATATATATCGCAATGCAGGGGAGATGATACGATATATATCGCAATACTGGGGAGATGATACAACACATATATCTGAAAACAGGGAGACAATAAGAAAAATTTCGCAATACAGGGGACACAATACAACAAAAATATTGCAATGCAAGAGAGATGATACGATATATATCGCAACAGAGGAGAGATGATACGATATATATCACAATACAGGGGAGATGATACGATATATATCGCAATACAGGGAGACGATAAATATATCGCAATACAAGGGAGACAATACAATAAAAATACTGCAATACAAGGGAGATGATACGATATATATCACAATACAGAGGAGATGATGCGATATGTTTATGTTTATTTATTTGGCAGACGCTTTTATCCAAAGCGACTTACAATTTATAACCTATAGGGCATGTTGTGATCTGTGGGGGGAAACCGGAGAACCCGGAGGAAACCCACGCATGCATAGGGATAACACGCAACTCCACGCAAAAAGGCAGCAGCCGAGTTTTGAACCTGCAACTTTCGTGCGGCGAGGCAACAGTGCTAACAATTGTGCCACCATGCAGCCCGATATATATATCGCAATACTGGGGAGATGATACAACACACATATCTGAATACAGGGAGACGATAAGAAAAATATTGCATTACAGGGGAGACAGTACAACAAAAATACTGCAATACAAGGGAGATGATACGATATATATCGCAATACAGGGGAGGCAATACAACAAATATTTTGCAATACAAGGGAGATGATAAGATATATATCGCAACAGGGGAGATGATACGATATATATCGCAATACTGGGGAGACGATACTTAGGGGAGATTATAAGATTTATATCGCAATAAAGGGTTGACGATACAACACATATATATATATATATCACAGTAAAGGGGAGAAGATATGATATGGCAGCATGAATCTTTATCGTGTCTCCTAGAATCTTTGAGCAGACAGGTGTGTAAGTTCAACTGAGGGACGTATAATCACTGCTGGCAGCAATACAGAGCAGGGGTCTCATTTATCAAACATTGCGTAGAATCCTTACTAAAACCATACTTAAGCTCAGCAAAAAATGTACTTACGCCAAGTAGGTTTGTGATCTATCAAACATGGAGTACGCACAGCTGCACGCAATCTCCGCTTCATAAATCAGAGACTAACGAGAATGTTTCTCAGCTGCATTTTAGTCACATCCCGCCCTCACCACGCCCACTTACTGCCATAAATAGTCAATGCAAAGTGCCTCTTGGATCTCATGCATATACATAAGCCGGCTGTTGCAGCGCTCTGCCAATGACATGGCGACCGTAGATCAAGGCAGATCAAGGAAGCGCAATTTCACAGAAGCAGAAATTGAGGTACCTGTGGGTGAGGTGGAGAAATGAAAGGAAGTGCTTTTGCAAAACAAATAAGAGAAAATCCATGGAGTGGCACAGCGTTGCTGAAGCCGTCAATGTTGTGAATTCTTCAGAGAGATCTGTGGCGGATATAAAAGAAATGGTCCAATCGGGATTCAATCCCCAGACTCCCGGGTGAAAGCCACATGTGCTAACCAGTCACCCAAACAGAGATCTTCCTTGTCCAAGTAGCCAGGGCGCATGATCAATCGGGTCACAGTGACAGGACATACACTGTCACAGACGCATGACATTCTGTCACAATCTGTCCCCCTGCTAATATTCTGCATTCCATATTCTGTGCTTCAGGCTGTGTGCGTGCGTGTGTGTGTGTGTGTGTGTGGGGGGGGGGGGTGTCTTGTTCTGTGTGAAAACAAAGCAGTACAAGTGATAACGCTGCATGATTTCATAATTTTATCCTTCTCAGCAGCAGCACTGCAGGTGCTCTCCATGTCCAAAATGTGCGTAAGCAAGGTCCTTAGTCAACTTAAAGTTGTGCACATTTTTCCGCTAAGTTTTCTTTCATAAATCCCAAAGTTTGCGTGGAAAGTTGCTCACATAGTTTTCCGACCCCGTTTTGTGCGTAAGCAAGCTTGATAAATGAGGCCCCAGACCACTTCAGCTATCAGGTTGCTGGAAATTGTCCCGGTGCTCCCAGTCGCTACTCTGCCACTGTATTACAATACATGGGAGAAACGATACAATATCTACGACAATAATTGGAAGGTGATACGATATGTGAAACAAAAAATGGGAGACAATTCGATATATTGCGACACTAAAAGCCAGATGATATTTCCATTTTAAAAACAGAATTTTGTTGGAAGTGTCTGGCCTGAGCTTTCCAAGATACATCCAGTGATGTCACAAAATCTCATCAGAGCGTTAAAATCTGCTGCCACCTAGCAGTCTGAGTTAGAATTGCACCTCACAAATTGAATACAGTAAAGATTTGTAAATTCTCAATAGAAAATGGATACACTGTTTTTAAATAGTGAATAAGTATCACAACATGAAACAATGAGATATTACAGGTATCACTGCCTTCTTGCATAACTAATTCCTATCAAAGAAATCCAGCTCTGAAGAACCTGACAGATGTGTAGCTAATGTGCAAATGGAGTATTAGTCAAACGAGGAGGTTTGTTATCTTATCAGTGATGTATCATCAGTGTTTTAAACCTCGAGGCTTTATTTGACTCATTCACGTGATTTGATCTCTTCTTCCTCTCTTTCTTTAAGTTGTGTCTATTGAAGATCCCTTTGATCAAGACGACTGGCCAGCTTGGTCACAGTTCACATCTTCAGTGGGCATCCAGGTGACGTAATATTCATGGACATACAATAGTCATTATTGTGTATTTTTCAGTCATTTATGATTTGTTGTTTTTGGTCATAAAAAATTAGAGATGTACCCAAAGTATTGGCCAGTGATTAGAATCTGTAAACATTCAGAATGATTGGTTTAATCAATGATCTTCTCATCTGAAACTCAAAAATCTGATTTTTTTTGTTTATAAATGCGCTAATATACTTCAGTCTGTGAACTCATCATTGATAGCTGCTAATTTGCACTAGCAAGAGCATGAGTTCATCAAATTCTTTAATGTATTCTATTAATTACATTTTTTTTAAGATAAAATGGCTAAAATCTGCTTCAGGAGGTCAGAGCTGTTCAAGAATCCAAAATCAGTATCAGCTCTTATAACCAGACTCTCCAAACATCCCTAAAATAAATCCTGTTACTAGATTACCAAACTTTGGAAAAGGTCACTTCCTTAACAAAAAACCTTTAGATCAAATATAAATCATGGTTGATTCGCCTTTTAACATTTATCTGTACACCCTCTCCTCCTAGAAATAACAAAAAACTGTTTGGATTTTCCAAACTTTGTTGTGTCCCAGGTGGTCGGAGATGATCTGACTGTGACGAACCCACGCAGGATACAGCGAGCCGTGGAGGACAAGGCCTGCAACTGCCTGCTGCTCAAAGTCAACCAGATTGGATCTGTGACGGAGGCCATCAAAGCGTACGTTGTGTGTTTTAATCCAACCATCCTGCAGAATTTTAAATGGTAAAATATGAGAATTGAGATGGTTTCCCTCTGTTTTTGGTTCTAAGGTGTAAGCTGGCCCAGGAAAATGGCTGGGGGGTGATGGTGAGCCATCGCTCTGGAGAAACAGAGGACACTTTTATAGCTGACCTGGTGGTCGGCCTTTGTACCGGACAGGTAAAACACACAGGTTCCTGCATTTGATCAAATTGTTATCAGTGTAACACAATAAAAACTATACCTGAAATCATGGTGATTCATGTTGAGAGAATGATTTTAGTTTGGTAGCTTCATGTCTTTTTGAAATTACTTGCGTGGACCTTTAACAATAGGTGTCATTTTGGAACATTTTACAGATTATTTAAAGAGCAAGTCACCCCCTACCAAAGTTTTATGGGCTCGACACACGGGAGGTGACATCGCCTCTCCTCCATTCATTTTCAATGAGACATGCGTGACAAAGCGATAATCGCGGGTCACCCTCCTACTAAGCGAAACGCGAAAAACGTGCGTGTGAAATTTTGCGCTCGTGCGCGTGTCGTGCACAGGTGACCCAGCGACGCGATCCAAGAAAGTTGAAACATTTTCAACTTTTCATCGCTGTCGCTCGGACGAGGACTAATCAACGGAGGTTTCATTCACTGACCAATGAGCGGACAGGATGCTCCGTACATCTCCGAGCAAACATGGAGGAGAAGTTGATTATTATTATGTTTTATATAGTAAAATCAGAAGTAAGATTTCACATAACTCTAGCATTGACGGCATTTGGACAGAACCGTACTCCGTTGTGTCCTGGCAACAAGCGCTGCTTCTTGCTACAGTTAACCCTCCCACTGTCCTCATGGGTGACCCCGCGAGGAAGTTGACCATTGAGCAGGATTGATGGTTTATCCCTTGAGGTCCACCCCTGCCACGTGGTCCTCAAGGGATAAACCATCAATCCTGATCAATGGTCAACTTTCCTCGCGGGGTCACCCATGAGGACAGTGGGAGGGTTAAAAAAAACGACCTGACATAAAAATAAAGTCTAGTTTCTTCCTTAAATAACTAAATAATAGGGCTGCACAATATATTGTAAATATATCGTTATCGCGATATCAGCATGCACAATATGCATATCGCAAAGAACAGATAAATATCGCAATGAATGGTCAGCTCATATGTTTGCTGCACATAATGCATTCTGTCAATCAAACGGAAGCATGATTTTTTTTTTAACAAATCAAATAGAGCTCTTCACCCATTTGGTCAAATGGGTGGGTTCTCATAGGTTAGATGCCCACTCCTGAGGTGGACGGCACTTAATTTTGATGGTTCGCAAACACCTGAGTTAGCTCTTTTTGCTGATTCAGCTTTTCCCGGGATCCACTGATTGCCTTTTCTTGTTCATTTTCTTTTTCCCTATCCTCACATCTTTTGCTTTTCTCATTTTTATGATTTTTTAATTTCTTTGATTTTGATTATTTTTGCTCCTGAGTTAAGTTTTTATTTATCGCAAGTAATATCGTCATCGCAATATTAATCGTTATCGAATATCGCAGGTTTTCCTAATATCGTGCAGCCCTACAAAATAACAACAAAAATATATTATTGGTATTATATTTGCCCCACTTTTGATCAAAACTATTAAAATACTAGCATTTCCCATTCTTTAATGAATTTAAAAAAAGTTTATTTTTCATCAGAACAGTCCTACGATGCTTTTATTTTGATAGTGGGTAAGCTAATTAGCATTCTGAAGGATGGTGATGAGTAAAGCTCAAATACACACAGCAAAATTTATTTACAATAACAGACAACTTTATATTATTTTATTTATATTTTTAATATAAAACATTACATTTATTAGCTTTCTCCTCTGACGTTCGAAGTTTAACGGTTTGCAATGCATTATGAGAAACTGTGCTGTCCCAAGTCCGCCGAAGGATGCATTGATGCATCCTCAATACAATGGGCGGAGCATGAGCACATCCGGGAACTCTGAGCGAACTTTCCGTTATGCATACTTAGGACTGGAACAGTCCTTGGGCCGTCGTTGATGCCGTTTTACAAGGACGTGAATACACAAGTTCAAACAAATATGCATATGGAGAAACGGCCACAGGCTCACAATGACATTGTGACATCATAATGTACCAGCTAACATCATAGTGTACCTCTTAGCCAATAGCAATGGCAGATTTAAATTCAAATGCAGTGCAGAGTTTTTACCTGAAGATGGCGCAACACTGACAGTTTGAGGCAGAATATTTATATTTTAACTAAGATGCACTAAAGTATCCAATTATTGACCACAGCATGATTAGACACTCATTTATATAGTTTATCAGAAAGAAAAAGTTTATTTGGGGGTGACTTGCTCTTTAATAAATAGAATACATAAAAAGTAAATGAGAAATTATGTAATCCGTTACTTTTTTATGCCTCATCAGATCAAGACTGGAGCTCCGTGTCGATCTGAGCGTCTAGCTAAATACAATCAGCTCATGAGGTGAGTATTTACAGCGCAAAACACTCGAATATCTTTAAAAATCTGTTTCACTCCCTTTTCCTTCTCTGCTTTCATCCTCACCTCCTCTTCCTCTCAGGATTGAGGAAGAGTTAGGTGAACAGGCACGCTATGCTGGGCACAACTTCCGCAACCCCAGTGTCCTCTGAGTCCCGCCGACCGAAAACATGAAAACAATGTTAAATGTCCCACACAGGTAATTAATTGTGTCAGCGAAGCCCAAAACACACAGAGACACACTTTAAAATACATAAAATGCACATAAAATATTAGATCTGAAGAGGCAAAGTGACACGTCTGGTGTAAGTTTTCTGTGATTCCTCTTGTTGTGGTCTTTTCACTCACTGCCAACATGTTCGAATCTCTTGTGTCCAGCTGCTTTGTCTCATCCCTGGTCCGTTGTTGTTTCTTTGTCAAACTGAATAAAGAGATGAAAAAATGTAACTCAAACCGAAACTCTGCTTTTATTTAACGTAATACAACTCTAACCAGGCGTGACACCGCAGCTCTTGTAGGTTTGATATCTTGTGGACTCTAAGAGGAGGATTTGGGATTAATTCAGAGTTCTTGCAGGTAAAGATGCATTTTTAAACTTCTCAATCCTCATGATGACAACAGCAAAATAATTATCTTCATTCAAAATGATTCTATGTAGTGCAGAGCCGTAGTCACATGCTTTATAGTATAGATCTTTATATTTTGCTTAAAAAATGACTTTTCATGTAATTTCATAAAGTGACAGAGAAAATTTATTTTCTTTTTTTACAAGTTTGCTTATTAGGCCACTAAATCTTTACTTGTGAATTATTACAACATCAAATAATAATAATAATAGTATTATTAATTTTGAAAAAACTTAAAATTTCACGTATATCAGCGTTGTGTCTGAACATAACAGGTGTTTTAGTACTCAGTTTTATATTGTAGTCCATGATTGATTTCTAAATTCACCTTTGTAAATTGGTGGTGTTTCTAAATGGAAAATACCATCCCATAATACACTCCTAAACCTCGTGGAAAGCCTTCCCAGAAGAGTTGAAACTTTTAAAGCAGCAAAGATTGAGCCAACTTGGTGTTGGGCTTTATTGGATTATGTTAAAGTTCATGTGCTGTATTAAAAATGCAAATTCAGTACAACATAATATTTAAGTAACAAAATATCACTTTGTGCCAAAAATGTGACAATTAACCTCCCAAAATATAAACAATAATTGTAAAATAATAACGTTGCATTTCTGGAGAACTAAGGGCTGTTTTTTCTTATCGGTTTCTGCTAGAGGTTTTTAAAAGATCCACCAATTAGCGTTATATTTTTCTTTTGTTAATTTCCTCTGAGTTTTATTATTTTAATAAATGAAAAAATGCTTTAAAAGACAGAAATTCTGGAAGCCTAATCATGACCACTTTAAATTATTCGGAAGTCTTGAGGCGACGCATACAGACTACAGGGAAGCTTTCTGTCTTTTCTAATAATCCTGAGAAGCGTGAAAAGCTCGAACTTTCTTATCTAGATTGTCCATTATATGCGTTTTTGTGTTATAAGCACCTTTTGACGTCGCGTGAACAAAAAGGGGCCTGAGCAGCGCAGCGTTTTTGCAAACCCGCCAGCAGGGGGCGCGCCTTCGAGGCCTCTTGCGCCAGGCCCTGCTGCGTGCTGTCGCCGGTGAAGATGATGATGATGAAGGAAGGTTCGAGGCACGCAGGCGCACTGCGCACAGGCTCCGGACGGGTTGTCATGGTTACCACACAATAGGAGACGGGACAGGGGGCTGCGCGAAGGGGAGCGGAGAGAAGAGGGAGTGAACGGCAGGAGCGAGGAGGAGGTCTGCAGAGCCGCTTGACTGGACACACCGCAGCGAGCTGCTGAACAGACTCCAGAAATGAGAAGAAATTAATGGTTTCCAAGCGAGTTGGAGCCGTCTTTGTTCAGTCAGACAATGGCGATGCTAAAGTTCTCCTAAAAAATCTTCATCCTCATGTGTTTGATGGGTTCAGTGAGCTGTGTGAATCAGACGGTAGCCTGCTCTGTCGGGTCCTCTGCGGGTTGTTGTTCAGTCTATCAGAGGCTGTTCTTACAGTAAAGGTGACTCTGGACGAGCTAGGGACGGGCCCTCCCTCTGGACCCCCCCCCCCCCCCCATGCAAATCACGCCCTCACCACTCTCCCTTTCCCTCACCCGACGTGCGTCCCTCTCGCTCTGGCTCAGCCCTACGCAAAATATTTTTACTGTAGACTTGAGGAGAGGGGTGGTGTAGGGGGAAAATAAAAGTGCAAGTCGTCTTGAAGGAACAAGGGGGAGCAGGTAGGGTGGGGGGGAGAGAAGGGGGAGGCAAAATAGGAAGAAAAAAAAGGGGGTGGAGAAGAGGCGAGGGTGTACGCATCAATTTGTACAGTCCTCAGTTGGCACCCCTGTTTTCTCCCTGCGAGAGATTTCTTCTGCGTTATTGTTATGACCGGAGCCCTTTGCAGCATGAACCAGCTCGAGCCCATGTTGTTGACAGACGCCTGGGCTCCGAGGTGTGCGCGTGAGCGTGCAACATAGAGCGACAAAACCCGGGAGAGAAAGGGGAAAGTGGGAGAACGCATCGCTGGATGCTGTAGGTAAGGAAAAGGAAAATGGATTCTTGCACTCCTCCGCTGTGTGTATGTTTTAGAGCCACGTTTGTACGCTTCCTGCCATTTCCCCCCTCTCCTTTGTGCGCTAAATAACCACCAACCCGCGTTATTATTGGACAAATTAACGTTAAAGCGAGCGCACGACGCGCATCCACTTTCCAGCCACTGAAAAAGGGGGGGAAAGAGGAAATCAACCGGCGGTTCCAAATGCCACGATACGCCATTCTGAAACACCTTTCAGGGTTCTTCCCCGTCATTTTATTTTTTACGTGTGCATTGGTCGGGGCCAGCTCTGCGCTGGCATCCACTCGGATCTATAACATACCGTGATGTGTGCTGCGGAACATGGACGTACTGGCAGCTTTCGGTCATCTGCGTGCGCGTGCATCAATAACATTTGCAGGAAGAAAAGAAGAAAGAGTCGTTGCAGTGCCCGCTCGCTTGGTGATGCAAGCAGAGCCACTGCATGCCGCTGCTTTGCATCACATGTGGAGGCCCATTTGTTGATGGTGCGTGTGCTGTGGATGGTTGCGTGGAGCGTGCAGAGTGGGACCGTAGAGGTGGTGGTGGTGGTGATGGAGCTGCTGGTGTTTACTGGCCAGACAGGGCCAGTAGCTGCCACCTGTAACTGAGATGCATTGTGCGGCTCTACACCAGTGTCATGAATTAAACGGTGTACATAAAAACTGAGCCCATAAGTCTGAATCTTCCGCTGCAGCATGCACTAATTAATGCATAACCATCAGTGGTGGAGCTTCATGATTTGGCTTCCTTTACATCCACCAACAGTGTTCCTGCACGTCTACAGTGTGCACTATCTTTACCGTTCATTCAATATACATGAGCCGTTTTTTTCATCATGGTGACACATGAATGAATGGATTAGACAAGCCTTATTAGTACCTACTGTTCATTGTCGACTACAACCACACAGAGAAAGAATCTTGACATTGTTCATTTCCCTAATGGCTTGCTGAATAAATGGGCATGTGATTCTTCAGGCCATAACCAGGTCATGTGGGTTAACCACAAGTGGCTGTGGGTTGTAGGGAAGGTGGAGGCAGAGAGGGAGGGCTGTGTGCTGCCATTTTTCCACAGATGTTTGCTGGAGTTCTCTGCACCAGCTTGAACCCCAAAATCCAGATGAAGACGTGCATTTTTTGGAAAACCTCGAGTCTTTTCTGGGCTTTGGCGTTGCGTGAGTGATGTCTATGTTGTTTTGGAGCTGCAGTGGTGAAAACAGTGGGCAGAGAGGATCGCCAGTACCAATACAGTATGGAGCGTGCAGGAAATGCTGCTACTTTTGCAGTTGTGCACTCGGATGTTTGCAAAGTGTCACCCGCTCCTGAACCCCACTCACAGTGCACAGAACAAACAAGTTAGCATCTAGCATCCTTTAGTGATGCTGAATTCTCAGGAGGGATTTTGTGCCGACTGAAATCTTTCTTTTGCATGTGCTTCTTCGCAGGGTTTGGTAACACTGCATCGCAGCCAAGTCGGTAAACAACTGGATCCAGTTCAGTTCCTGCAATGGCTTGTGTTGTAAAATGGATGTTGTGAAGAAGAAATAATGAAAACAAGGACGCACAAAGAATCGGTACGCTCAAGGCCTGTCTTTGGTTTTTTTCTTTTTTTTTTTTTTTTTTTTGCTGTGCGGGTTTGTGCCCGATTCATTTCTCTTCATATTATTATAATATTAGATTATTCTTCAAAATAGCCATTTTAACAAAGAAGCAGAGGATTTTATTGGTTGTCCCTGCATGTGTGCGTTTGACTTCGAATTGAATGACTTTCCTTCAAATAAAAATAACTTTATTGTCTCTTTAAAGAGCAAGTCACCCCCAAATAAACATTTTTTTGCTGATAAACTAAATAAACGAGTGTCTAATGGTGCTGCAGACACGTGTCGTCAATAATTTGGCACTTCAGTGCATCTTAGTTGAAATTTAAATATTCTGCCTAAAACTGTCAGTGTTGTGCCGTTGTCAGGTAAAAACTCTGCACTGTATTTTAATTTAAATCTGCCACCGCTATTGGCTAAGAGGTATGCTATGATGTAAACCGGTACATTATGATGTCACAATGTCGTGAGTGTGTGTATTTGTTAGCAGCTCCGCCTTCTCGGTCTGCCAGGCAACGGCACTTGTTGCATTTTTCAAACATGAAGTGGGAGTGGAGTTAGACTCTGGTAGGGGGTGACTTGCTCTTTAAAGAGCAAGTCACCCCTACAAGAAGCGGACTTCACTCCCACTTCATGTTTGAAAAATGCAACAAATGCCGTTGCCTGGCAGACCGAGAGGGTGGAGCCACTAACAAATACACACACTCACGACATTGTGACATCATAATGTACCGGTTTACATCATATCATACCTCTTAGCCAATAGCGGTGGCAGATTTAAATTCAAATGCAGTGAAGAGTTTTTACCTGACAACGGCACAACACTGCCAGTTTCAGGCAGAAAATTTAAATTTTAACTAAAATGCACTAAAGTGCAAAACTATTGACTACACGCAGTACGATTAGACACGCATTTATATAGTTTATCAGAAAAAAATAGTTGATTTGGGGGTGACTTGCTCTTTAATGAAGAATTTGACTCTGGCTTCTTTTTGTTTCGACTTCCTTTGTTTCCAATAAACTTAACACTTTGCACCACATGCCGTGTTTTTCGCTTGACTCTGCAGATGCCCATGCGCAGTGGGCGACAGAGGGGGGCAAGCGAGGAGCGAAGGGGTAGACGCCCTCACGCCAGCCCGACTCGTCCTGATCGCAGTGACAGACAGACGGTCAGAGCTCGTCTCCTTTGCTGTCCGGGTCTTGATTTTATATTAGCGTCCAAAAGTCATGCATGATCTAAAAAACAAAAATATAGACAACAACGGTGCTTTGAATTCTGTGAGATTTCAGCAGACATACTCTTGCAGCGTGTGTTGTGCAGCGTAGAATGCTGAAAGGATGTATGTGTGTGTGTGTTTGTGTAAGTGAGTGAGAGGGGAAGGGCATGCGGCTAGGGCTTAGTTCTAAAATCAGACGTAGCTTTCCTGAATGATTCGGATGCATCGTAACACAATTAAAAATCTCTTGTCGTTTTTAGCAAAGAGGAGCTGGTGAGGAACTGGCTGGGAGTCGCTTCAGCTGCAGATCACAAGGGCATGATTCATCCGAGAGTGAGGGGGAGGAACTTGTATCTCCTCCAAAAAGGCAGAAAGTTCAGGTTTGTGTTACATTGTGTTATATAAAAGCCAATTATAATGCTATGATTCAAAGAAGTCACTCAAAGGTGACTGTCTCAGCCACAGATATATTCTTTCCATTCCAGTAAGAAACAGTCGGTATTATCGTTTCTTATCTCAACCAGGAATTGTCCTCTTCTTGGCAGGAGTCAGCTTCTACCCCAAACCCTCCAACGTCAACACATTTGACTGAAAGCTCAACTCCTTCCACCGTCCCACCTCCAACCTCAGTTGCCAGCCAATCCCGCGAAAGTGACAATGAGGACGGCCAATCCCAGGGCAGTAGGAGTTCAGTGGTAGGGAGCCTGGCCAATAGCAGCAGTAGTCTGAGCAGCGGGCGGGATATAGACCAGGACAATCGTTCCTCATCTCCAAGTCTTTCTGCCTCACCTTTGGGTAGCCTGGACTCCGACTCCGACGGTCCTGAATCGCCAAAGCAAGGAGAGCGTGAGAAAGGTAAAGAGGGTGGAGCAGGGAAGGTCACCGGAGAGGATCAGAGAGCGCTGCGAGATGGGAGAGGGGAAGAATCCTGTGGAGACGGAGAAAAGCGAGATGTGGAGACGGCTGAGGACTGTCCGTCTTTGAAGCCCCCTTCCACTCCCATCTCTTCCTCCAGTCTGACTCCCTCTCTCCGTGGAGCTGGAGATTCATCAAATGACAGCAGTAGTGGAAGGAAGTCGTATTTCTCTTTGGACTCCAAACTGATGTGCAAAGTTGAGTACGGTGCACCGACGAGTGTTGAAGGTTCTCTAAGTGGCGGCAGGATCACTTCCAAAGCTAACGCTCAGTGCATCAACAAGACAGCCATCTCTGGGGGAGATTATTCACATAATAGCCCCAATATGCCCCATTCGCTACCCCCTCCACCCGCCCTGAAGCCCTTGGAGATTGGAGGACAAAACTTGCCTGCTGAGGTTAAAACGGAAAAAGAGAAAATGGAAAAAGCAGAGAAACTACTGGACAAAACTCAGTCAATGCCTCCTTCTCTGCTGCCACAACCTGGTCCTCAACCCCAGCCTCAGCCCCAGAACCCACCTCCCAGCCACCCCCACCACTACAGCTCCACCAGTTGGCAGGGTGGCACAGCAACTGGTTGCCAGGGTAGTTGGGGCTACTCCCGTTACTCTGGCAACCACCACCCACAGCACCAGCCCCCTGTTCAGCAGCAGCAACTTCCTTCTGTTTACAACCCTCCTTCCTCTCGCCACTCCTCCTCCCACCCCTCTTACCTCCCCCATCCTCACCCTCACCCCCACAGGGAGTACCTTCCCAGGTACGCTGGAGGGGGAGGCGATAGAGAGAGGGGGGCTGTAGGAGAGAGGGAGAGGGGAGTGAGAGGGGAGTGTGGGGGGAGAGAGATCAGCCGGGAGTTTTCTGCTCCTGTCGGCAACAGCAGCAATGGTAGTGGTGGGGTCAGCAGCAATAATGGCTGTGGAGCGATGGGTGGGCCCAACAGCGTTCCAGGTAGGGAGTACGGCGGTTTGACAGCGGGGCAGAACCGAGATTACCAAGGTTCTGGGAGAGATGGACCCGGCTTAGGTCCAGAGAGAAGAGACTTTGGTCCAGCTTTTAGGGACAGGGAGCGGGAAAGGGATCGTGAGGGAGGAAGGGAATTTAATTTGCCAAATCAAAACCAGAGTAGAGATTTTGGCCCCAGTGGAACTGCAGGGGGGCATCCCAGAGACAAAGATGGCAGCAGATGGGGGGAGTTTGGGGGCCAGACAAGAGACACTTTGAGCAACAGCAACCCCAACAACAACTCAATACCACAAGGAAATCTCCCAAGTTCAGCCAGCGGGTTACCAGTCACCCCCAGCCTCAACCGTGACCCACCTGCATCACCCCAAAGCAATCCTAATCACCTTTCTCATTCGTCACTTCCCTCACATCCTCACTCACACCCCGCAAACTCATCAAACAGAGACTTCCCTCCGCCCATGGACCAGACACAAACGTCCTCCTCTGGAGCAGACCACTTTCACAGAGAATATCCTCCAGCTGGAGCTAAAGACTTTCCTACTGGGGTACCTCCTCCCACTGGCACAAACAGAGAGTACTTGAGCTCTCCTGGGGTGACTCCAAACCTGGGTCGAGAGTATTCAGGGCCTGGAGGACCCCAACACCCTCACCCCCCTCCCTCTCACTACCAGTCCGGGCTCAAAGAAAGAGAAAGGGATGGCAACCTGCGAGACACTGCTCTGTACCAAAGCCGTGGAGGCCCAAATCAGCCTCCTGCCCTCTCTCCCTCTTCGTCTTCAGGTCACCATGCACAATTTCCCCATCCATCTCCGCAGCCACCTCTACCCCCATCTCAAACCTCCCATGCCCAACCATCCCCCTCAGGTATGGGACACGGTGTCCGTCCCCCACACTATCAGTCATCTGCCCAGACTCCTCCAACACCCCTGTCTCCATTACCCAGCCCATCCACTAATCCGATGGGACCCTTCTCATCCTTCCCCCCTGGCACCTCCGCTGCACCTAGTGTACAAGTTCCTGCCACAGGTGTGCCGTCCAGCTGCTCACCTGGATGTCGCCCTTCGTCTTTTCACGGCACTTTGAACAACCACCCTCAGTTCAGTGGAGCCTATCACTCTAATGGGAACAATGGCAGCTCCGTGGTGAACAGTGGTAGCAACAGTAGCACGGCCGGTAGCAGTAACACCAACTCGCAGTCGCTCTCACCCCAGAACGTCCCAAAGGTTCCTCCGCCTCTTAGTAGCTCCAATAACAGCAGCATCTCAACACCTGCCTCAAGTTCCTCGCTCCCCAGTGGAGAGGGACACTCTGAATCAGGCCTGCCTCCCACACCTGTCATCAAAGAAGAACCACCGGAGGAAAGGGAAGAGGGTGACAGCCCGCCGCCGGTGTTGAGAAGTCCTTCACCTGAACCGAAACATGTTGACATTCCGATTCATGCCAGCCAATCAGCGAGGTAAAGTCAAATCAGGATGGTTAGTTAGAGATGAACGAAAATATCGATACATTGAAATATTGCAATATTTTGTGTTATGGTATATTACCTGTATTTGTATAGCACACACTAGGGTTCTACAACCCCCCAAGGCGCTTCACAGCATAATCAGCCTCTCACCTAAGCACGCACACATTCACACGCTGGTGATGATGAGCTACAATGTAGCCACGGCTGGTCTGGGGCGCACTGACGTAAGCAAGGCTGCCGAACAATGGCGCCACCAGTCCCTCCGACCGCCACTAGCAGGCAAGGCGGATTAAGTGTCTTGCCCAATGACACAACAGCAGACGTAACGGACTCGATCCCACAACTTCCTGGTTACGAGATGGGCCCTTAACTCCTTTGCCACCATCATCCCATAAATACAGACTCAGTATTTAACCCTCCCACTGTCTTTATGGGTGACCCCGTGAGGAAAGTTGACCATTGAGCAGGATTGATGGTTTATCCCTTGAGGTCCACGTGGCAGGGGTGAGGTGGTGCTCACTCCTCAGCCCTGCCACGTGGACCTCAAGGGATAAACCATCAATCCTGCTCAACGGTCAACTTTCCTCACGGGGTCACACCCAGTAGGACAGTGGGAGGGTTAAAAGTAGTTTATTGATTTTTATTGAAAATTTGCATGCAAACATATACTGTCTTTTAAGTGGTGCAATTCAAACTCCGACTGCTAGGTGGCAGTAGTTTTTACTGCCTTCATTCTGACAGAACAAGATCTCGCGATAACACTGGATGTAAGCATCTGGCCTGAGATTTCCATCCAGATTTGTCTTAGAAAATGCAAATATTGTCTCGCTTTAAGTATCGCGATATATCGTAACGTCCTACCTTCATTGTAAATGGTAAATGGCCTGTGTTTGATATAGCGCCTTCTAGAGTCCTGGAACCCCCCAAGGTGCTTTACAACACAATCAGTCATTCACCCATTCACACACACATTCACACACTGGTGGGGATGAGCTACGATGTAGCCACAGCTGCCCTGGGGCGCACTTACAGAGGCGAGGCTGCCGAGCGCTGGCGCCACCGGTCCCTCCGACCACCACCACCAGGCAACGTGGTTTAAGTGTCCAAGGACACAACAACAGCGACAGGCCGAGCAGGGTTCGAACCTGCAACCTTCCGATTACGGGGGCGAGCACTTAACTCCTGTGCCACCGTCGCCCCCATTGTGATAAATATCGTATCGCCAGATTCTTACCAAAACACCTCTAGTCTAAAAGTCCCATTCACTGTTTTATCAGCGTGTTTCTGATGCATTTCAGGTTTCACAAGGTCCTTGACCGTGGCAGCGGGAACTCCTGTGCTCGCAGCGATGTCCTCTTTGTTCCGTTGGATGGCTCCAAGCTGTGGAAGAAGAGAAATGAGATGATTGAAAGAGCTCGCAGGGAAGTCGAGCAGAGAGCAAGAGACCTGAGAGAGAAAGAAAGGGAAAGGGAAAGAGAACGGGAGCGTGAGAGGGAACTGGATCGACATCTACAGGTGTGCACAGTCCACCATGACAATTATGAGCGGTGTCGGCTTTAATGGATTTTGATGTAGATTAAATTGATTTGTTTAATGGGAGGAGAGTAATGTAGGTCAGGAAAACATGATTTACTGTCTTCTCTTGTTTTCTTTTTAGCAGCAGAAAGATGTCAGCGCTGCCGGAGGGGGTCGCCAGGGCTCCTCGCTCTTCTTCCCCCCCTCATCCTCCATCATTCTTGACCCTTCATCTTCTGTTTGTTCCTCTGGCAACCCGGTCCCTCACCCTCCCTCTCATCCCCAGCATCACCCCTCACATCCCCACGCTCACCTTCCTCCAGCACACCATCTCCACCCAAGTCTCTCCCACACCATTCCCCACTCCCTCCTCTTACCGTCCATGGGTGGGGCACCAGCGGTGGTCGGTGGCCCCCAAGGGGCCCTGGGAATAGGTTTGGGAGGTCCTTATTTGGGTCCTGACACACCAGCACTGAGAACTCTGAGTGAATATGCTCGTCCTCATGCAATGTCTCCACTTGGAGCTGCAAGTCGTGCTCAGGCACACCACGCCCAAGTTCACCATGGCCACCCCCACGTCCACCCCTCTTTCTTCCTTCCTCAGTTTCAGAATCACGCTTTAAGCCACCCTCACCTCCCCACTGATGCAGCAACTGCAGCAGCCATCCTGGGCTTTTTGTATGGTGGGAGCCTGGAAGGTGGTCCGGGTGTTCCTGGGCACCCTGGGATGGCAGGAGGCCCGGTACCAGGAGGGATTGGGGGAGCAGGTCTAGGGGGGGTGGGCTTCCCTCATGCAATGGCTGCTCATCGAGAGAGGATAAAGCCTGGGTTTGAGTTTAAGAGCGATGAGCGAGTTTACCCACCAGGTTCCATACCTGATCCTGCAGCCATTGCTCTTGCTCACTCGCATTCACACGCCCATGCTAACTCCCATGCACATGCTCACTCCTTGCTTCTCGAAGGAGGTGCTGCAGGAGTTAATGAGGTGTCACTCTATGGCACTCCTCCAGCACTACCTGGACCCCCACATCTTCAAAACCCAGCTCTTGCACCAATATCTCGACCTCCTAATCCTCCCGCTTCCCAGTCCTTGTCCAATCCACCTTCATCTCTCCTCCCAGCTTCTCTCCCCTCTCACCCTTCATCTGCTCCACTGGCTGCCCCCTCAGCCCCAGCAGCCCCTTCTGCACCGCCGCCAGCGCCTCCTCAGCCTGCTCCGCCAACTTCCAACGCCGCCTCGATTCATCACCCTGTCCCCCATTCTTCTTTTCCAAGCTCTCTGTCCTCTCATTTGCCACCACCTCCTGCCCCAACTGCTCCGTCCGAGACCTACCCGACTCCCACCCGCTCCCCTGCGCCCTTTGAGCGCGACAGGAGTGGAGAAAGAGAACGGGACAGGGAGAGGGAGCGGGAGCGGGATCGAGCAGCTTTGCCGGCTTTTGGCGACAGAGAGAGAGAAAGAGAGAGGGAGCGAGAAAGGGTAGGAAGTGGGGGAGGCGGAGGAGGAGGGAGTGGAGGCGGAACAGGGGGAGGGAGTGGAGGAGGAGGAGGAGAGAACCTAGGACGTCTTCAGATGCTGAATGTGACTCCTCACCATCACCAGCATTCACACATCCACTCCCATCTTCACCTGCACCAGCAAGACACAGGTACCCACTGCTACTAATGACATCATCAGCTCACACAGAATCCTGCTATAGTCAGAAATAAGTTTTACAAAGTTTATTTACTACAAACCTAAAATGGAAAAAAAAACTTGATATTATAAAGATCAAAATGCTTTAGAACGGAATTTCGGAGTTGAAGTATAGCTTTAGTTACACAAAACAACACCTCAATATTAGGATTTCTCCAAATTGATGTAAAAAAATAATCTCCAGAAAGAAGATGTTTTTAGTTTATGTAGCTTTTTTTTGTGTTTAGCAAAAGTTATGCTGAACAGTTACCTTGGTTCAATACATATGAACCAGGAGTGTTTCAGTTATGGCCCACAGGCCATTTGCCCCCATAGGAGTGAGTTTCACTGCAACACAAAATAAGTTGTCCCAATTCTCCCTCCTACTGGTTGAAAGTAGAACTACAACTGCTGTGGCCCTCTGTCTAACCTACACAGAGGAGTCTAGAGGTCTTAGAGGCAGAGAGCACAATGAGGGGTGGGACTAGCAAGCTCAAAAATCACCAATCAGTAAACAGGCGGAAATGACGACTGTATAGGGCGGCGCTGTAGTTTTTTAGCTGCAGTCAAAGATGGCGTCGGCGCAAACGTCTTTCTTTAGAAGAAAGGCTTTTAGCACTCCTTCTTGTGGTTTTAAAGATGTGTCCATGTCATTTAGAACAGAGGAAAGAGCCACAGCAAACACCGCTTCAGACGCCATCTTCTTTGTTTGTAAGAAACTGAGCGTCGCGGTGTGTGACGGATGCTGCTCAGCGCTGATTGGCTCGGTTAGAATTCTCAGGGGGTGGGGCTATTTGAATAGAAGCGTTACCAGGCCCTTTGCTTCCCATGAGGTAGCATTGGCCTGGCTGGCCAGGCTAGCAGCCTGCTGTAGCTAGCACTAATGAGCTAACGCTAACATGTGCCTACTAATACTAAAATAAACAACAAAGTAAAAAGATCCACACTGTTGGGACAAAAATATTATTACTTACATGTCAAGTAAAAACAAAGCCATGATGGCAACAAAAAAAAATGTTCTGCTTTTTATTGACAACCGGCTAACTGAAAAGGCTAGCCTTTATATTAGCTACAGCCATTGTAAACAGCAGGTAGAGAGCTCCTCCGAGTAAAGTTTACCTCAAGAATCACTGAAACCACGTTGAAAGCAATTGCTTAAAGCATTAAAAACTCTTTAAATCTGCTTTAAAAGCCACTTTTTCACGATATAAGTTAATAAGGAAATTTCAGGTGGGTTGGGGTAACAGGAAAAATACGCTGGCTCGGTCCTCTCAGCTGTCTCCCCACAAAATCGGCTTTTTCACAACTTTGCTAAGATGACAGCATATCACGACCATTTTGGCAGCGCCAAAATGCATCCATCAATAATTTTAAAGTTTTTATTTTGTCAAATTACTTAATTTAAAACATTTGGGGCACCGGGAAAGTGGCTGTGTGAAAAAGAGGCTTTCATTGACCAGGAGCTCTGTAGAAGACCACAAAGCAGCATAAATGATGACACTGCTGAGGATTTCTGCCACATTTTTCGACATTAGAAGTTTAGAAAACTGATTTAAAAACAGCATTAATGCTTCTCATTTTCTTTTCTTTCTATTTTGCTCCACCAGCAATGTTTCCATATTTAGAAATGCCAGTTCTTTGGCTAATTCTCGCTGATGTCATTTCCTACGGTGTTACAACCAATCAGTAGCGTGGCAAGCCATCCTATATAGGTAAATATATAGTCTGACCATGGTCCATTGATGGCTCGCAGCCGTAGGGCGGGATCTACAGTTGTCTTTCAAACTGTCTCCGCATGCTATTGGATAACAAACATACTCACTGCAACAGAGTGTTGTGATTGGACCACTATGGATGTCAGTGAACTGGGCAGTCATCCATTTTAAAATGGAATAATAATTTTAAACATACAAAAACTTAAAATAATATGCACTGTGATTGGCCATCTTAAGATGTTAGCCGTTATATAAAATTATTCTTAATAAGAATTCAGATTTGTAATATTTTGAATTTCATGTTAAGGTGTGCATAGCTTTACAAAATCAATGGAACTTTTGTGTTTTCTGGCTTTTTTCAACGTGTTTTGTTTAAAACTAAAGCTAAGACGTCTCATATTAAGAAAAATGATCGTATTAGCAAAAAAACTAATGTTGTAATTTTATCACTATAACATTAAATGCATTTTTCCTGTATTAGCGCAATGCAGCTTGAGTGGCTTTAATGTTGTGAGCAAGATGCTTTGACTCATTTTAAATATTTCCTGTATTTCCTATTACATCACTGGCATCCAGCGGCGGGCGGGGTTCACCCCCTGATGGACCCGTTGGCGTCGGGGTCTCCTCTGGCACGCCTCCCTTACCCAGGAGCCACACTCGGCACTCCCATCCTGGCTCACCCCCTCACTGACAGCGAGGTGCTCCGCCAGCAGCTGTTCGGTGAGGAGAAGGCTCCTCGTCCATGTACTCGTTCAGTTTTCTTCTCTATAAGCTGAAAACTTTATGAAGACACGTTTCAGCCCTCGACAGGGAAGACTGAATCTGGTGTCCCCTCTTTTTTTTGTGAAACCAGGTGCTCCTTTCCGTGACTTGCCCCAGCCGTCCTCCCTCACTGGTCCCATGTCAGCGGCCCACCAGCTCCAGGCCATGCAGCAGGCCCAGAGCGCAGAGCTGCAGATCCAGAGACTGGCCCTGGAACAGCAGTGGATCCACCACCATCACCACCACTCCCTCACCCAGGACGAGTACTACAGGTAGAGAAGCTAAGATAATGCGTTAAAGCTGTGGTCCGTAGCGTGACGTCGTCAAGAGCAGGAGGAGATTTTGAAATTTGAGCAGCTATTGCTCCTGCTTCTGCACCCCTCCTTCTGGACGGCACTGAAATCCACTCACACAAATAGCCTTGTATCACTAACAGCTTGTTTCTGATATGTTCCTGCTCAGACACACCTTATTCTTATTGCCGAATAAGCTCTGGGGCACTAGGGGGTGCTAAAAGCAAGCCACAACAGCAAAGTTTCCCTTCAAACTATGTACCCCAGCTTTAAAGAGAGCAAACCTTTACCAGGGAAAATGTCTGTGGTGCAAACTTAAAGACCAAGTTCTCTGAGAAAAAATTTTTTACTTGTAATTTTTAAATATGGTCAGTCACTCAGAGTTTAACTCATTCGCTGCCAGCCGTTTCCTGATCGGTAAAGTCCTTCGCTGCCAGCGTTTCTCACCATTTTTACAGTTTTTTCAAGAGTCACAGAACGATGCACGCTAGGATGATGTCGACGCCAAAAAAACCAAAACAAAGCGGAGACTCACCTCTTACATCAGGGAAAATCCGCGCATTTCGAGCGTTATCCGTTCTTTCATAGTCTGTTGTTGAATTGTGATCGGCAGAAGCTTTTCCGGTTAACGCCTCACTTTTTTTTACAGCAGCGGCCCAAAAGGATCTCCTAACTCATGGATTTTCTGCTTCCTGATCACGTGACGTGTGACGTATGCGGATGAAGATCGGCTTTAGAGCTGAGACGTTTGTTCTCAGAGTGCGGAGGCTCGTTCCTACGCCCACACAGTTAAAAAAAAAAGCAAATGACGACTTTAGTCGTCAATGGCAGTGACTGAGTTAACATGCAGGCTTTGTCTACCCCTATTTCCTGCATTAGCTGCTAATAGAATTTAGGTGGGGAAATGCTCAGATTAGAAAAGCCAGTCAGATACATCACATTGTCAAATTAGCATTCATGGACTCGCCCATCTTGGCTCGCAACGGGGAAAACTGTGTTGGTTTAGCCTCCAGGAGAGAGCAGAGCCCGTCTAAGCTAATGGAAGCTAATCGTTAGCATTAGAACCTCGATAACGTGGCAGTTGTGTCGGGTTTGTGTTATTTGTGGAGATTAAACATCAACGTTGCAAAGCAAATAGAGTAGCATTGCTGTTAGCCAATCAGAGGTGAGATGACCAAATATCAGGAAATAAGACTCCAAATCCTGTCGTGTTCAGCTCACCTCTCATGCTCACTTCTAGTTCCTGAAGCAGAAGTGCCAGAGCTTTTTTCTCACAGAGATGGACTCGTCTATACTAGAGACAACTGGAAATGTGTTAAAAACATGTGAACTTGTTTTTTAACATTAATTTTACACATTTCTACAATATTGATAAATTTCTTTTCGGAACTGCGCTTCCCTGGGTGGCTGCATGTTGGAGTAGCTCTGTTGACTTTATGTAAGTTTTGCCTTTTCTTGGGCATTTTTTCTTCTAGTTCCTCAAGAAAAACTATTTTTTGGACATTTTGCTTTTCTGTTTCTGGTGCTGTGAAGCTTGGAGGATTTTTACTGCTATTTTTTAGCTTTTTTCACTTTTGTAGCATTTGTTATGATGCGTAACCATGGCAACAAGCTGGTTTACAATCGGGAGCAGCCGCTTAACATTGGAAAGGCTGAAATAATACCTCAACTGAAGCCACAAATCCCAAATGAGCTAAAACGCAAGAAGCGTGGGTGCAGAGCGGGAGCAAAACGGAGACAGAGAAAGAGGAAATTCAAACCATCTCATCCATCGATCATAATGGGCAGTGTGACATCACTGGCCAACAAGATGGAGGAACTCCAAGCCCTTTCAAGGACTCAGCCAGAGTTTGATTCTCCAGAGAATCAAGAAAATGATGGACAACCCTGAGCATTCTCTTCATAAGACTGTCCGACAACGGAAGAGTGTCTTCAGTCAGAGGCTTCTTCAGTTTCGCTGCAACACTGACCGCTACTGGAGATCCTTCCTGCCAACAGCCATTGTAATATACAACAACTCTTTGATGACTTGATTATTATTATTATTCTGAGCTACTACAGCAATCAATTTCCCTCTGGGATTAATACAGTATTTTTGAATTGAATTGCATTGAAATGAAATGTATCTGATCTTTTCCTTTTCATTTTAATCCCTTTTTTGTTTGTTAGATTGTGAATTTTTATCAAGATGTGCAGAAAACTTGGAACATTTATGAACCACCACAGAGATTTTTATTTTATTCTGTAGTAAATAAACAAGCCTGACTTTACAGCAATAAGTTTAACCTTCACATGCTTGTCTGGAACAGCTGATATTTTGTTTCCTCGCTGACACAATTTCTTCTCTTCATCTTTCAGTCACTTGAAGAAGGAAGGTGACAAGACCCTGTGAGGGAGGGGCGTGACAGAGAGCAGCACAGAGACAAACGGAGGGAGAAAATCTGCAAAAATAGAACAAATAAAGAAAAGCACTGAAGAATAAAGAAGGAACAAAGACTTATCAAGAAAAACTGGACTAATGGATGGGGATTTTACCGAAGGAGACCGGGAGATGTTACTGGAATAACAAAAGAGGAAAAAGGAGGGAACGTGTTGCACGCAGTTCCTGCTAACTGCACCAGACTCCTGCCATTTCCTGCTTTACATTCTCCGGTCTTATTTTATATCGTGTTCTGTACAGAATATTGAACGGGGCGACAATAGTGGCGTACGGTTTGTGTAAAATACTCAATGCCAGAAGGAAATGTGTACATGAGTCCCTTTCATGTCGTTGCATGTAGCTATAGGTGCTTATTCTGAACTGGTGGAACTTTTGGTTCTATTTTTAGTAATCCCCCCCCCCCCCCCCCTTTTGTATCAGAGGGGGGCGCTCTATATGCATGAAACCAGCATTTTAGTGTTCTGTTGATAATATCGTATTATCATGATTAATGTTGTCTGTTTGTTGATAATGATATAATTATATATACAACACATATTATTTGTATTATTTTTTTACATTTTCATGGTTATGGCAGTCGGTTTTTATTTTTTATTTTCAATCGTGAAACAAGATGCAAATGAAGGCAAAATAATCTGGAAATAAATTATAATCTCTTTTTTTGGTAGTTTTTCTCCTGTGTGTGTGTGTGTGTGTGTGTGTGTGTGTGTGTGTGTGTGTGTGTGTGTGTGTGTGTGTGTGCATGCATGCATATTTGTGTGTGTGAATTTGTGCGTGAGTAAATGTGTACGTGTGTGTGAATTTGTCTGTGAACGTATGTGTGTGTGACTGTGCATGTGTGTGTTTATGAATGTGTGTGTTTGTGTGTGTGAATATGTTTGTGCATGCATGAATGTGTGTGTGTGTGTGTGTTTGTGCATGCATGAATGTGTGTGTGTCTGTGTTTGTGCATGCATGATTGTGTATGTGCGTGCATGAATGTGTGTGTGCGTGCATGAATGTGTGTGTGTTTGTGTGTGCGTGCATGAATGTGTGTGTGTTTGTGTGTGCACTTTCCATACATTCACAGTATTTTCCCTTTCTTTGTTTTATACAAGTCACTCTCTCACACAAAGCATATCGAATTCCTCCCCCTCCTCCCCCTCCCCCTCTCTCATCTTTCCAGCCTCCCCCTGCTCCTCCATAGTGAGTGTAGCTAATAGGAGACACATGGGATGAGTGTGAGACACGGGAGGTGAGTCGCTCTAGTGAACACCAGCCACCCCATAGAGCAAACATTCCTCACTGCACTGTAAAAACCAGAAGAAAAGAGGAAAATGTAAGGAAGAAAGGAGGGATGAGCTGCGAGGTTGCGATTTACAGATGCTGCTGAAGTCTCAGGGTTCTTCAGCTGGAGGAATTTCCCTCAAACAGATGCAGTTTGGAAAAAGACTCACAGTTGGTTTGCTCATCACTCTATTACAGGTTTTAATGTCCCAAAACCAAAAACACGGATTTTTTAAATGTATAAATGCAGAAACCGGCCTTGTTGCTGCTGTACAGGACTCACTTTATGACTTTTATCGTGTCATTAAAAGTCACCTTGAATAAGTGTGTCAACATAATGTAAAGAATCTTCCAGCAGGACAGATCTAATTTTCACCCCCTCAGGTGACACCATATCTAGGGTAGCACATCACCAGTTCCTGTTCCAGGGTGTGTCAGAGACAGAAATAAGTTTGAACGCAAAAATGGAAAAAATACATAAATTCATATTTTGGAGGTGAAATAACTTAAACTGTCAGCCGTCCCTTTCATTTTACAGGATTTCTTATTCATGTGGCCATATCTTGAAACCAGATACAAACGTTTTACAGCAAAACGTTTACTAATGTCAGAGTTTTGAAATAAAAAATTTACAAAAAAATTTAACATTTTGCTTTTGCATATTAAAAATAAAATAAATCTAGAAAAATTAGCATTTCTTGCAGAAATGCTGTTTGAATGCTGGATAGCTGAAACTGTAAGCTGAAGAAGAAGAAAGTATCATTTCTATAGCGCCTCTCAAGATAAAAATCATGAGGCGCTTCACAAAAGCAAAAAATGTAAAAATATTAAAAAGCATTTAGAAAATGTTTAAAAATATATTTAAAATGAGCAAAAATAGGCAATTGTGATTAAAAAATGTAAAGAAAGAGAGAGAGTGACAGGAAAGAGGGAAATCAGTGGATCCTGAGGAAGGTGGACTAGGTGGAGAGAGCAGAATAAAGAGAGAGTGGTGAAGAAGGTCATACAAAAGCCAGCTTGAACAAGTGAGTCTTCAGCTGCTTTTTAAAGGAGACCACTGAGTCCACTGATCTCAGGCTCAGGGGGAGAGAGGTCCAGAGTCTGGGGGCCACAGCAGCAAATGATCTGTCACCTTTGGTCTTTAGCCTGGTGCTGCACAACCAGTAGGCTTTGATCACTGGACCTCAAGGACCTGCTGGGGGTGTAGGGACTAAGAAGATCACCAATGTAAGATGGTGCTTGTCCATGTAAGGCCCTATAGACCAGAACCAGGATCTTGAAATGAACCCTGAAGTTGACTGGCAGCCAGTGAAGCTGGAGGAGAAGCGGGGTGATGTGGGTGTGTTTGGAGGACTTGGTCAGAAGCTGAGCACAGGCATTCTGAACCACCTGTAGACGGTTCAGGGAGGTTCTGCTCAGACACGTGAAAAGAGAGTTACAGTAGTCTAAGCGTGAGGAGTTGAAGGTGTGGAGAACTGTCTCAAGTTCAGAGTGAGACAGAATGGGACTCAGCTTAGCAACGTTCCTGAGATGGAAGAAGGAAGAGCGAACAAGAGAACTGACATGAGAATCCAGGGTGAGAGCTGGGTCAAAGGTCACACCAAGATCCCTGACGGAAGGTTTGGTGTGAGAAGCAAGCTAACCAAGAGAGTCTCTGACTTTGGGAACCAGCTTGTCTGGGGCACAGATGAGGATCTCAGTCTTATCTTCATTCAGCTGTAGAAAGCTCCCAGGCAACCAGGTTTTGATAGAGTCTAAGCAGGTGTGTAACAGCTGCAGCTTAGACATCTCATGGGGCTTAAAGGAGATGTACAGTTGGATGTCTTCTGCATAAAGATGGTAGGATATTCCTTTGAAGGAGCTCAGGACGTGCTGAAGAGGAAGCAGATAGAGGAGGAAGAGCAAAGGCCCCAGCACAGAACCTTGTGGGACACCATGGGTAAGAGAGGTGGTGGAGGACCTAAACTTGGAGACAGCCACAGAAAAGGAGCGCTCAGAAAGATAAGAGGAGAACCACTTCAGAGCAGATCCTGATAGACCTACCCAGTCTCTCAGCCTCTCCAGTAGCAGGTGATGGTCAACAGTGTCAAAGGCTGCAGTCAGGTCCAGCAGGACCAGAACAGAACAGTCCCCTGCATCACTGTGAGTCAGAAGTTCATTAGAGACCCTAAGAAGAGCTGTTTCAGTAGAATGAGCTCTACGAAAACCTGACTGGAAGCTATCATAGATGTTATGTTCATCAAGAGCAGCTGTGAGTTGTTTAGCCACAACCTTTTCCAAGATCTTGGAGATGAACGGAAGTTTAGAGATGGGTCTGAAGCTGCTATGGAGAGAGGGGCCAAGACTCGGTTTTTTAAGAAGCGGGTGGATTACAGCGTTCTTAAAGTAAGCAGGGACCTGACCAGAGACCAGAGGAGGGGGCGGTTCCTGCCTTCTGACTGTTAAAATGTCAGCTATGCTGCTAGATTTAAGTGTATAAAGCTCAGACAGATAAGAAACAGCAATATGTTATAGGCTCAATATTAGGCTTTTCACATTTATTTCAATGTGACTTGTTTGGGGATATCCTTATGCACTTGTGTTACCATGGTAACAGATGACAGAAATCTACTTCAATATATTTATGTTCAATGTGCCATGACCTTTTAAAAATTTAAATAATGTTCATATGTTAAATTACTTTGATACAGTAGCGTATAAAATATATGAAATGTAGTTGTTAAGCTTGTTACCATGGTGACAGATAACGCATTTAAAATTTAATACAAGATTCCTAAGACCAAGCCGGTCGATTTGATGTATCATATGTGTGGGTGCTCGATCCTGCTTGGACAGCAAAATGGTTGAACGTTCTCAGCCAATCAGAGAGCAGCACTTTTCCCGCCTTTCCCCCGCTGTTGGAGACATGCAGCTGTACTCCTGTTAATGAGAGAAGCCTTTAAATCTCATCTTCAGAAGTGAAATTGGACCTGAAAATAACTGCTGGAATAGCTGTAGCTATATGAGAGGGATTGTTTCCTTCTATTCTTAGCTCAAACTTATAATCATACGTCATTTTTAAATGATATTTATGATCATTGTATAATTTCATGATATATATATATATATTTATATATATATAAATATATATATATATATATATTCATATATTCATATATATATATATATATATATATATATATATATATATATATATATATGAAGAGTGCTAAATTAAACAATGTACTTACTAGATTAAGGCGTTAAAAAGGACAAATGCAAAGGGGGTTCACTTTTGCTTTGACCACAGATAATTAATAACGGACACTAGGGGGTGCTAAAAGCAAGCAAAATAGCTAAGTGTATCTTTAAATGCTGCTGGTGAGGTTTTTTTTTTGATAGAGTAAAGCTGGATGAAGATTAAATAGGATTAGCTCACAATTCATTCTTAATTTTATCCCTGCATGAAATCTACTTGACATAAATTTAGAATAATAAATGTTTTTGGATTGAACATGTAAATGTGTGCCTGACAGTTTACAACATCTGCATCCTCTCCAGCTGTTTATAGTTAATATTTTTCCACTATGATTCAACTTAAAAGACATGGAAGGTATCAAAAGCACAAACCTCCATATGGCACCACTCCTGGGCTGCGTTTAGTTTGTTTTTGTTTGAATGTTTGCTTTGGTTTTGTTGATGTCTTCAACTTTCTGGCCTTGCTTTCTATTTTTGCCTTCTTTTCTTTTGAGTTGCTGCTTTGGTTAATATAAAACTCGCCAACGTTTGAGCTCACCCGGAAGGATTCTGACTGTTTCTCTCATTTAGCTTTTTACCGTTCTGTTTGGACTCTCTTCTGTCATCTCCTCTTTTACTGTCTCGGCCTCCAGCCAGAGGCCGTATGCGTTTCTCATACCCATCGCAACCTTGAAGTAATATATCGTCATAAAATCTTTAAAGGGGGAGGATTTTTTTTTATTCGGTCAGCAAAACTTCCCCCCATCTTCTCATTAATCTGCAGGAGTTGTATCCGTCTGCAGCTGAGGAACGGCAAATGGAAACAAACGCTGGAGGAAGCCCTCCTCTGACCTCGTACTCACTCAAGCCTGGAGGTCATGATCTCTGCAGGTCGTCTTGAAGTTTTTTTCAAGTGCATAGGTCATCAGAAAAACCAACAAATCACAGCCTTTTCTCACTTTACCACACGTTAGTTTGCAACTAGCAGCAACAAGATTAAGCTGACCCACTCAGGAAGTACCTCGCCTATCATCCAGTGACGGATGGAGATAGGCACCAGCTCACTACAACCCTGAACAGGTGCAAGTAGGTACAGAAGATGGATGGATATTAAAAGCAATAATTTATTAAAATAAAGTGTTTTTGTGCGGCTGGGACTGAAAATATTTGCATATCGGACACGTTTCCCTTCTCGTAACAGCTGTTTGAGTCAGGATGCATTTTAAACCAAAACACTGTTTTAATCATAAATTAAAGATGATGGCTTCTCATTGGATATGTTCTGCTGTAAATAGGCTTATTGATCATGTATATGCAGCTCACATGGCTATTTTCTGTAACACATTTTTAGGTTCAGTTCCATCAACTGGATGGTGATATGTATATTTTACTGGAACGTGCTCTTAAAAGTCAAATTAAACTTGTTTCAAACACATACATATTTAATTAGTTGTCAGAAATGAACAGTTTTACGGGTAAAGTAACCTGAATTTCAAAATTTTTCAAAACAAAACTGCAAATCACAAAAGTGCAGCCTGAGAGAGTGAGTTTAAGTGTGCTGAAGGTTGATGCAAAGAAATATGAATGAAATGTTGCTTCTGCCCCCTGCTGGAGTGCAGCGGGACTCACGCTTTCACGTGCAGCACAAACCACTGAACCGTGATTTTATTCTGAGGGAATAACATGTTTATTATCTTCTGCCAAGTCGAATGAGTTTCATGCACATTTTTTAAATAAATCACAACTACACATAACAATGATTTTTAAAAAATATAATGAAGTTACACATGATGTTATAATCACAGTATAACTAAGCCAATAGATACTGGCTGTGGATCTCAGCTCCTCCCTGCAGGAACTCCTTCAGGCACGCTTTCCTTCTTGTGCACACTCCTCATGTGTCTGCCAAGAGACTCCATCCACTTGAAGGATTTCCCACAGCAGTTACACACAAAGTGTTTCCCCTCTGTGTGGATGGTCTGGTGTCTGTTCAGAGCGCTGGTTGTGATGAAGGTCTTCTTGCATATTTCACACATGTACGGCCTCTCTCCCGTGTGAGTCCTGATGTGAGCTGCCAGGTGGGAGCAGTTGCTGAAGCGCTTCTCACAGATGGAGCAGCTGTAGGATCTGTCCCCTCTGCTCTCTTCGCAGCTGCTGCTGTTGATAAAAAGCTGGAAGTGGGGGTTATGCTCGTGCAGATTAGTTTTCATGTAGTTAGGAGGCGAGATGAAGTCTTTGATGTCTGATTCCAGATCGTCGAGGTGCTCTGAATCATCGTGGTCCACCCAGAAGTGATTAGGGGCTTCCGGTTTCTCCTCCTGTTTCACACGGGAGGTCTCTGGATGCTCCTGGTCGAGGTTGGTGTCCTCGCCATCCTCCTCCTCCTCCTCCTCATGGAGCTCGGGCTCAGGTGCCACCGAATGGAGCTGCTGCTGAGCAGGAGGAGGTGGTGAGCGGTGACCAGAGTGATGCAGCTCCTCCTTGGCTTCAAAACATCTGTCCGACTCTGGATGAAAGACAAAAGAAGGCACCACAACGAAACAATGTTTAGCTAAAATTAGACATAAAACCGCATTGCAGTTGCGTGAGAAGAGCTAATCGATTCAAACGTACCCGACCTGAGAAGCTTCAGCCGCATCCTGAGACGACTGATTTCCAAATCTTTGGAGCGAAAAATCTCCTGTCGGTACTCGACTATTGTCTTTTCAACCGCGTCAAAAATCTCCTCCGCCACCGCGCTCAGCCTCTGGTTCAGAAACACTCTCAGTGACTGCATTTTCAACTTCCGTCCCCGAAACTAACGACTCCTGGTTGCGCTTTAAAGACGTATTTTTGCGGGTACGTGAACGTCACGCTTCGCTTGTAAATACGGACGTGACTGGGAACCTCGTCAAAGCGCTCCGCGTAATGCGCTAGCGCCCCCTGGCGAACCGGAGGACAGCGGCACAGCAGCTCAGGCTGGTGGAAAAATACTGGGAAGCACAATGAAGGAAAATCAAATATAATTTAATGCAGTTAAAGGATTTAAAGGAAACGTGAGGCAAATCATTTGTTTATGTTATAGGAAAAATAAGTTAGAATGTTAAATATGAACTCAAAACTAACTTAATTCTCAAAGCTGTGAATGTCCCACATTGGTGTTGTAACCACAATTAACTTTTGACATAAATTTACATAAAATGCTAATAATTTGTGAAAAAACACATTTTTGATCCTATTATTAGATATTATTGGCAATTCAAATAAAGTGCTCTAATTAATTCAATTCAATTAAAGTTTATTTATATAGCACCAAATCACGGCAAGGGTCGTCTCAAGGCACTTCACATAGTAATCTTTCCAATACAGGTTAGTTCATTAAGCCAATCAGAAAAAAATTTCCTATATATGGAACCCAGCAAATTGCATCAAGTCAGCAATCCTCATACTAAGCAAGCATTTAGCGACAGTGGAGAGGAAAACTCCACTTAAACAGGAAGAAACCTCCAGAGAATCCTGGCTCAGTATAAGCAGCCATCCGCCACGACTCACTGGGGATCGAGAAGACTGAGCACACACACACACACAACACCAAAATAAATATGTTTGTACCAATACCTAAAAATATTTGTACTAATTACATTTTTGGTAATTCAATACGTTCTCAATCCACATTTTTCTTTTTCTGACCTGCACCTTTGGATCAAACATACCAACTATAGGTTGTAGCAACTGAAATGTCTCAGGTTGTCCTTTTTGACCAAGTTTAAGGCATTATAAATATTATACTGTTTTTGTCTGTACCTTATCATGCATTTATCAGTATCCTTTAGAGATTTCAACATGCAGATATTCCAAAACTAATACAGATATGGAAGAAAAGCAAACATTTACTCAAAACTTGGTTTAGTGCAAACTAGAGGAAACATTTAACCTTTAACACATTTCCTCAGAGAGAGACACGCCGTCTCGCACTGAAAGGATCTAAACAGCGTTTCTGCTTTAAATTGGCTCTGATGAGGCCATCTTTAGTTGCGCAGAGCAGATAAAAATAGCAACGAAGATCTCCCCGGCATTGTCCCTGCAGGAATAAGACACCATGCTGACAGGATCACTACACTGCATGAACCCTCAGCTGTTTGAGCAGTGAAATTAATCTGCGTCTTTAAAGCATCTGATCAATTTGGGACAAAAACTCTCACACTGAAACAGTCTCTAAACTCTTTATTATAATATTTCCTCAAAACCGTTCCACTTCGTTTACATTTCGGCTGTGACACAGAAAGGTTAACGCGACAGGTACGATCCTCTCGGCAACACGAGAAGCACATCATGCACATCTACGGGGAGGTCAAAGTAACAGATCCACAAAAATAAACAGACAACGGTACAAAGGCGAGTAAACGTGATCGACAAGAGCGGTGACCCTGTTCGCACAAATAAAGGTTGTAAACGTTTCAAGTGAAGGCGTGGACAGTCGGTCCACCTCTAGGTGTCAGCCTTTAGCTCGAGCACTTGGTGTGGGAGTTCGTTCGGCCGTTCTCAGTAGAATCATCAGTGCAGAATGGTGAACGTGTCAGCCTGTCCCTTTTTTTTTTAAATATTAAAACTAAAGAAAAAAGGAGGAATGACAACATTACACAAATACTTTTAATAAAGACAAGGAAGAAGTACTGGAGGTTAAGGGGCGAGGGGACCAGATCATCTGAATGGAAGTGACGCTGCTGGGATTTTACGCCTTGGCGTTGATGATCTCAATAAACTCAGGCTTGAGGGAAGCTCCGCCCACAAGGAAACCATCAACGTCCTTCTGGGAGGCGAGTTCCTTACAGGTGGCACCAGTGACAGAGCCTGAGGGGCAGCGGCGGTTAATGAGACGGCATTAACGCAGGAAGAATGCGGGACGTTTGTCCGTTTACTCACCTCCGTAAATGATCCTGACAGAGTTAGCTACAGCCTCAGAGACGTTGGTCTTCAGCCACGCCCTCAGCTTCTCATGAACTTCCTGGGCCTGAGAAATCACACAGGAAACTTGTTAAACACTGCCGCCCTGGTGGTCCTCAAGCAGGAGTATTTAGTTGTTCTCCCACGTCTACCTGTTGCGGGGAGGCGGTCTTGCCTGTACCAATGGCCCACACGGGCTCATAAGCAAGCACCACCTTGCTCCAGTCCTTTACATTGTCTGCCAAACAGATAAGACCACAGATTTAGCAACTTCTCCAGATTAAGGGAAAACGTATTGCTCCATTTGGGCTTTTTCCTCCCGTGCACACGAGTTTATATAAAAGAAGCTGCATACCTGCAATGACTTTGGTCTGAGCAAACACCACCTTCTCCGTGATGCCTCCTTCCCTCTCATCCAGCTTCTCACCGATGCAGGCGATCACGCCGAGACCGTTCTCCAGAGCGTGAGCCGTCTTCTGACCAATAAGCTAACGTTGCACAGGAGGACATTCAATAAACACGCCGTTTAATCCTCTGTGAGATTTAAACTGTTAAATCTTACCTCATCGCTCTCTCCAAAGACGTGGCGCCTCTCAGAGTGTCCCAGGATCACCCAGTTCACACCACAGTCCTTGATCATCGCAGGGCTGGAGGCAGAGAACGGATAAGACTCACCGCAAACCGCTAGATCCACAGAAAAAGGCTGGACAGGTTTCTACGGCACTACCTGATCTCCCCAGTGAAGGCACCCTTGGGAACCTTGTAGCAGTTCTGAGCTGCCACACCAAACTTGGCATCCAGCTTGGACCTGGTGAAGTCCAGGTAGATGGATGGAGCGCCACACACCACCTCTATTTATGTAGAAGGTTACATAGTCAACAATAAAGGCTTTTTATTAGCTTTAGGACTAATTCCTATAAATATTGAAATAATCTACGATTTTTGTTTTAGAACAAAACACATTCAAATAATCCTTAAACATGGTCCCCCTGTGTGAATACAAGACTTTGACACAAGTACAGTGAAGTCCAGACACTGACATTCACATTGTAACTGTATCTTTGGGGTTACGAGGAGCTAAATTCAGTTTGGTAAAGGTCATTTGTCCCGAGCCAGAGTCAACAGCAGTAAAGGTCTGAGTTCAGTTTCTAAAAAGGTCAACTAAAGGCTTGCATTCTGCAGAGGACGAGACATGGCTTAAACCTGGGTTCAAAAGGTCAAATGACCAACATGATGGACATTAGAACAACAAGGCAAAGCCTGTCTGGCACTGCAAGGGAGGTGGACTCATTTAGGGGGCAAGGTCCAAGGACAGTATGAGCAGTTGCTCCTGGACAAGCGTGGAGCAGGTAGATACAACGTTAGGGTTGCATAATAATGCTGAATCGCAACAGGTTTGGTTTTGACACAAAGTCTGCGGACCCTGCAGTGAAGGGGGGAAACAGCTGCTGCTGTTTTTTCTGGTTTGCAGAAGCAGATAGTGCAGACGATGCGTTCAGGTAACGATAGGGAAAAATAAAAAAACACAGACTCAGACATTCACGCATGAGCAAAAGGTAAACATGCACATTGATTTTAAACGTATATAAATTGTATTTCTGTTTTAATTAAAACCTCTGATCTTTTACTAGCTTTGTTCTGTATATTTAGCCAGCAGGCTTTGGGAAGCATCAGTGACCAGTGCTTGATCTTGAATGCATCCCGGGAGCTAGCGTGACTACGTGCAGCTGCAAACGCACACCCACCTCCGACATCACCGAAAAGCTTCTCTGCTCGCCCTTCACCTGTACCCCTTCATACTTTTCTGTCTATTTTAGGTTAATTAAACTCGATTCAACACGACAATATAACGACTGTTTCTTTTTAAGGGCTTTTAAAATCATTGAGGAGGAGATTTGTGATGCTAAAGGTGTCCTTGTTTCATGACTGAACGAGCCATTTTGAAAATATATCAAAAATCGTTTTGAAAGAGAAAAAATTGACGAACACAACGGGGTTAGGCTGAAAGATTCAACGAAAGTTTTAACTCGGTTGTTAAAATCCACACATACCGACATTAGCGTCCACCTTTCCTCCGTTCAGGGTCTCGATGAGCTCCCCGAGGCTTTTCTTGTCTCCATTCATCTTCCAGTTTCCACCGACAAAGAATTTCCTGCTCATGTTTGCGGGTTTTTGTTAGGATTTACTAGAGAATTAAACTGGACAGTACCACGACGGGGACCTTCTCTTTCGGGGCAGAGAGCAAGCGTTTGATGGCTGCTTTACCTATTTATACGGAGGGAATTTAACACCGCCTCTTTGTCAGTATACCGACACACCATTGGCGTATCACGGAACGCCGATGAACGCATCACCGCAGCAGGGGAAGAGGAAGAGCGAAATGTCATGCTGCGTTCAAGTGCTGTTTGAAAAGTTATTTACACAAAGATAAACCACAAAAAATACATGTTTTAATTGAATGAAAAAGATACGTAGTTGTTTAAATAACTAAAAACAGTTCGAAAAAACTAAATAGCAAAAATTTAGCTCACTTATGCATAAAAATCATAACTTGATGAACTGAATGTATTGTGATATCACCTAAAACGTGTTTACATCTTCAGATACTATCTGTGATAACATTTCCACATTATTTTGTGATTTGATAGCTGAGATAAAAGTACTACATTACGAATTACAAACTAAACTGTTAAAAGCACAACGAAAAAGAGTATTCTACACCTGAAAGAACTGTTTCTCAACTACTGAACACATCACATAATTTGTATAAATATGTTTAAGTTGGATATGTAATTATTTTATTTTACGTACGAAAGTAAAACAAATGTATTTGAATCATGTGCAAAAGTGTTTCCATTTGAGCATTTATTTAACGCTTTCACTTTGAATGACACAGTAATGCGCTTTTGGATTGGTCATGACTAGTGACCCACCTAGCCCCGCCTACCTTTAATGACAACTGAAGAACAGATGATCTGGTTGGACAGATCACGGAACTTGTATTTACATTTTACATACCCAACATGCATTGCGGTTAATCTCAAATATTATACTTGTAAAACACATATAAAACACGTTTGAAAGTAACTTTTTGTATTAAATGTTGTATTAATTTACTTTTTATAATGTACTTTACTATCAGCTACTCTAACTGTATTTTGTCAAACCGTAACAAGAATGTATGTGTCCCTTTTATTAGTATGGTTGCGGAGCCGTTTCAGGTTCAGGATAATTTGCTCTTTAATATTTATCTAGCAGGTTTCTCATAATGAGAAGCCCCTTTAATTGTGAGAAGCAACCTACCTGACTGGTATTGTAGATAACGACTTAACAAAACAGTTTCTGTCTCCAAATAATGTGGTGCACATGTGCATACTTGCGCAGTATAAGCTTGTTAGTCTGTCTATTAAATGTCTCTCAGTTTATCTCAATAAATTAAAAAAAATTAAAAATTCTCAACATCATCATAGCTTTAAGATATTTTATTTTTCAAATGGATCTTTTTCGTTAAAATCCGGTGAAAAACTAGCCTTGAGAACTAGACCAATTTCTTGCTTTGCAAAGTCTGGCTTGCCAGGCTAGTGAAAAACAGATTGCCTCACCTTTACCCGTGTTACTGTAGGGCACAAACAAGCCCCTCCCACTTTCCTCAGGCTATCCCAGTAGCCAATCACAATGCAGTTACTCTTATTCACATCCCGGGGCCTTGCATTTTCGGCTTTTATTTATTACCAGTCACTCAAGCGCACAACGAGTTTCCTACTTGTTATGGTTCACAGAAGGAGTTTTTGTGAAGTTAAATAACGCATGATACGAATAATTATGGGCCAGTCATTTTAATATTTCTTCTAAATTGTCATTGATCAATCACATTTGTTATTCCATGTATGACCACACGGGAGCAGGCTTATACCATGATTGTGTAATCTCTGACTGCTTTCATTTATAAACAGTTTTCTGTCTCGTAGGCAGATCAGAAACTCTAGGCTGTGGGCTTCAACCGGCTTCAGCACGATATTTTTAATTTAAGAAGATTTAATAAATTTTGAGACACCTGAATCGCCAGACTTGTCGTGGGCGGGGCTAACGTGACAGTTAAATGAGTAGGAGCCGCGCCGGCCACGGGACCCAGCCTTTAAAAAAGCGGAGCCACGAAAGTTCAGCGAACCGTTGTGAAGACACGTTTCCGCCCACAAGAAAGATGGCGGCTCCCTTGCTGGAGAAACTGTCCGAGTCTTTGGGTTCCCCGGAGCCAGCGGTTCGACTCCTTTTATCCATATTAATCGGTGAGTTTCGCCTCTGAAATGATTTATTATATTAGCTGGAAGAGCTGAGCGGGAATTTAGGCCGTTTCCTTTGCTCTGAGTGCAACTGTCAGCCAACTTAACGCTCATTCAGGCACCACACCGCAACACTACACATTGTATTTGTGCATATTTTCCTTTATAGTCTTTATTGTATTCATTATTTGGATACGGGCTGCTTCTAAACGTCACATTCAAAATGTTTCCTGCCAAAAACTCACCAACAAAGCCAAAAAAAGAGCTGCTCACTGAGATGAATTTGTGTCCTAATTTGTTGCACAGTTTGTTAAAGTGTGTAGCTCACAGGCATACACGAACACACGCTTGGGATAAGCTATGAGTGAGGCTACAGGCTTAGCATTAATGTATGGCACAGGGGTTGGTGGTGAAAACGTGTCACTGGGGGAGGGAGAAGCTTTGACAAGTGGGAATGTGCACAGGCTGCCAAAATCTGCCCCCCAACCCATCTACTCCCCCACAGAGGGTAGACACACACTGAGATGCGTTAATGGTTATTATTGTTATTATTATTATTTAAGGGCACAAGTTGGTGTCACACTCAGAGCTGATGAAGTATTACTGGGTTTAACATGTTGTGCTCAAGGATTATAAGCGGCTAGATCAGCTGTACTTAGGTATGGCTATTTCTGTTAGCACCAGTGTTAATTTTACCCTCCTGTCATCCCTCATACCCTCACACACCTTGAGGCTATTGGGTCTGGTTTCAGGTTTCAAATAAAGTTAGAAAATAGTCTGAGTTGGGAGACGTCAAAAAAGATGCGGATCAAAACTGTGCGAACCTTTAGGCTGTCATGTCATCGCTGAACTTTGCTCCAACACAAGGGCGCATCTTCCTCTGGACTCCCAGCAGCAGCACATCAGAGTGAAAATGGCCATTCAGATTAGACTTTGGTTGCATTAACCCATTGAGTCAGCCTCCTGCACGCTCTTTGGCACAGTGGGTTTATTCTTTCTCTTATGAGTTGCCTAATGTGTTGTTGCACAAGGCGCTTGCTGTATAGGTCCTGCTTCACACTGCTAACCTAGTTTTGCCTGTGTTAAGTTAGATTATTCTTTGTTTTTGAGCTCTGTTTGGGATTTGGCAACCCCTTTAGAGGAGCAGCAGGAACATGAAACATGGCATGTGGCTGCCACACTTTCAAAGGAAACAGAAACTGGCAGCTTTTGACGGTTTTTATTTCAGTTTCCTGTGGTTTTGTGTTTCACCAGAAGGTAGAACCTAAGACTGGACCTGTTCTGATGTTATAATGTTCTCAACTCCATTGTGGAAACGACACCCTAATCTGTCATGGCTTTGGATGCATTTTGAAGTTTTGTTCTTCGTCTTGAGCTGCAGATTTGTAGATGGCTAGATATTCACTAAGGACATCAATTGTTATCTTTGGGATGGTGCAGCGCGCGACACACAGGCTGACCGGTGGGACTTGTTTTGTGTGTGTGTGTGTGTGTGTGTGTGTGTGTGTGTCACTTGTTGTGCAGGTCAGAGCTGTTGCTGCCAGGATGCATGACCTGTGGCTCACTTGGCTGAAATAAATGTCCATTTGTGTCTCCTCTGCAGGGTATCCTTTTGCTCTAGTGTACCGGTGGTTCCTCTTCTACCAGCCTGCCCCAGTTATCCACCTGTTCCACATTTTCTCAGGATTGGCTCTAGCAGCATTTAACTTTGGTGAGACCCAACAGGAAAGGCGAACCTTTCAGTTATCTTTAATTATTGATTATTTACATCCACGTTTACATGCCGAGTCATTTCTGTTTTCTCTGCTTCTGGATTCATGTTTATTTAGGCAGTTGAGATTAAAAAAAACAATCTTTGAAGCTTTTCTGGTCTTTTAGACATCAGAGAGGATGACCTTATCGATCAGAAGGCTACAGGCTTTAAAACCTTTAAGTTCAAAGTAAAAACGTTGTTATTGTCTCAGTTTTCAGGTGAGTCAGGAAGGAATCTATTTTTTTAATAAATAAAATCAATTCTAATGTTTTTATTGCACTGCATTCATCATGAATTCAAATAGAGGTGCTGAAAAAAATCGATTCAAGTCTGACTCGGGATTCTTATAAAGATTCAGAATCGATTCCAAGAACTCAAATATTTGGCACGTTACAGGTGTGAGATGCACTTTTTTGATCTTTGTTAGGAGAGTCAGTACTCCGTTTACTTTTGTGCTCCCATAAACTGAGATGATTTATGTTTGAATCTGCTGATAAGAGGGCACTTGAATGTCATTTTTTCCATACTCAGAAATTTGAGATATTCTCATATTTATTTTCTAAGTTGATAAATGAGTACTCAGGATTACTCATGTAACTTGTTTCTACACATACTGAAAGTATTTGACCGTATTACTTTCAAAGCTACTGTTAGGTAACTACAGATTTGTTATATTTTACAAGGTAAGCAAAAATAAATGTTGCCTTTTGGTCAAAAGATTGTTTCTGTTTACAGTTTTAGAATCGCTTTATTTTTCATTGTAAATTAGCATTTTTGGAGCACGACCAGTTTAAAGTCAAATAAAAATGACCCATAGCTTTAACTAACTTGTACAACAAAGTAGTTCATCCTGGAGCTGACACTCTTTGTTAATACTGATTGTGAATCGATTAAAATTGAGAATCGAGAATCGATTCTGAATCGAATCGGAATCGAATCAAATCGTGAGTTGCTCTGATTCACATCCCTAAATTCAAAAGCAATTAATGTTGATTTTAGCGAATTAAAAACTCTAAGGTTAGTGACTTATTCATCATCATCATCATTTATCATTTCAAACATCATTTATTATTTATTTATTTCTAACATGCCAATAACATCACAATTAACAACAGGATATAAATCAATAATAAACCTCACAAGATGAATCAATAATAAATCTAGTTGACATTGTTAATTTAATCTTTACTAGTAAATGCACGCAGGTTCTTAGAGCTACAGTGACTTTATTTTTTAAGCTACAAACGGTCATTTTAGTGCTAAATTATTCATTTAAATTCTCTTTTTTTAAAACAGCTTCAGTTAAACTTGTGTTTTATTCCAAGAGTTTTGTAAACAACCAGCGGTAGTTCTAGTACTGTTGAAGCAAACCGAGCCAGACTCTTCTAGTTCATCGATGCCTTTGGGGATGGCTGATCTTGTCTGTGTATTTGCACATGGAGCTGATTTTGCATATAGATGAATCAGCTTTCATTGAGTAATTTCTGAGGAAGTACGTGTGGTTTTCAGTGACTTTGCCAGCAGGTGTGACCACTAGAAATGTTATTGTTGTGCATGAGGCTTGAAGCTGTCCTCGTGTGTTCAGTACGGGGTGTTTTCTGCTCAGATTTACTGTTTCAATCTTCTATTGCTTCTGTCTCCTTTTTTTTTCTCTTTCAGACCTAAAAAGTGATTTCAGATGATAATATTTCATAAGCTATTTTTAGGTTTAAAATAATTTTTAATGGTCAACAGTCATTTCATGAAAGGATGTAAGACGGATCCTCATCATGTTTTGAATGGGATTTAATTGCATTTTTCTCCTTTCTTCACTCTTTTGCGGCTTCACTCGGATTTTACAGCAGGTCTGTTTTTCCTCTTTTCCCAAAAAGCTAATTTAAAGTAGTTTCTTTGTCTCGGCCGATGCTAAACCATGTAGGAGAAATGCTGTTGACACATTCAGTCCAACAGGTCACACTCCACTGCCCTCACCTTCTCTCCCCCCCCCCCCTCCATCTGTCTCCAGGCCCGCAGCTCTATCACTCCGTAATATGCGTTTTCGTCCAATTTTTGATGTTGAGGCTCATGGGAAGGACGGTAACGGCTGTCCTGAGCAGTTTTACCTTTCAGATGGTGAGCTCTTTTTCCTCTAATTTGATTTGAATGTGTTCTGTGGTGCAGAAAAAGCAGTTTAACTCCAGGAAATGAGAAAATAAAGGGAGTGCAGAATTATTAGGCAAGTTGTATTTTTGAGGAATCATTTTATTATTGAACAACAACCATGTTCTCAATGAACCCAAAAACTCATTAATATCAAAGCTGAATGTTTTTGGAAGTAGTTTTTAGTTTTAACTATTTTAGGGGGATATCTGTGTGTGCAGGTGACTATTACTGTGCATAATTATTAGGCAACTTAACAAAAAACAAATATATACCCATTTCAATTATTTATTTTTACCAGTGAAACCAATATAACATCTCCAGATTCACAAATATACATTTCTGACATTCAAAAACAATACAAAAACAAATCAGCGACCAATATAGACACCTTTCTTTGCAAGGACACTCAAAAGCCTGCCATCCATGGATTCTGTCAGTGTTTTGATCTGTTCACCATCAACATTGCGTGCAGCAGCAACCACAGCCTCCCAGACACGGTTCAGAGAGGTGTACTGTTTTCCCTCCTTGTAAATCTCACATTTGATGATGGACCACAGGTTCTCAATGGGGTTCAGATCAGGTGAACAAGGAGGCCATGTCATTAGTTTTTCTTCTTTTATACCCTTTCTTGCCAGCCACGCTGTGGAGTACTTGGACGCGTGTGATGGAGCATTGTCCTGCATGAACATCATGTTTTTCTTGAAGGATGCAGACTTCTTCCTGTACCACTGCTTGAAGAAGGTGTCTTCCAGAAACTGGCAGTAGGACTGGGAGTTGAGTTTGACTCCATCCTCAACCCGAAAAGGCCCCACAAGCTCATCTTTGATGATACCAGCCCAAACCAGTACTCCACCTCCACCTTGCTGGCGTCTGAGTCGGACTGGAGCTCTCTGCCCTTTACCAATCCAGCCACGGGCCCATCCATCTGGCCCATCAAGACTCACTCTCATTTCATCAGTCCATAAAACCTTAGAAATATGTCTTGAGATATTTCTTGGCCCAGTCTTGACGTTTCAGCTTGTGTGTCTTGTTCAGTGGTGGTCGTCTTTCAGCCTTTCTTACCTTGGACATGTCTCTGAGTATTGCACACCTTGTGCTTTTGGGCACTCCAGTGATGTTGCAGCTCTGAAATACGGCCAAACTGGTGGCAAGTGGCATCTTGGCAGCTGCACGCTTGAATTTTCTCAGTTCATGGGCAGTTATTTTGCGCCTTGGTTTGTCCACACACTTCTTGCGACCCTGTTGACTATTTTGAATGAAACGCTTGTTTGTTCGATGATCACGCTTCAGAAGCTTTGCAATTTTAAGACTGCTGCATCCCTCTGCAAGATTTCTCACTATTTTTGACTTTTCTGAGCCGGTCAAGTCCTTCTTTTGACCCATTTTGCCAGAGGAAAGGAAGTTCTCTAATAATTATGCACACCTGATATAGGGTGTTGATGTCATTAGACCACACCCCTTCTCATTGCAGAGATGCACATCACCTAATATGCTTAATTGGTAGTAGGCTTTCGAGCCTATACAGCTTGGAGTAAGACAACATGCACGAAGAGGATGATGTGGACAAAATACTCATTTGCCTAATAGTTCTGCACTCCCTGTATCTAGAAAATAAGACTAGTGCATGCATATTATTTAGATTTTATTTCCAGCCATAGAAGACGGGATGCAGAAATGTAGTTTTTGAGTCACCCGTAACATCAATGGTGCAAGAACATTTCTATACACTGAAATATTGCAAGAGTTATGATACTGAATTGATATGAGAAAATTGTGTGAAAATAAGTCCAGGACTACAAATGAGCATCATGAAAGTGATGTCATCGAACCAGACACGGAGAAAACTGAGGGAAAATGGCTGTAAGTTCAGTGAACTTCCCACAGGACGAAAGAACCAGCATAAATCTGGTCATGTGGTAAGTAGCAGCTACGCTAGGGGAGAGGAGATTATGTGGTGACGTCACATATGCGACGTGCCGATTTCTAGTTTTTAGTCATGCTAATTACGAACTTTTACAAGCTAATGAGTCTCAAAGTACGTGACTGGCATGGTCGAAACACCCATCATTAATTTTCATTTAAATTGCAGTACAGCATATGTGTGATCCAGAGCGTAAGGCAAAGCGGATTAGAAAATGGCGTTTTTAGCCCCGTTGACTTGCATTCATTTTTTCGTTCTTCTAAGGACCCATGAGCCGACCGGAAAGGGAGAAGAATTAGGCTCCCTATTGGGCACTGGAGAGCGTAACAATTTTGCCACCATATTGGGTGGGTTCCGCACTCTCCAAACCCAACTGGAGTCTATGCAGAGTTGGCAGCTATGCCTGTTTTTTGTGCATCTTATGGTGCAACAACCAGCGTACTTTTGAAAACAGATCACTTGGGATTTCTCTTGACTTTTCTGGTGAACATGTTGGGATTTTGTTTTAATTTATTTTGTTTAACGATATTTTAATTATGATTCCATATATGTCTAATTTAGTGAAAAAGCATAATAAAGTTTGTGTATGTGTTTTTTTTTTTTTTTAGTTGAGTAAGTGCCTTCTTCAGTAAAAATTAATGCACTGGTGGCAAATATACCCATCCAAGATGGCAGCCGGCCACTACGGCAGCTCCAATAGGCAGCGCCAGTCCACGGGGCGTCTATGTATATATCTGTGGCCATAACACTGGACATGTCTTGGAAGTGTCTGGCCGGAGTTTTCCAGTTAAATTCAGTCTTAATATTTGTAAATATCGTCTTTTAGAATCAAAATGAATCGTGTCACCTCCGCTGTGATTTAATATATCAAATATCCAAATTCTTGCCAATACACATCTCTGTTTAACCTACAAAATCAGCTGGCAAAAAGACTCGAATCCCCATATACGTTCAGTTTTCTTTTACCGTTACTTGTTCCAAGTCGTGTTATTTGTCGCATTAGAAAGCTGCAACATTGTCAACTGCAGCTCATTTTCTAGAGAAATAACTTTTCCTTCGGGGAACTGCAGCAGACACGTAACAAACCGACATTCCACTTAGAGGAAAAAGTACGCTGGTGCCAAGTGAATGTTGCAAGGTCAGGTTTAGTCATTTATAATGAGAAACTGTTTCAGAATTGGTGAGTAAGAAAAAGCTTTTATTCTACACCAGGTGGATACTGGCAGTCATTTTATAATTCATTACTTGGAAATATATTAAATATAATTTTGAGTCTATTGTGAGATGAACAGTCAGTCAAATGCACTCTTTGATTCTTTTTTTTTTGAAAATAATAAATTGGTCTTTAATTGGTTCTAAAATCAGGTAAACAGAAGTTTAGAAAGAAAATGCACTAGAATATTCATTTAGTGTTTTTAAAGGGTAATAACTGTGCCAAAAACAGAATAATCACCATTATAAACTAACTATACCATTACTGCTTCTATTGAAATCACGATTATAAATGGTGGCCAAAGGTCTAATGTGTTTAGGCATCTGAATAAAACTAAACGTTTAGCCAGTTTACACAATTTTAAAATGTTAAACGTCTTTTGCCTTTTTTCACAAGTAAATAAGCTTAGAAGTTTATATTATGTATGAATGCTAATGGGGAGTCGTTGTTAATTGCTGTCCCGTTGTTGTGGCTAAATGTTACCAAGCTTGTTCATCTGTTTACTGATCACAAATGGGGACAGCAGTAGCTCAGGAGGTAGAGCGGGTTGTCCAGTAATTGTAAGGTTGCAGGTTTGATTCCGGCTCCGACTAGAGAATGCTGCTGTAGTGTTCTTGGGCAAGACTCTTAACCCATGTTGCCTGCTGGTGGTGGTCGGAGGGACCGGTGCTGCCAGCGCTCGGTAACCTCGCCTCTGTCTGTGCGCCCCAGGGCAGCTGTACATCGTAGCTCATCCCCACCAGGGTGTGAATGGGTGAATGACCCTATAACCGAGTCGTGGAGTCGACTTTTCCACAATGCAAATGCATTATTTATAAATAATTGTTCATTAAGGTTGTGTATATATATATATATATATATATATATATATATATATATATATATATATTGTAGGATGTGACTCGCCATGTTCTATAAGAAAAGTACATTTTCTCTCCACTGCTCTGGATACTGATTGAAAGCTTATTTTATCTGTTTTCTGACTGATTTTTGTTTCTTCTCTAGGTATACCTGCTGTTGGGGTATTATTATACAGCTACGGAGGAGTATGACATCAAGTGGACAATGCCTCATTGTGTCCTCACCCTTAAACTAATTGGTGAGTTTATTACAGCTCATCTAGTTTGAATAAAAACTTGTTTCATTAACTTTGTTTTTCTGATTTTCAGGTTTATCATTTGATTTCTATGATGGAGGGAAGGAAGCGGTAAGTTGGTTGGCGTATTTAGCTTCTAGATGTGTCTCTGTGACGTCTGTTCACTTTTTCGTTGGGTCACGTGCATTCTTCTGATCTCGTCTTGGTTTCCTTCCTCCTTCAAAAACGGGGAAGAAAGAGCTTAAAGGAGTTGGTTTGTCCTCGGTGTAACCACAGAAACTGAAGATGACCCAGATTAGAAGCGATATTTGCACAATAGCTGGGTCACGCAACAAAAACATCGGTAATGTCAACTTGTTTTTAAACGAAAAATTATTAAAGGATTTTTATTCTGTCTTGTAATGATATAAACTTAAACATGTGCATACCAGTGGCTGTATGGACAAACCCTCCGTGACGTCACCCGTTGGTTTCTAATCTAAAGAGCGGAAATGAAGCCCAGTGGGCGGCTCCCACCACTGCCATCCTGGGTGTGTCGCACGTCTCGTCATTCCAAGAAAATACAAAAATGGAGCTGAGAGCGGGGCTGTGATGGTCGCGGCAGATTGACACCCAACAAACTCGATGTAGCTATGAGCTAACGGAGGATGGCGGGCGCTTTTAGCCAGAAAACTACAGTTGAGCAACGCTGCTACCCTCTGCCTTCTAGGCTTTAAACGCTTCTAACGTTGGGCCAAAGCTGAGGCCTTTCGTAGCACTAATGGGCCATCTGCTACCTGTCAATAAAAAGGACACGCCCCCAAAACATCATTTAAAACTTTAGCTACGTCTAATTGGATGAGTTGCAAAACAAATTCACTCTTCGGAGTTGTCATGATAGTAGACCTATTATATCTTCTATCTCTCCATCTCACTCTATCTCTCACTTTCTATTTCTCACTTTCTATTTCTCACTTTCTATTTCTCACTTTCTATTTCTCGCTTTCTATTTCTCGCTTTCTATTTCTCGCTTTCTATGTCTCTCGCTTTCTATGTCTCTCGCTTTCTGTCTCTCGCTTTCTGTCTCTCGCTTTCTCTGTCTCTCGCTTTCTCTGTCTCTCGCTTTCTATGTCTCTCGCTTTCTATGTCTCTCGCTTTCTCTGTCTCTCGCTTTCTCTGTCTCTCGCTTTCTCTGTCTCTCGCTTTCTCTGTCTCTCTCGCTCTCTATTTCTCTCTCTTTTGCTCTATCTTTATCAATCTATCTCTCGCTCTCTCTCTCTCGCTCTCTATCTCTCTTGCTCGCTCTCTCTCTCTCGCTCTCTATCTCTCTTGCTCTGTCTCTCTCTCTCTATTTCTCTCTTTTGCTCTCTATCAATCTCTATCTATCCCTCACTTTCTATCTCTCTCGCTTTCTATCTCTCTCGCTTTCTATCTCTCTCGCTTTCTATCTCTCGCTCTGTCGCGCTCTATTTCTCTCTCCATTTCTCTCTCTCTATTTCTCTATCTTTATCAGTCTATCTATCTCTTGCTCTCTATCTAAACAAAGGTTAAAATAAAAATTTGGTTGGCTAGAAATATTAAATCTAGCAAAATAATCTAGATAGAGAGATATCTATATCAATTGGAACTGGCTCCTTTCTGGAGCCAGCCCCTAGTGGATGAGGGGGGAACTGCAATTTTTGTCACTTCCAGGTTGGCCTCATTCTTGGCAGGAGTTTCCTCTGTGATACAGTCAGGTTCATGCGTGATAACGTGGTTCTCACAGGCAAGTTGATCAAAAGATCTAGAAGATGTCTGAGGGTCACAGAAGTAGCCAAAAACTGGACTTCCTGCAATCCGAAAGATCCAAACAAAAGTTATTTTACGTGAAAACTTTCTGTCTCTTTACCCAGATCTGGTTTAGCTACGTGTATCAGAATAAAGGAAACAAAACAAATTCTTTCTCCGTGTTCCCGACTTCACTTTAAGCCTGGTTTATGCTTCTCCGTCAGCTCCGCAAGGGACAGACACGCACGGATTGACGGAAGTGTTTTGCTCTCATACTTCTCCGTCTCCCGGAGAGCGTTGCAAAGCAATTGCCCGGCAGGACCACAGAGGGCGTAGCGCTGTTCTGTGGTATCCTGTCATGTATCGGTCCAAGATCGTGTGTTTATATTGTGTTTTTTGTGTATATAAGAGACTTTTAACACGGACATATTTGTCTCTCATTCTCCCACCTCTTCATGCGCTCCCCACCTCTAAACCCACGTTTCCTGTCATTTCCATCCACAAATAAAACGCTTGCTGCGCATCTTTTCACTCCAGTCACGGGTGAATGAAACGTTCATATTTTTAGAGTTTTTTTCGCGAGGTATTCTTCAAGCTTCTCCGTGTCTGCCGCTAGTTATCCTCGGCTCTCTTTGCAATGGCGGCGCTGTAAACAACAGCGGCGTCCTGACCAATCACAAGCTTGTGTAATCCGTTTCGTTCGACGGATGTTTAAAAAAGTGGGCTCGACTCCGTACGTACTTGCGTGCCCTACGCAAGGACGGATAATGGCGTTGCGTGTCTCCGCACTGACGCAGACGGAGAAGCATAAATCAGGCTTTAGTCATTCATTTAGATGAATCTCAATAAAAATGCATTTTTCTTCTAAACAGATTAAACTATCATTTGTTAGCAGCAGCAGTTACTTTTTGTTTAGTGTGAAATGAACAGATTAGTAACTAATTTAAATGTCTCTCTGCAGCTTTCTCTCATTTGCATTCTAATTAAAAGATTTGCTGAGCTATTTTCTTCAGAGTATTAATGTTCACTGGGATGTCAAAGGTCACTGTAGTTTGTAGTCCTTCTGCACGTTCTCTTTACATTTTTCAGCTTTTTTTAAAAGGATTTTTTTTTAAATTTCTTTGCACTTCCTCTTCTACCTTGTGTGTCTGTTTTCCTCTACTCCTCACATCCAGCCCCAGCTCAGCGAGGAGCAGAAGAAGAGCGCCCTGACCTCAGTGCCTTCGTTGCTGGAGGTTTTCGGCTTCTCCTACTTCTACGGTGGCTTCCTGGTGGGACCCCAGTTCACGCTGCGTAGCTACCAGAGCCTGGTGGCGAGGGAGCTCACCGACTGCCCTGGAAAACCTCCCAGCAGGTGAGAGCGAGCAAATCGTGAGTGATAAAGAGAAAGAAACGTGTTCAGACACAATCTTAATTAGATCTGTTTCAAGAAGACAAAACGACTCTCTGGTGTCGCAGCTCCTTCGGTTAACATTTCCCGTCTCATTATCTTTTCATTTCTGTTCCAGTGTTATTCCTGCTATGAAGAGGTTTGCTCTGGGTTTTCTCTGCCTGGTGATATATGCAATATTTAGTCCGTCATACCCAGATAGTTACTACTTAACAGATGAGTATGAGGTGCGAAGTAAAACACAAAATACCTAAAATTTCAATAAAGAGGAAATCATTTTAACTTCTTTATTTCTTTTTGTTTTTCTGCAGGCTCAGCCTTTCTGGTATCGCTGTGTTTTTATTCTGCTTTGGGGAAAAGTCATTTTATATAAATACGTCAGCTGTTGGGTCATAGCAGTAAGTTGCCCCTTTTTTGGTGCAGAATATACAAGTATGTCTGTGGAGGTTCTCAGTCATCCAGGTCATTGTAGTCTAATGAGCTTTGAAAGAAAAGCATCTGGACTTCTTTGAGTTGCTTGAAGACGGTTCACCTCTCTTCCGAGAGGCTTCTTCCGGACCTTAGAACTGAAGAAGCCTCTCGGATGAGAGGTGAACCGTCTTCAAGCAACTCAAAGAAGTCCAGATGCTTTTCTTTCAAAGCTCATTAGACAATATACAAGTATGTATCAAAACACCAAGACGAGACCAAAGAGCAGCAGTCTGAGGGTTTTACAGTTGAAATCCCCCCCCCCCCCCCCAGTGAAACACAGTAGAGGAACAATCGTGATATGTGGACGCTTCACTACTTCAAAGAAGTTTTTAAGTGAAATGTGTGGTTTGGTTCGAGTCATGATTTTAAGAATTTGTCAAACCTAAAAACAAAGTTAAAAGGGGCCATTTTAAATCAGGAAATGACAACTTTTAACGTTCAGCTGATTGAAAAGTTCAGAGGATGTTTGTGTTGAAACAGGTTCTGCAACCAAATTATATTTGCTTGCATCACATTTTCTAATATAAAGCAATATTTAAACTTATTTGACATTTACACTTAGAATAAAAGAAAAATCAAGAATCTGTTTGCTGTATTTATCTGTAGACACTCACAGATTCCTGGTTTTAAGTTAACCAAAAACCCATTTTTTAATGATTCTTTCTGATTATAATTGGTCACTCTGAGTTTTTCATTCAGGCTCAGTGTGAAAATGGCCTCCTACACTTCTCCTCCATTAGTATCTGATATGTAATGGATTGAAAAACGCTTGGTTCAGAAAAGCCTGACAGATCTATGTCACATTGTCACTTAGCACTCATGAACTCGTGACGGGGACATAGCTAGTGACGGGAAAGGTTGTTGTTGTTTGTTTAGAATCCAGGAAACAGCAGGTCACCTAGTGGCTAGTTAAAGCTAACCATTAGCATTAGCAACTCCACCACACGACAGAACTCCTTCAGGCCCATCTTGGCTTGCGACGGGGAAAGTATTTGTTGGTTTATTGTCCAGGAAATTGCAGAGTGCATCTCGGCTAGCAGAAACTAACCATTAGCAATAGCAACTCCACCACACAGCAGGAGCTCCTCCAGGCTTGTGTTATTTGTAGAGATAAAACATCACCATTGGAAAGAAAACCGACTCATTGCTACTAAAATGAGTTATATAGACCTTTTTTAATGTAAAAATGAACCATTTTAATTTAGGAAAGGATGACTTTTGACTTCCAGCCCACTGAAACGTTAAGCTAGATGGATGAAAGGTTCAGGGGATGTTTTTGTTGAAACGGATTCTGCAACCAAAATACTATCTTGCAAAGAAATATAATATAATATAAAACATTATTTAACCCTATTTGATGTTTACACATTCAATCCTGTTTATTTTTTATTCTATTTCTTGTGTATTTGCTGAATTTTTCTGCAGAGATGCTCACTAATTCTTGATTTGAACTTATTAATTTAACTAACAACTTATTTTTCTCGTGTTTTCTGATTCCAGGAGGGCGTTTGCATTTTGTCTGGGCTCGGGTACAACGGCGTAGTGGATGGTAAGCACCAGTGGGACGCTTGCGCCAATATGAAAGTGTGGCTGTTCGAGACAACTCCACTTTTCGGAGGAACAATCGCATCTTTCAACATCAACACCAACGCCTGGGCTGCCCGGTCAGTCTCTGTGCCGCTCCTGAGTTTTTATCCAAAGGCGTGTTGTAAAAGTTACAAATTTACTGATATGATCATTAAATGGAGGGAGAAAGTTCAATCATTCATCCATAAACTGGAATCTTTCCCAACAGAGGCTCTGGGTTTTCACTTTAAGAGGGATCACAAAGAGGAAGTGGAATATTTAAAAGTAATTGTTAACCGTTTTCCACCTAAAACGTCACGCATGAAGTCATTTTAGAACAACTGTTTGATGAAGACCACAGCGAACAAAGCAATTTATTTATTGAGCGTACAGTTTATTACATGGTCCATTTCCATTGAATGCATTAAAGATTTCTGCTTACTTTCACTTTTCCTCTTTCCAAACTGCTTCAGAGGCAGAAAGCAGAGGGGGAGGTTTCTGAAATGTAATTGAAATGGTCAAATAGCACTAAACTGATGGTGGGGGGTTTACTGTGTCATTTTCAGGCTCTTAGTAAATGTAACGCAGACCTGAAACACAAACGATCTAATTATCCCACCTACAAAGGATTGCCTACTAATAGTTTGGCGATTTTTGAGGTTTCAAGCTCCTTTTCATTCAACCAGATGAGGATGGAGGTCTAATTTATTGTCTCGTTGTAGAATAAAACGTGTAATTATGTTTCAAACTAACACAAAGTATTGTGTTAGTATAAGCACATTAAAAATGTCTAAACTGCACACATGCATGCAGGAAACCAAAAATCAGCTTAAGACATTTATAGATATTGTCCATTAAAAACGTTTGATCTCTAATCAGTATGCATGATTGTTGCACGTTTAAACTTGGTTTATTAGATGTTTCGACTCTAAAATAGATTTTTAAGGTGTTGAAATGTGATTCGCGAGACCATCTGCAACCTTTTCCTATTTTTAAGACACGTGTTCAAGCGGTTGAAGTTTCTGGGCAACAAGACGACGTCCCACGTGGCCACGCTGTTTTTCCTCACCATTTGGCATGGCCTGCACTCTGGGTACATCCTGTGCTTCACCATGGAGTTCCTCATCATCACAGTGGAGCGACAGGTAGGATTCTGCAACGCAATAAAACACATTTGTACACATCGCCTTTTTTTTTTATAAGGGATTCAGTTGATCAAATTCATCTTACTTGTGGTTTTCATTGTGGTTTAAAGGTGTGGAACACTGAAAAACATTTTTTAATGATTATTTCTGATTATAATCAGTCACTATGAATTTTTCATGCAGGCTGAACATGAAGGTAGTCTCCTACACCTATCTCCTGCATTAGCTTCTGATAGAAAATAGACGGTGAAGCTCTAGGATTAGAAAATCCCGACAGATCCACTGTCACTTAGCATTCATGGACTCGCCCATCTTGACTCAAGACGGGGGAAGGCTGTTTGTTTAACGTCCAGGAAACGGCAGAGAATGCCTTGACTAGCAGAAGCTAACCGTTAACATTAGCAACTCCACCACACAGCAGAACTCCTTCAGGCTTGTGTTATTTGTGGAGATAAAACATCAACGTCACGGAGCAAACAGAGTCAGTAGAAGAGTCACGTTGCTGTTAGCCAATCAGAGGTGAGATGTCCGAATATCAGGAAATTTTCTGATGTGACTCTCTTCTAGTTCCTGAAACGGGCGCGCCGGAGTTTTGTTTCCCCAGATTACGACTTACGAGGCCTTCATTCCTGCTAGAGAACACTGCAAATGTACTGTTTAAACAAGTAGATCCCATCTTTAGTCGAATGCATGTAAAGCCGCCATCCCTGTTTTGTGTGTTTGTGCGACAGGCCCAGGCTTTGGTGCGGGACAGTCCGATGCTGACCAAAATGGTCAACAGCCATCTTTATCCCATCATCTATGTAGTCCAACAGTTTATCCACTGGCTCTTCATGGGGTATCCTCTCGTGCCGTTCTGCCTCTTCACCTATGACAAATGGCTCAAGGTAAACTCCGATCTCCTGAAGCCGAAGCGGTCCAATGACCCTCTAATGCAATAGCACATCTGTAGGTGTATGCTTATGAAAAATAATCACAGAAGTCCCAAGTTCGATGTCATCTTTTTTGAGGAAAAATTTGTTTTAATTTGTTTTTGAGGTTAGAAAAGTGTTTAATTTAGTGGATATGCATTTTATTCTGAAAATGCATATCCATGTCTTACTGTTGTAAGAAGCAAATGTATTAACAGAAAAATAAGACAAATATGAGAAGCAAATGATTACATGAATTAAAGGGACATTATGGAAGTTTGACAGCCAAAACATGTATAGAAATAATAAATGTCTTCTTCATACATTCTCCTGCAATGCCCTGGTCCTGTAGAATGAGCCCTGGCATTTTTACTGTGATTTCCTGTTTTTCTGTAAAATCACAGAAAAAGAGAGATGCTCGGGTCGAGCAGGCTGCTTCATGCGCGTTCACGCTCAGGCATAGCCCGTAGCATTTGCTATCCGTAGCTTTAGCAGCAGAGAGAGAGGTAGTGCCACTTTGTCGCTGTTCCTAACGCCTAGTGACAAACCTAGCTACATTTCTGAGGACCCTTAGCTACTTTCTGTAGAACTTTCTTCTAGATATTTCCTGCAAATTAGCAACAAAATAGCCATTTTCACTCTGAACCATTCTTTGGTTTGACGTTGTTTCAGCTGTCATCAAGGATATGAATGTTACTAGAGTGTAGCTCACCCAGTAAGATGTCTGACTCCCATGCAGAAGACCTGGGTTCGATTCTGGATGTGAACATAGTTTATTTAGAGTTTCTTTTTTACATTAATGGTATATTTTTTTTTGCAGTAAGATGCCCAAATATTTGAGACTCGCCGAACGGCATTGAATTCACAGATAAAAAAGATGTGGGTTCAACTTTCATTTTGGAACAATTTTTCAAGCAAGGGAAGGGAATGATCTGAGCATGCAGGAGGACTGACCCATCATAAACCTTTGTCGGCTGTGCTGAAGAGAAAGGTACAGAACCAAATTATTTAATTAATTATCTGCACGTTCTCCTGTACTCTTGTCCTCCGGGCCGGACACACACACACACACACACACACACACACATACACATACACATACACATACACATTCACACACACACACACAAGAGACTGTCTCAGCTGTTATTTTCCTTAAGGAGTGTGCACGTACAGCATGCGCGCCTCGTGCACGAGCATACTATTTAAGCTGCCATTACGCTTTTGGCCTGAGGGGGCAATCACGAGCATAAAAATTCAAAAGTCTGTAAAGTCCCTTTAAAAGTAAAGTAACAGAGGAAGTCATATTTTAGTTTAGTAAATTTGTCTTAAATCGAAAATTGAAAAAGTGGGACTTTCAAACATTGACCCCGACTTTCCACTGGCTGAGAAAGAGGTCGCGTAATGTAATGGTGACATTCTACCCGCGAGCTCGTCACCAACCGGGAGCGATTCTGACGCAAAACGGGAGCGAAAGCGTTCCTGATCCCATGACCTCACGTAACCACAGGAGAATTGCTACACCACACGTGATTCCAGACGTCCACACACAATGACAAACAAGAAGAAAGATGGCTGCATGCAAGAAAAAATGTCTGTGGGTTATTTTCTGTTCTGTTTACATCAGTTACAGAAGCTCACAGGGAATGACGTACTGCACGCGACATTTATTTTGAAAGTTTCTGGATGTTCTACACTGCTTTTGTGTTTAACTTCCTGTCTGGCTGGATCTAAACTGCAGAATTTCACGTGTTTTGGAAGTGTAGAGCGTCACAAATGGACTCGAAGCGTAATGATGGCATGCCCTCGCTTCTGGGGCGCGTCAAACTTCACTCTTCGCTGCCCGGGGAAAGGAACTCCTCCACTCTAATGGCGGCTAGTTGCTGCGTAGGTCGTTTCATGGGTGTTTTGCTTTGACGTGCAGTGGAAAGAAGGGGTGAGATTTAGATTTTCATGTCAAAGTAGGAAAATCCCAAATTTTTATTTAGCATGCTTCTAATATGATGTGGCTTTTGGTGTCAAATACTGAGAATAAGAACACAAAGTCCAGCTTGGAGGAGCCTGTAGTAAAGTTTTTGTTCCAGTCTTGCTGAACTCTCCATGCTGCAGTAGCACGTTAGTTTTCTTTTACCTTTTTTTGTATTTTCCCCATTTTTACTATATTTTGAACTGATGCACACAGAGTTTTGTTATCTTCCTTTTCTGCTTTTCTCACTCTGAAAATCTGAAGCAAAGTTAGTTTTAGGTATTTTTAAAAGTTTAAAGGGACTTTACAGACTTTGAATTTTTATGCTCGCGATTGCCCCCTCAGGCCAAAAGCATAACGACAGCTTCAATAGTAGGCTCGTGCACGAGGCGCGCATGCTGTATGTGCACACTCCTTAACAAAAATAACAGCTGAGACAGTCCCGTGTGTGTGTGTGTGTGTTTGGGGGGGGGGGGGGGGGGTGCAGACAGAGGACAGGAGAACGCGCAGCTAATTAAATAATTTGGTTCTGTACCTTTCTCTTCAGCACAGCCAACAAAGGTTTATGATGGGTCAGTCCTCCTGCATGCTCAGATCATTCCCTTCCCTTGCTTGAAAAATTGTTCCAAAATGAAAGTTGAACCCACATCTTTTTTTATCTGTGAATTCAATGCCGTTCGGCGAGTCTCAAATAAAAATTTGGGCATCTTACTGTAAAAAAAATATACCATTAATGTAAAAAAGAAACTCTAAATAAACTCTGTTCACATCCAGAATCAAACTTCTGCACGATAGTCCGAAGTTTTACTAGGTGAGCTAAAGCGCTAGTGACGTCCTTTGTATCTGTAACATTTATATCCTTGATGAAGGCTGAAACAACGTTCAAAGAACGGTTCGGAGCGAAAATGGCTATTTTGCTACTAATTTGCAGGAAATATCTAGAAGAAAGTAGCTAAGGGTCCTCAGAAATGTAGCTAGCTTTGTCACTAGGCGTTAGGAACAGCGACAAAGTGGCACTGCCTCTCTCTCTGCTGCTAAAGCTACGGATAGCAAATGCTACGGGCTATGCCTGAGCGTGAACGCGCATGAAGCAGCCTGCTCGACCCGAGCATCTCTCTTTTTCTGTGATTTTACAGAAAAACAGGCAATCACAGTAAAAATGCCAGGGCTCATTCTACAGGACCAGGACATTGCAGGAGAATGTATGAAGAAGACATTTATTATTTCTATACATGTTTTAGCTGTCAAACTTCCATAATGCCCCTTTAAAATGTTGCCAAAACACCGTCCTGGGGCTTTCTTCGCCATCAGAAGCTTCTACATTTAAGTATTGTTCGTAATCTGCGTACAGGAATTAGATAAGACTGGGCTTAGCTTTTCTTTCATTGTTTTGCTGCAATAATTAAGCAAATCTGAACGATATTTGCCAGAGGACGCTGCATGTGTTTCTGAATCTGAACTCCTGCTGTGCAAATAAAGTGGTCCACTGAAAATGAAGGCTGCTGCTGCATGAAGAGCTGTTGGTTTCTAGAGCTTCAAATGTAGCAGAAAGAAGAAAAGCGCCTGGATAATAAAATGTTTTAATGCTTTTAGTCGCTGAAAGGTAAACGTGACCCTTTTTCTTTCTGCAGGTGTATTCTTCCGTCTATTTCTGTGGACATTTGTTCTTCCTGGTGGCGTATTTAGTCATGCCCTTCCTCCGTAAGGCTCTGGTGCCTAAGAAGGAACGGAGTGAGAAAAAGCAGCACTAAACCGGTTCAGAGTCCTTCCACGGTACGTAGGCACACGTCAGAGCCCTTTTCTTCCCACTGCCGACGTCCATCCGGTGGAAAGCGACCGCTTCAACACTCTGTTTCCTTCCAGGTGCGTCTAAAGGCTGAACATCTATGAAGGGAACTGTGCCGTTCATGGAGAAGAGCACAAATTGTTTTAAGGCCTTTTAGTAATATATAAATATTTGAATATATGTTCATGTAAAAAAAAAATCTATATATTTTTGTGTTTTTTAAGCTAAAGGGGAGGTTTTATAAACATTTGAACGTATGTTTACAGGAAGTTGCCGTCGTGCCACACGGGTTGATTGTGGGACGATTTCCTGCTTGTTGTTTTTGTTTTAATTGAAGACACGTGGGACTCGAGGAACTTGAGAGACTTACTTGCTGTCGACACAGGATTGCACTTATGAGTCACAGGTTTGGAGTCTGTTTTTGGCTCCAGTGTGTTATTTTTTTTGTTGCTTCTTTGTTCCGACTCCCACATCCAGCAGCAGCACCAAGCCTGGAACAAGAGGTTTTGCGCACAGCGCCAGCAAACAAGACACTTCCTGACGCCATCATACTACATGCATATGATTCATCTGTATTATTGTTTCCTGCCGAGCCGTTTGGAGGATCACCAGGAGCTTGATTTCTTTAAAAATGGCTGCTATGTTTATACGTGCACCATAGAATCACACACTAACACCCAACTCAATGGCCTTGAATCCATGAATGTTTTTTACTGTTCGCGTGGTCTGGATTTCTTGTGATTTAAAGAAATAAGTCAGAAAAAGGGTTTTAGAGTTTTTATGAATAAGAACATGCTGTAGTTTTTCCTCCAACTGTGCCACTCTCATCTGTCTGTCTCCGTTTCAAATTTGAAAGTGAATTGCTTTTCTTCTTCCTCCATTTTTCTTTTAGATCCGTCTTTGGGGCCCGTAGGCGGATTTTTATTCCCTATAGATTAATTTGATCTTTAAAAGTGAAGTATTTGCATCGTGTGAATACTTTATGATTTGTGTATTTTGGGGGGATTTGCATGAAATTCCCGACCTTTACCCCCCTGGAGAAAGGCCTCGGCTCTGCTGCTGCCAGTGTCCTTCCACACACTTGTGAGCAGGACAAACCTCACTGTAGCAATGCTCCAGACTTCAGTTATATTTATACACAAGGTGATCATTATTAATTGATGAGTTGCTATTTCCAGAGATGACTTTATTGCCTTATCCTTAAATGTACAAATGGAAGTATGGGATGTGGGGATGATTTTTTTTAATTGTTCATTAAAATGCTGGATTTCAAATAAATGCCTATTTGTTGTGTTTTGATATGGGCCAAACAGGGGGGTATGACGTCATCTTGCAGTGTGGACCGAGCCGAGTTGGAAATGGGGGGGATTAGGGTAAAACCCACGAACACGTGAGGTGGAGGTGGTCATTACAGATGTTGACAGCTGAGCGTGATGAGATGAGTTGCGGTGCGGTGCGGGTGTCTGAGTCACGGTGGTGGATGTGCAGAAAAGAGCCAGAGCAGCAGTCTGCTGGTGGGGGCCCGACAGGAGCCGGAGAGGTGGGAAGGACGCAGTGTGGGCGGGTCAAGAAGCGCCGAGAGGGAGGGGACGACCGCGTCATATCCACATCGCCTTTTCTGCTCCTGGGAGAAAAAAAAGCAAGGACGTCCGTCGGATCCTCTTCCTCCTCCACGCATCTCCTCCCTCCTGAACACCTCCCCCCGTGGCTGCGCGTTGGTTTTTCGGGCTCCAGGAGCAGATCCATCCCTCTCCTCCACCTGGAGGCTTTTTCCCCCCGCTGTTGCTCCCAGCCTGCCGGGGTTTGCCGAGCCGAGCGGCAGGGACGCGAGAGGCGGATGCTGCGAGCGTAGAGGAGGCAGGGTACCAGCCAGGAGCATCACCGCACTCACCACGGTAATCTGCTGCTCAAAACCCGCAATTCTGTCACGTTTCCGCTCCGGACCGAACCAGCGCGTCCGAATCGGTCGTCACGTAGCTCGAAATGTGTGTCAGCTCCAGCGTGCGGGGATAATTGTCGCATAGCATGCGTGTTTTCTCCCGGACAAACTACACGGATGGAGTCTCAGGTTGTGTGTTTGTTGTCTTTGACCTGCTTATATAACCTCGAGTCTAAGACTGAAGATGTGTGGATTTGTGTCACCAGTGGCAGATTTAAAACCCTCCCAGGAGTCATCAGCTGTTTTTGTACATTACACACCTCATGGAAGTGAAACGTTACACACACACACACGCACACACACACACACACGCACACACACACACACACACGCACACACACACACACACACGGTGCTCCACAGGCTATTCAGGATCTATTCATGTCAGTCAGAGCAGCGTTATGCTTCTGGATTACTGCTTCAGTCGTGCAACTGAGGCTCCATCCATGATGAACATCCCGAGTGCAGCATCTTCTTACTATACTGTCAGTTTTGATGCATGAATTGTACCCCCCTCTCTTTCCTTACCCCACCCTGTTACCCCATCTCTCCCCCCTTTTCCCTTTCCTTTCCTCTCTCAGATGGACAGAATGATTTTTCTCTCCCTCCTCCTTTGCTTGACTTCAGTTGCCAATGGCAACAAAGGTCAGTTCCTCATCCTTTTTTAAATTGGTAATTGTGAAGTATTGAGATGATGGTTTACATTGCCATAGAAACGGACAGCGCTGTCTGGGTTTTCAGGTGCAGCTGTGGCTGTTCTGCCCACAAATGAACCCTGGGACTTCGTTGTTATTCTTGCATCACATGAAACTTGAAGTCTTCGTGCATGAATGTCTGCTCCTAAAATCCTGCATGCAGTGTGACTTTTTCATGCTCCAGTGGAGACGATAGGTTTATTGTAATGATTCAGCATCATAGTTCCAGTGGTTACGCTGAGGGGAGGCGAGCGAGTGTTTGAGGAGGAGAGGGTGATGCAAGATTGAAGTGGAAGGGAGGAGAGGGAGTAAGTGGAGAAGGAGCTGTGACAGAAAAAAACCCCAGGATGATGAGGAAAGAGAGGTTCGGTGCATGAGATCAGGTGACACGAGGGAGAAGAGCAGAAGACGTGTGAGACAGATGCTGGGAGTTTTGTGTGTATACAGTATGTGTGTGTTGGTGTGCAGGGGCCAAGCGAGGAGAAAAGGAGGGGTGGGTGTTGTGGAGCGACAGAGAGCGGAGCAGTGCCAAGAGGAACAGACACAGAGATGGAACGAGATGCCTCTCAATCTGTAATCCCAAATGTAATCCACAGGCCTGATGCTCAGATTAATACATGGCAGTGTGGAGGGAGGGGAAGAGATCAGTGTTTGGGTGGTGTGTGTGTGTGTGTGTGTGTGGGGGGGGGGGGGTAAATAACTAAATAACAAACTAACACAGAAGACTGTGGTGGTGTCAGCCAAAAAAGGATGGATGTCTGTGATTACAGCAGGGTGTTGAACCTCTAATTCTGGGTGCCTGATCATGCAAATAAAATGAAAATGTTTAAAACAGAACGGCATTGACAAACTGGATGCATTTACTTGGATTCACTTTATAAATTTTGATAAAAATGCTTTCAGAAGACACACAACCCCACATTTTTATAGCAAATTTTAGTAAATATTGTATTGATATGTTTATTAGGGCTGGGGCTCTATTGAAAATGAATCTAATTAATTAGAGGCTTTGTAATTAATTAACCTTGATTAATTGTGATTTAATCGTTCAAGACAAGTTGCTTATAAGCAATTTTTATATAAAAAATAATGATGCACAGATGACACAGCAACACTTTAATGAGTTGAAAGTTTAAAGAGCATCTTGAATTTTGATCTTTGGATATTAACAGTCCCAGGTATGCGACTTCCTGTTTAACAGAAATATTACAGACAGTATTTGCAGGGCAGTCTTTAATTGCTAGCAACTCACACTTTTTTAGATGTAGGCATAAACCAGAGGCCTCAGAGAAGTCACTAGTCACAGAGCTAGAGGGATTTGGTTTGCATTTTTTAAGAAGAGTGTGGTGTTAGGCTCCCTATAAGTGGATGCTTGGGCTCAAAGGAGTAGGTTTTCAACGTTTTTTTTTTTCAAATAAATTAATTATAATTTAAATTCCCACCCCTAATATTCATCAAAGTTAGAAAAATATGAAAAATACCCATCATGGAATCCTACATCCATTTCCTGTCTATCTTTTCAAAATCCAAAACAAAAGAAGAAATTAGTCCATTCTTAAGAAAATGGTAAAATTTTGTCAAACAACACAGATAAAGGTTTTTATGGCACATCTGGATCAAATCAGGCAGCAAATCAAAATAATTTGTCTGCAGATTTCTTTTTTCCCCTCGGGTTAGTCATTATTTTAGCTCTGAAGCAACAATATGTTCATTTCTAAAGATCCAGTTAAAGGTCAAAGCTCTGTTTAAGCACACAAACGTGTGTCTGTTTTCATAAGTGACACGTCTTCTGATGAGGAAAAATAAAGATGCTCTCCCATCTTCTCGAGGAGAAGATGGGAGAGCATCAGTCAAATGCAGCAGCCTTTATGATCATAACATTTAAAAAAGCATATTTAAATTCGGTGGAAAGCTGTGATGCTTTAAGCAAAGAAAACTTAAAAAGAAACCAGCTCTGTGTTTGAAGGGGAAGAAGTTTGATCAGATTTACATCCAGCAGTGGGCTTTTTTCCCTCTTCCTCTCAAAGATGAGACGGCAAAATTAGTTCCACTCAGATTCAAATACACCATGGCAACAACAAAGCGATTGGCAAACAAAAAGTCTTCTGTCTGATTTCGAACTCCGCAGCTTCTTGAGATTGGGGACACTTGAGGGAGGGAGAGCCTTTTTTGTTTTTGCTCATTGCTGGAGCGTAAAACCGTCATCCTTCTGGCTCATTAGCTTGGCCTTTGATCACTCGGCACTGAACATTCAACACAAGGACAAATAATTATTTTTGCAATCGGAGGTTAAATTCAGAGGGAACCTCAGGTGTTTGACTCTAACTTTGCTGGGGCTGACGGATGGTCACTGTGGTTTTCTGTTTGTGTCTGTGATTAAAGAGAAACCAGGAGGACTTTGATTACGCTGAAGGAAAAGGGTGTTAGGGGACAGTGGTCAGTGTGGAGGAGCAGGGAGGGCTAGGAATATGATCAGAGTGTGGTTTATTTTTTACCACTTACACACACACACACACGCTTACAAGTGCATATACACACATTTACACATACTCATACACATGTGCATGTACACACACATATTCACACACATGCATACAAACACATGCGCATGTATACACTCACATGCATATACACACATTTACACATGCACACACATATGCATGTACACACACATGCATATAAACACACATGCGCATGTATACACTCACATGCATATACACACATTTACACATGCACACACATATGCATGTACACACACATGCATACAAACACACATGTGCATGTACGCACTCACATGCATACAAACACACATATGCATGTACACACACATGCATACAAACACACATGTGCATGTACGCACTCACATGCATATACACATTTACACATGCACACACACATGCATACGCACACACATGCATACAAACACACATGTGCATGTACACACAAATATGCGCACACATGCATACAAACACACATGTGCATGTACACACACATATGTATATGCACACACATGTACATTTACACACAATCACACACACTCACACACACACATGTGCATGTACATGCACACACGTACATGGACATGTACCTATGGGTATATATTGAAGGCATGTGCGTGCGCGCGCGCGCGCGCACACACACACACACACACACACACACACACACACACACACACTTGTATTTCTATACTTGTGAGGACCCTTTACTGACTCCCATTTATTTTAGTGACTGCAATCTACCCAACCCATACCTTAACTGTAACCTTAAATAAAATGCTATCTGCAGCACGCCTCAAACCAAGTATTAGAGTTTGTTGCACCATGGGGACTTCCTAAATGTCCCCATGTCACAGGTTAGAAGTCAAAAATGGCGTCCACAAAGTATTATATAAAAACATACACACACACACACACACCCTGTTTAAAAATAGCTGCTTTGGTTTCCTTCTAATTGCTCCATTTAACCCAAAGCCTCTTCGGTCTCCTCTCTGCCTCGTTCAGCCAATAAGCACAAGCCATGGATCGAGACGGAGTACCAGGGGATTGTCATGGAGAACGACAACACCGTCCTGCTCAACCCCCCTCTCTTTGCTCTGGACAAAGATGCTCCACTTCACTACGCTGGTAACTGCAGCAAACATAACGGGCCATAAAATCAAACATATTTACGCATATTTGCAGTGTTTGTAATAGAAAATGAAATGGGTCAAATCTTTTCCACATGTAGCCAAAAACTAAATCGTCACTGCAGGTCATTTAAATTTTATTTTGCAGATGAATTGATGCTAAAATTGCCCAGTCGTAAATGATGCCCTCGTTTTGTGTTTTGTTTTTCTGCTATAATTTTACTGCCTGTTTAAGAAATATTTCCCCAAAGACTCCCTAAATGTTCGGTCACAGAGAGCACTATTTTTAGACCATCGTAGTGTTATTCAAGCTCTCTGTGCAGGAGCAACCAGCAGCTCTCTGCCTGTGCAGCCTGATGAAATAAGGTGATCGTGTTTGTACTCAGAGTCGTGGAAATAACCGTGTTCAGGCAAATTACTCAAAAAAAAATCTACTTCAATTACTCTAAGGCTTCCTGATATATATTGAGTCCGTGTCAAGAGGGAAGAGGAAATTACCTGTTCGAGCCCGGGCCTTTGACTTATGTCAGCCGATAAAGATCAGCTGCTATTCTGAGGATTTTTATATTCCGTCGCTGCTGCAGCACATTTTATTCTGCTCTGATGATAACAGGCTGCTGGGGAGATATCGTACATCAGTTCTGAATATCGACTTTACGACAAGTTCATACAGTTTTAAAATCACGGCTATGATGCAAACTATTTCAAATGTACAGAATTTCATTTTATTTCACTTAAATTTATCGGCTATAATTTATCGGCTATAATTTAAAGAGCAAATCACCCCAAATCAACTTATTTTTGCTGATAAACTATATAAATGAGCGTCTAAATTAGACGGTCTAATCATGCTGTAGACACGTGTAGTCAATAATTTGATACTTTAACGCATCTTAGTTCAAATTTCAATTTTCTACCTAAAACTGTCAGTGTTGTGCTGTCATCAGGTAAAAATTCTGCACTACATTTGAATTTAAATCTGCCATCACTATTGGCTAAAAAGTACACAATGATGTTAGTTGGTACATTATGATGTCACAATGCTGTTGTGAGCCGGTGTGTGTGTGTATTTGTTTGCAGCTCCGCCCTCTCGGTCTGCTAGGCAACAGCATTTGTTGCATTTTTCAAACATGAAGTGAGAGTGGAGTAAGACTCTGGTAGGGGGTGACTTGCACTTTAAGTTTTATTTGACCCAAACACGTTTGCGTGATGCGAACAGTAAACATGTCAGTCATTTGCAGACAAGTTAGAGTCTGTTTGATAAAAATTAACACTTCAAAAGCTGTAACTGAAATGATTTTTAAAAATTGGACAAAAATTAGGAAATTTTGGTTTTACTGTCAGCAATGTATTAAAATAGTGTTAAGAGGCATATAGAAGATAGAAAGGTCTAGTCAGATTTAATCAGGTCAGTAAAATCAGTTAAAAATGGGGTTAATCTGACGTAATCCAGTAAATTCAGAAACACTTCTCAAAGCAAAATTGCAGCAAATGAGGGATTTTCATCATAATTTTATCAATTATGTGAACTTTCTCGGCAATTATAATAAATGATAACAATCCCAGGTGAGCAGTGTGTCAAAACGATCTCAGAAACGCCTTCTTTAAATAATTCCTGCTGATAGACAGAAAAATCTGCATAAAAATGTGAATTAATCCCAGAAACTCAACAACTCATTCATGACCAACCAAGAAAAAGCTGAAAGCTGACCTTTGGTCTAATGAGTCATAATTTGAAATTATTTTGGGAAACCAAAGATGCTGCGTCCTTCAGGCAGAACAGGATGAGGACCATCTGGGCTGTTATCAGTGTTATAAAACCAGAATCCGGGTTGGTATCGGGGTCATTGGCGCACATGTTATGGACAGCTTGGACAACTTTGGAGATACCATCGCTGATCAGTGTATTCTGGTCAGGGAGCAAATGGTGCTGCCATGAAAACAACACAATTTAAAGAGAGTAAGTACTTTTTTCTGTAAGACACTAGGAAAGAAAATTCTGTAGATGTTACACAAACGTGGCTCTGACCGGTCCAGATGAGATATTGTGCTGCCTGCAGTCCGGATGGTAGATTATTAAATGAAACATCCATAAAATTTAATACTTAAAAAAATTAACTTTAAAGATGACACATTTTGCCTTTTCTTCTTAAGTTATAATAGTTCTATAGTCAGTAAAAATCATGTTTATGAAGGTATGCCAGAATGAGCTGCTTCAGGGCTCTGTCACTTTAAGAAAACAAACTGGAGCTGGTCAAGCCCACCCATCCCCTGATTGGCTGCTATAAGCTGAGAAGCTCTAATATCAAGGAGTAGCTCTGAGTAGAGTCGCCGCTCCTCCAGCAGCAGCTCTCTCTCTTGAACATCAGAGGCGGTTCCATGGTAATAATATCCATGTTTGTGACATCACAATCAGGGACTTTTTGAAATAGCTTGGTTTAGGTGCACAGTTCCTAAAACCAAACACTAACAGAAAACAAATTGATGATTTTTCCACATTTGGAGTGTTAGTAGAGGCAGTAGAGGCCCATGTGGCAGCACAAAATGATGCAAAAAGTCTATTTAGCATTTAATGTCCCTTTAAATGCAACTTCATTAGAGTTCTGCTGAAATTATTCCTAATTTAGAAAACATTTTTGTAATAGTGAAAAAGTTAGCAATCAGAATAGCTTTTATGAATTAAAACTTTTATGTAAAAATAGGACAAAAAGCCCAATATTTGAAGAATTGGTTGCACAGATGTTTTAGGGGACAGCACTGATGTAGGACGATGGATTTAAACAGTGAAGTTGTTTCAAAGCCTCTTTCCGTTTCTATTTTCTGGATTTCCAACAGCGTATGGAAATTCACTAAATATTTTTGCACAAAATATCTGATTGCATGATTGATGCAGCTCACGGGGAGTTTTAAAAGGCACGAAAAACAACAGCGATTAATCAGAAGGAGGCCAGTTTGTAGCTGTTAAATGAGCAGTAGCTGTGGCAGGTAGGTGTTACAGTAATCAGGACAAAGGAAAAAGAAACAATCACTGGATTTTTTTGTTTCCATGTCTAAAAATCACTTTAAAAGTCCATGTGTTCATGCACGTGTGGCAAATGTCTCACTCAACATTTTTCTCGCCCGCTCAGGTGAAATCTGCGGGTTTCGGGTTCATAATGGTCCCCTGGGGTCAGGTTCAGTCCAGTTTGAAGCTGTGGTTCTGGACCGCTCCACCGGTGAAGGTCTGGTCCGGTCCAAGGAGCCGCTGGACTGTGAGAGCCAGCGGGAGCACAGCTTCACCATCCAGGCCTACGACTGTGGGGAGGGACCCGATGGAGTCAACAGCAAGAAATCCCACAAGTCAGACCAGATTTTCAAAATTACAAATTACCTTTTTATTTTTTTTAACCTTCATTAGAGTCAGGACTAGTTGCCGCAAACGCTAGTCAGCTTCCTGTTGTCTCTCCTCTCCTCCTACTCCCTCCCTCAGGGCCACAGTGCACGTCCGTGTAAACGACGTCAACGAGTTCTCCCCCGTGTTTGTGGAACGTCGCTATGAGGCTTCGGTCCCAGAGGACCGTCTGTTCGACCGAATCGTGCGCGTGGAGGCTCTGGATGCCGACTGCTCCCCGCAGTACAGCCAGATCTGTTTCTATGACATCATCACTCCCAATGTCCCCTTTGCTATTGACAACGACGGTGAGCCGATTCTTCTCTCGCAGACCGAAAAGCATAAACACATTTAGACTTTTGTCAGTAAAATCCTCATTTCGTGTTGTGATGACATGGAAACACTCACCACAAAGTTTCACAGCCCTGGCGCCACTTCCAGGCAAACCAAAAGGTGTTAAAATTGATTTTGTGGGGGCCGACTTTCGTTCTGCTTTTATAAAATCTCCACTGCAGCTGCTGGGTTCAGTATAACATATTTTTGTTCCCTGCTGAAGTCATCTGATTATTCTCTGGAAAAGGAAAAGGACGTTTCATTCTTCGGCATCAATGGACAGCTTGGTGGGAGATCAGTTGCGGCCTTGTTGTAATGTGACACAGCGGCTTTAGTATGACTCTGCAGAAATTTGCGGGACTCTAAGGGGTCTCTGCCGTAGATGAGAGGCTTCTTTCTGCTTTCAGACAGCAGCACAGAGACCTTTTGTTTCTGCCTCGCTCAGACGCCACCTGCTTCTTTATTTCTGTTTATTTTGTAGTTTCTCCTTCTGTTTCCAGCACTCGCTTTGTTTCTCGTCTCATCACGTCAAAGCATCTTCACTTCCTACCTGCTGCTTATCAGCCGGCACCCTGAGCGCTGTCAGCCTTTCACAGATACTCACTGTTTGTTCACCTTTATCTGTAAAAACAGGAAAAGCGTTTCGTTTTTCACCTGTTTCGTGTTCGTTATCTGCCCGCGTTAACGCATACCTGCGGCTTTTGCTGTAAACCGAGTTTTCAGTCACACAAGCTCGTGGTTGGTGACTAACCCACAATTTCTATTTCTATTTGTCTCATTATGTCATGCTCTCGGTTTCTTTTGTCGCTCCATCTCCTAGGTAACATTAAGAACACCGAGCCGTTGGATTCAAAGCGGCAGCGCGTTCACACCTTCTGGGTGACCGCCTTCGACTGTGGAAAGAATCGTGCTCAGGCTGACGCCCAGGTCGTCGTCACGGTCAAACCGTCCTGCAAACCCGGCTGGATTGGTAATCTAGCTGCTTTTCTGTCCAGATTTTATTTCCTAGTATGACTCAGGAGAGGCTTTATTGGAGTTGTGTGGTGATTTTTGGATCATTTGTATTCCACTGAGTGAGGGGGTCTGAAAATGTTCTCCACAATGACAATTTTTCACAATAGTCATAAATTTGAGGATTTAAAAATGTATATTAAATTACAATAAGGTATTAGAAATGGCTAATATATGGTTTATAGATATTAAGTGATCGGTAACGCTGCATAAGTTTTTATAATGCATTTAGTATGTATTTTTGCAAGAAACTGGTTCATTTTCTATTGTTTTGACCCTCAGTTGTTGCATAATAAACACATTTGAATGATTTATAAAGAGCTACAGATTCATAAATAACATGTCTCTAAACTATTTATTAGCAATTTATAGGGGGAGCCTTATAAATCTGTAGCTATTCCTCATTATAAATAAAAGGAAGGTAATTCACTTTTTTCCAAGGAGATTTTCCAACAATGCAGGCAAACGCCCTGATCCCCTTTATTTTTTGATCACACACCTGAACTTGTGGATCATTATCAAACAGTTTAAAGACCAAGTTCACAGAGAAGCTGTTCATTTAATTGTTATTTTTGAAATATGGTCACTCTGAGTTTGGCATGCAAGCTAAAAGCGAAAATCTCAGATTAGAAAAGCTAGTCAGATCTCTGTCACTCTGAAAATTAGCATTCATGGACTCACCCATCTTGGCTCATGACGAGGAAGGCTGTTGTTGGCTTAGCATCCAGGAGAGAGCAGAGCACATCTTGGCTAACTGTTAGCATTAGCAACTCCACAACCTGGCAGAATTCCTCCAGGCTTGAGATATTTGTGGAGATAAAACATCAACTTTGCAAAGCAAACAAAGTCAGTGGTAGAGTTGCGTTGCTGTTAGCAAATCAGAGCCAAGATGTCCAAATGTAAGGAAACAAGACTCTAAAACCAACCATCTTTTCCTTGCATCTGCACTGGCTTACTTCTACTTCCTGAAACATTTTGTTCCTTCAGAGATCAATTTACAAGGCATTTATTTATGCTATAGACCACTGCAAATGTGTTGAAAAAACAATAACAAGTGAACTTGATCTTTAGGAAATAGATACAGAAATTATGTTCCCTTTGTTCAGACATTTTGGATTGTATCCTTGAACCAGTTAGCCTCTTTTATTGTGGCTCTGAAACTCAGAAGAAGAGATATTTGGGAATAAACACTTTAGATCACAAGCTTAACAATAAAAAGGTTGATGTAAAGTCAAGAACGTCCTTCCTGGAAATGAGAAATCCTATTTATTATAGTAATTCATGCTACCACAAGGCCATGCTATTATAGACATAAAACAACGTTTAACAGAGTCATATTAAGTAGGATTTATGAACGTCCTCTCACAAAGTTTCGATTCGAGGTTAAGTAGAAGGCTTGGAAATGCGTCACAGGAGAAGCTTGTTGTCCTCCAACAGTTTAAGTCCGTCTTCTGTCACTGAGTTGGCAACAAATCAAACTCACGACAGGAAGCTCGTGTACATCTGTGACAGAACCGTGAATATTAAACAATAAAAACGGTTTAAAGAAAGGTGATGCAACAGGTGGCAATGATCAATGTTCAAAATGAGCAAACATTTTTAATCTTTGATGTCTGTCTTGCATTTAAATATCGCATAAAAATAATAATCCTGTGGTGTTTTATTTTTTCAGGATGGACGAAGCGTGTAGAGTACACACCTGGGTCAGGGAGCATTCCTCTGTTCCCCGGCCTGCATTTGGAGACCTGTGAAGAGACCGTGTGGAACATCCAGGCCACCGTAGAGCTCCAGACCGGCCACATTGGGAAGGGTTGCGACAGGGACAGCTACTCTGACCGATCAGTGCGACGACTGTGTGGTAAGTTTAATGCAACACCTACAAACTCGATCTACTTTAAACCAAAGTCTTTTTTTTAAATGAAGGTATTTTCATATTTCCCCAGGTGCCGTCAGAGGTGAAGTAGACCTCCTCCCACCTCCGTCGCCTGCAGCCAACTGGACCACAGCTCTGCCCACTCTCCCTTCTTCGGATTCATCTCTGGTTTTCTCGTTCAACGGGTCCAATCATGTTGCTGTGGTGCCTGACTTGATTGTGTCCGCGTTGTCAGGCGACCACTTTACCCTTCAGCTGTGGATGCGTCGGGGCGGGGCTAACCTCCAGCCCTCAACCACTCAATCCAGAGGAAATCGCAAGGAGGAGGAGACTATTGTGTGCAGCACTGTCAAGAATGGTGAGTTGCACTCAATAGACATTAACGATTCTTTGCTAAAGTTTGAAGGCTTTCAATGCAAATTATTTGACATGTTTTGTTTTGATCATGGTCATCATCTCATATTCTAAACTGAGAGTAAAAACAGCCCTAAAATAAGAAGCTGATGATCAAGACATGCAATCAAGTTGTTCTTGTAAGTAGAACTCAGCTTCCAGCTGTTAGATTTGTCCAACTGAGCAAGCTTGAGGAAAACTGTAAAATGCTGAAATTGTGTCCGAAAATATCATGTGTGACCATGGACGTAATTTTCACTTTAGAAGTAGGGGGAAACGGGGGGTGGGGGGTTGATCTTTACAGTATGCTCTAATGGGAAGCAGGCTTCAACATAAACGGTTGTTTTCTGCTTGGTCCTAGAGCTCAACCAGTGTCAATTTAATATAGCGTAATATTGTTTTCGGATGGTAAAAGTGCAGGGGTCAAAACTTGACTTCCGAAAAAGTGGGGGGGGACATGTCCCCCCCCCCCCCCCCCCAAAAAAAAAATTACGTCCATGTGTGTGACTCATGCAAAGTGTAAGCTTGGCAAGCCATCCTAGCAAAATCATTTTTGCTTTGACTGCTGTCCATCTAGATGTCTAGGCTAAACTTTCTCTTGCAAAGGTGTTCAAAAGTCACGATCACGTAAAAGTGCACATTTTTATTCATGCATTTATTCCCTAAAGACAAAGATCCTCCAATTATGGTTTTACTCCTTTGTTCTTCTGCTCCACAGAGGACTCCTACTCTCATTACTCCCTCTCTGTCCACGGCTGCCGCCTCTCCCTCTTTTACTGGCCGGATGTCTCGGCTGCACGGCCCGTCAAGTTCTTGTGGAAACTAGAGCAGGTACAGGAAAAAAAATACCATGTTCATGTTGTTTTTCAATTTCAGTCATACAATTAAGCTGAAATTTAGGGGATTTTGTCATTCATTTAATTTCTGTGCCATGCTTCAAGTACGGATGTTTTATAAAACATGTTAAAAAGACACAAATGAACCTTAAAGGTGCAGTGTGTAAGAATATAGTGAGAATTTTACAGTGAGAAAACCCCAAAAGAGTGTAATGTTTCAGTCATTTTTAAGGAAGGTTATACTGAAACATATTTCATATCCAGCTGGCTGCGGGGATTGTCAGTTTTCCTCTTTTCAAACGAAAGGAAGGAGGGATGTAACTGCTGTTTACCATCAGTGAGTGTGGGTTGCTGTGTCTCCTGCGAGCTAATACTGAAGTGTCAACAATTGTAATTTGACGACGGCTGGCAAAAAGCTTCAGAGTTGTTTGAAGTGGTTGCAGTAACCACATTTTACCACAGGATGTCCTTTTTATTTTATTTCTACATAATGCACCTTTAATATTTTTTTCTGCAGTGGATAAATTCCCCTTTTGTTTTCAATGCTTTCCTTGGATTACTGGCTAATTTAATTGTTTCATGCTAAGTGCATCATCCATCTTCAGAAAATGCTGTCCTACTCAAGTACTGCACAGTTTGTTACCTGTAAAAAGATAGTAAAAACAAGATGGAAATCAGTTTTTGCATCGATTACAGACTGTACAGAACATTTTTCTTCCACCTTCAACATGAATTCTTATTCTTATGTTTAATTCCTTTAAATATTAGCTGTTTTTAAACAAACACTGAGAGATGTTTACAGAACCTCTAATGAACATTCCCTCTTGACCTTGTATGAGATGATACGTCACCATGACAACACGAGTAAGCCTCGTCAGCATCTAGAAGTCTTCATTTGACTTCTTTTCATAACTGAAAATACTTCAAAAAGACACAAAACATATGATACATGATATGGTATGGTACATTTTAAAAAAATATGGCATGATTGAGGGTGATATGATACACGACATTGCGGTGTGACACAGTATGATGTAATCTATGACTCACTGCAGTTTTGAACAGCATGGCACTTAACAATATTATTATTTTGATTTAAAAAGCAGTATACGAAGGATATAATACTAAGATACAACGCAATACAACACAACACAATATGAGACGATATGACACAATGAAATATTATTCAGTACACAATTCAATGTAATACATGGTGTGATAAGTTTTTTACAAAACAATATGATCCAGTCGATTCAATGTATGATATAATCTTCGATAAGATGTGATGCAATGCAATACGATACAACATGAAAGTAAAGAAAACAATACGTTACAATACGAAGAAGAATATGATATGATATGATCGCTCTTATGTGATGAGATGCGACACAAAACAATACGATAAGATAGATCCAATGTGTTGTGAAGTGAAGATATACCATACATGTGACTCGAAACAACATGATTAAAGATGTGATGTGATATGAAACTAAACAATCTGATCCATTACTGTCAGATTTCATATATGATACGATAAGCTACATTACACTACGATATGCTACGATACAATACGCTATGATACAATACGCTACGATACAATACGCTAAGATACAATACGATACGATGCAATGCGATACGGTATGAAATGAAGAAAAAAATCGTCCATTCTGATGATGGTGATGTTATTTGATATGATATAAAACAATACGATATGATAAGCTACAATACACTACGATACAATACGCTAAGATACGACACGATACAATACGATATGATGCGATACGGTATGAAATGAAGAAAAAAAAAGGTCCATTCTGATGATGGTGATGTTATTTGATATGATATAAAAAATACGATACGATACAAAATGATTCCGTCTAACCTGTTCCGTTCCAAGCTGATGAGATGGGATATAATGTAATGTGTGATACGTGTGATACGTGCTTCAGTCTCGTGGATATTTTGGACACATTATCTACCTGTGAAAGGTTCAGTATTTAGATCATACAGAAAATATGTTGCAATGCCAGTGTTTTCCTCAGACACTATCAAGGAGCTATGTGTATATATATATATATATATATATATATATATATATATATATATATATATATATGTACAGTATATATATATGTGTGTGTGTGTGTGTGTGTGTGTGTGTGTGTGTGTGTGTGTGTGTGTGTGTGTGTGTGCTTTTTTAGTCACTGTTTCAAGTGGATATTTTTTCTCTCCTTCATATAAATCAGCTAAAAATAGTATGAGGACAAGAAAAAAACTCGAGATGTCACTGTAATCAGCACACAAACACTTGCTAGGAGTATTTGCTATGTTGTTCTCACACTGCCTCAGCTGAACATTTTAGTTTATAGTCAAGACTTTGCAAGGTTAAGTCTACATATAGCTGTGTGCATCTGGTTTACGGCCTCTGTGAAGTAGCTTTAAAAATATTTAATGCACATTTAGAGAGTTGTGCTTCAGACGTACATAAAAATAAAAATCTCAGTAAAGTCCTTGTTTCAGTGAGTTTGGATGGTTCGGTTTGTGCAGGAGGAAAGAGGTTTGTTTTGACTGAATCCACCGGTCTCAGACAGATTGAAGTCTCTTGGATTAAAAGAAGATGAGCTGATCTGTAAAATCCTTCTGTCTAAGCCACGTTATCTTGTTAGTCCTGTTTTTACTCTCGACCCCATCTTTGTAATTTCCGTCTCATTTTTTATTGCTTTAGCTTTTATATTTGCTCTATGAAATATTCACCAAAGCATGTAAAATGTATATTTTAGTAAATATATTATTTTTGGTTAGCCTCGCTTCAGCTTCCAACACATTCTCACACCCAAGGCATCAAAATATGACGCGTGACCAAGCCTCAATATATGACGAATTGGGACGCCCCAGCGCGTCAGGAGACGACGATCTGGGATACGCTGGGTCACGTGGCTCCGCTGGTGTCACTGCTTGACGCGCGCGGTCACACTGACATTATGCGACTATTTCAACTTCCCCTCACCCCAATCCTATAAACTATGACCTTAAGGTTAGGATTGGGGTGAGGGGAAGGTTAAGTAGTTCACAAGTAGTTCTAATGTCCGTCTCACCACCGGCGTCGGATACCGATGCTCTGGGACGCTACGTCAGCTGTCTGTCCCTGATCGTCTACTGACGCGCTGGGGCGTCCCGATTCGTCATATATTGAGGCTTGGTCACACGCGTCATATTTTGACGCCTTGGGTGTGAGAATGTGTTCAGCTTCATTTGCCCAATGTACAAATAGCTTTTTTTCCCCATTTAAAGAAAATTTATGTCACTAAAATTGATGGAAAGTCTCTAATAGATAGAAACTGCTAAAACAGCCTGATTAAATAAAATGATCGTGACTAGGGATGTCCGATTAAGATCTAATATCGGAAATGACTGGTAACCATTACTGCTCTTACACAACTTTTACATACCATGCACATATTATATATACATATTATGAGTAGTACTCAACTAGTGGGGCGTGCCCCCCCCCCCAGGGGACGCAGGGGAGGGTCAGGTGGGGCGCGAGAGTCTGCGTGCAAAGGGGGGTACAAAATATAAAATGAAATAATTGAGAAACACAATCATACATCAAACTCTTCAGCTAATTTTCATCTCCTTCAAAATGTCAAAATATAACAGACCCAATGTATACTTTTTGAGATATTTTTGCTGTCATGGGCAAAACTGGCCTAACTTGAATTGAAATAGTTGTTACCCTCAGAAAAGGGTAGAATGCCTTCTCCGGGTCAGGGATGAGGTCCTGCCCCATGTGGAGGAGTTTAAGTATCTCGGGGTCTTGTTCACGAGTGAGGGAAAACTGAAGCGTGAGATCGATAGGCGGATTGGTGCTGCATCTGCGGCGATGCGGGCGTTGTACCTGTCTGTCGTGGTGAAGAGAGAGCTGAGTCAGAAGGCGAAGCTCTTGATTTACCGATCGATCTACGTTCCTACCCTCACCTATGGTCATGAGCTTTGGGTAGTGACCGAAGGAACGAGATCACGGATACAAGCGGCCGAAATGAGTTTTCTCCGCAGAGTGGCTGGGCTCTCCCTTAGAGATAGGGTGAGAAGCTCTGTCATCCGGGAGGGGCTCGGAGTAGACCCGCTGCTCCTCCACATTGAGAGGAGCCAGTTGAGGTGGCTCGGGCATCTGGTCAGGATGGCTCCTGGACACCTCCCTGGTGAGGTTTTCCGGGCACGTCCAACTGGGAGGAGACCTAAAGGAAGACCCAGGACACGGTGGAGGGACTATGTCTCTCACCTGGCCAGGGAACGCCTCGGGATTCCCCCGGAGGAGCTGGCCCAAGTGGCTGGGGAGAGGGAAGTCTGGGCCTCTCGACTTAGGCAACTGCCCCCGCGACCCGACTCCGGATAAGCGGATGGATGGATGGATGTTACATTTTTAAAGTATAGGTATGCACATATATTGGTATCAGTCTATATCAGTATCAGCATTAGACTCCATCAGTATATTGGTAAAAAAACGGTATCGAACATACCTATTTGCGACTGTTTGTTTTGTCCATAATTAAAGATGCACAAGTTAACTAATTGTCTCGTCGCTGTGATATTTATATCATAAAAACCTGCACATACTGCAATAAATCATGAACTATTATGCTCCAAGTGCCATGCATTTGTAATCTACTGTATTGGACCAGTCAGATGGACTATTGCAGGGATACAAATACAACCTAGTTAATGAATATCATGCAGCAGTTAACTCCATTAATGATCTCCTGACCTCTCAGAATTATCCTGTGACACTTTGAAAGGATTTGACCTCTTTAGATGGTCAGCCTCTAGCTTAAAAAAAAGAACGGCTCCTAATCCTTCCTTCACCCACAACATTCATCAGTTTCATATTGACACCACGTCATCTCTGCCCTGCAGGTGTGCGACAGCGAGTGGCATCATCTCTCGCTCAGTGTCCACTACCCGTCAGTGACACTCTATGTGGATGGTGTGACCTTTGACCCCGCTATCATCCACGACAACGGAGCCATCCCCAATCCCGCTCCCCATCAGAGGATGCTCATTGGAGCCTGCTGGGGTAAGACTGTGAAAGTTTTATGCTCACTAGAATACATTTTCCCCCAGCCTAATGACGCGTTTAATGACCTGCATAAAACATCTGATCGGCCAATGTGCAGTTTGCTTCCTCTTTTACGCTTCTCCGCTTCCAAAAAGTCATTTAGATTGAATATCGGCACTGAACATAACAGGCTGAATTCGCCTGGCCTATAGTCGCCGGCTCTCGCGAGGCGTCTGGAGACGAGCGGCTGAGACATTTAGCATCGCTCTCCTTTTCTCTCACTCATTTAACTCAGTTCGGTGGCTGCGTTTAGTCTTTAAGGTCTAATAATATAAATGACTTATCAATTATTTAGAGCAGCAGAACAACACGGGGGGCAGACAGCTGTGAGACACACCCAAACTGCTCGTTAAAACAGGAAACGGGCTGCCAATTACCAGTGAACACACACACACACACACACACACATTAGGTTTTTCATCTATGCTGTCTGCTGCCTGTGCAGCAGCAGCTGCTGCTAGATAATGAGGAGAGGTTGCATTTTTGAAGATCCTTTCAGTTTTCTCACTTCTGCATGTGCGTGCTATTTATTCTGTCCATCTTTGCACCTTCAGATTTACTCCTCCTGTCTTTTTCCATACGTCATGCTCTCCTCCGGTTTTCCCTGCAGAGCCTGAAGAGAAGCAGAAGGCGATAGTAAACAACACCATCCCAGAAGGAAAAGACTCAGGTGACCTTCGTGTTTCACAATGTCGTCAGCTGCCTTTTTTGCATGTCGGCGTTTGTATATTAAATTCTAATGGATAATGTTGTGTGCATTTACCCTTTAGTGAAGTATGTGGGTGGTTACCACGGCTTGTTGTCGGGGGTGACGGTGCGTCCGGGCAGCGTGGAGCCCCACAGCGTGGTGGAGTGTCTGTACGCCTGTAGGGAGGGACTGGACTTTGGAGACCTGGAGACTCTGGGGTCTGGAATGAAGGTGATGCCACGTTACATCAAAAGCAGAACTGTTAAATAATGATTACAAAGATTTAAGTCAGATTTCATTTTAAAATTAAGACTTGTGTCAGGTACAGGAGCTAATATGACTTCAAAAGAATACAAATTTGTTCAGAAGAAGAAACACTTGTGAATGATACGCTGTAGTCTTGTAAAGCACTTTGGAGTTCTCTGACTCTGAAAGGCGCTATACAAGTGCAGTTCATTTATCATTTATCATTTATAAATGTTAAGCAGTGGTATTTTGTGTTTTAGCTAATCCGTAATAATGACTTGGCTATCCTATAACAATGAGATCTCATTATCGTGACTTAGCCGTGTTGTAATAATGAATTAGCTTATAACAATGAGAAATTATCTTATTATGATTTTGCTGTTTCATGATTATGAATTAGTTATTTAATAAATATGACTTAGCTATGCCACAATATTGACATAGCTATCCCGTAACAATGATATTTTATCTCATTATCATGACTTGGCTTTGTTGTAATAATGAATTAGTTGTCTTATAACAATGAGATATTTCATAATTATGAATCTTTTATATCTCATTAATGTCTTAGCTATCTCGTAATTATGACATGGCTACCTCGTAATGACTTAGCTTTCTTGAAATAACGATGTATTATTCCATTATTATGCAACATTATCTCTTTATTATAAGATAGCTACAGTGGTGTGAAAAACTATTTGCCCCTTCCTGATTTCTTATTCTTTTGCATGTTTGTCACACAAAATGTTTCTGATCAAACACATTTAACCGTTAGTCAAAGATAACACAAGTAAACACAAAACGCAGTTTTGAAATGACGTTTTTTATTATTTAGGAAGAGAACAAAATCCAAACCTACATTGCCCTGTGTGAAAAAGTAATTGCCCCCTGAACCTAATAACTGGCTGGGCCTCCCTTAGCAGCAATAACTGCAATCAAGCGTTTGCGATAACTTGCTACGAGTCTTTTACAGCGCTCTGGAGGAATTTTGGCCCACTCATCTTTGCAGAATTGTTGTAATTCAGCTTTATTTGAGGGTTTTCTAGCATGAACCGCCTTTTTAAGGTCATGCCATAGCATCTCAATCTCAGGTCAGGGCTTTGACTAGGCCACTCCAGAGTCTTCATTTTGTTGTTCTTCAGCCATTCAGAGGTGGATTGGCTGGTGTGTTTTGGGTCATTGTCCTGCTGCAGCACCCAAGATCGCTTCAGCTTTAGTTGACCAACAGATGGCCGGACGTTCTCCTTCAGGTTGTTTTGGTAGACAGTAGAATTCATCGTTCCACTTATCACAGCAAGCCTTCCAGTTCCTGAAGCAGCAAAACAACCCCAGACCATCACACTACCACCACCATGTTTTACTGTTGGTATGATGCTCTTTGTCTGAAATGCTGTGTTACTTCTACGCCAGATGGAACGGGACATTTGCCTTCCAAAAAGTTCTACTTTTGTCTCATCAGTCCACAAGGTGTTTTCCCAAAAGTCTTGGCAATCATTGAGATGTTTCTTAGCAAAATTGAGACGAGCCCTGATGTTCTTTTTGCTTAACAGTGGTTCGCGTCTTGGAAACCTGCCATGCAGGCCATTTTTGCCCAGTCTCTTTCTTATGGTGGAGTCGTGAACACTGACCTTAATTGAGGCAAGTGAGACCTGCAGTTCTTTAGAAGTTGTCCTGGGGTCTTTTGTGACCTCTCGGATGAGTTGTCTCTGCGCTCTTGGGGTAATTTTGGTCGGCCGCCCACTCCTGGGAAGGTTCACCACTGTTCCATGTTGTTGCCATTTGTGGATGATGGCTCTCACTGTGGTTCGCTGGAGTCCCAAAGCTTTAGAAATGGCTTTATAACCTTTACCAGACTGATAGATCTCAGTTACTTTTGTTCTCATCTGCTCTTGAATTTCTTTGGATCGTGGCGTGATGTCCAGCTTTTGAGGTGCTTTTGGTCTACTTCTCTGTGTCAGGCAGCTCATATTTAAGTGATTTCTTGATTGAAACAGGTGTGGCAGTAATCAGGCTTGGGGGTGGCTACAGAAATTGAACTCAGGTGTGAAACACCACAGCTGGGTTATTTTTTAACAAGGGGGGCAATTACTTTTTCACACAGGGCAATGTAGGCTTGGATTTTGTTCTCTCCCTAAATAATAAAAACCCTCATTTCAAAACTGCATTTTGTGTTTACTTGTGTTATCTTTGACTAACGGTTAAATGTGTTTGATGATCAGAAACATTTTGTGTGACAAACATGCAAAAGAATAAGAAATCAGGAAGGGGGCAAATAGTTTTTCACACCACTGTAAGTTATAATTATGAGATGACTAAGTCACAATAATGAGATGCAAGAATTTTGTTTTTAATCAGAGTAGCAGAAATGGGCTTCCATAAATTATGCAGAGTTGTTTTTTTTATGCATGATCATTTGAAGATACCATCTTCTATGGAAGTGTTGCACTCCAAATATTTTGCTGAATTAACCAGTCATGTATGAGAAGTTGTTTCCCTCCTGGTCGCCCGAACTTTTGCTCTCCTTCACATCGAGGGACTTTGTCCTAAATCTGTACGGCGTATTGATTTAAGTGTGAACTTCCAGGTGCACGTGAACCCGAGCCAGTCCGTGTTGGTGCTGGAGGGAGACGACATAGAGAGCTTTAACCGAGCAGTGCAGCAGGTCACCTACAGGAACTCGCTTCGATTTGCCACCCCTGGAGTCCGTCCACTAAAGCTCACTACCTCTCTTAGGTACAAAAACACACAGGTGGATTAAAACTCTCACTGCTGTGCAAATGGTGTTTAATTTCACACAAACAAGCAATATAATCGTGCAAATTCTCTGCAAAACTATTCTTTCCACATACTCAACATGTTCTTTGCCTGAAAAAAGAAAACTTTTTCCTTAAAAGCAGCCAAACATATTTTTCTTTAAGCTGGAAGCTTAAGACAAGAGGATAAAGCATCAAAAATAAACGATCACACTGAGATGCTTCCAGGGTATCAAACAGTACATCCGACATTTGCTAACAGATGAGCGTCTGAGATAGAATTTGTGCTTCTCTGCTGTGGTTCACTCCTCCTTCGGCACCGAACTCATCAAAGGTGGACCTTGGATCAGCTGAGATAACGACCGGTGTGCCACGAAAACTCGTTACAGCTAAAGATAAAAAAAAGGAATATCTTATCTTTTTGTTCACTGAGCTGTCCAGTAACTTTTTCTTTGAGAGCTGAAGCTGCAGGTACCGGGTCCTTTTTCCGTGATAGCTTGAAGTTGTTGCAGGTTTTAGTTTAAAGCAGTGTGTGAATGTGAGAGTGTGTGAAAGCGTCGTTGGGTGTCTAGAAAAGCGCTATATAAGTTCAATGCATTATTATTATTATTATTAAAGCAAAGTTTCACTGATTGCTTTTTGCAGCAGCCTTCTCTAGAACAATCTGCAAAAGTGTCTCCATAAAACAGTAAAAGAATCAAACTGCCCTTCATTTCTGCGCAGCTATCTAGCACACAATCTCAGAGAACTGGTTCATGCGTCACCTTGAACTGGCTAACAGTTAACAAACCCAGTTCACTGCCTGTGTGTGGTATGTTGTGTATTTGCACTCAAACGCCATTTATTAAAATATTTTGAGGATTAAGACGATTGCCGGGCCTCGCGTCAAGCCAAAAGAAACTCTATTTTTCCTTTACTGATTTCTTTTAGAAATCCCAAGATTTCAAGGGCATGAACTGATTCCCCCCCCCCCCCCCCTGGGTTTCTGCTCAAAGATAATTTTTTTTCTCGTCGGTGGTGTGTTTATTGCGTGTGTGAAGGTTTGACTGATTTGAGCCCAGGAGTTACCCAGATGGCCGAACAGCAGGCCCTTCTGGAGAGGCTGATAAAAGCAGCTGCTCACTCTGAAAGTGGAAAATCAGCAACACACACACACACACACACACACACACACACACACACACACACACACACACACACACACACACACACCACTTAATCAGCTTAATGCCCTTTCACATATGATGCTGAACTTTAGAGCAAATGAGTGACTATGGTAGCGCTTTACCATCAGTGTGATTTTCTCTCCCTTTCTAGCAGGGAACTTACATTTGTTAACAGCGGAGGTGTGGTTGGACATTTGTCATTTTCTCAGTCACATCAAATCAACTTTGATTGTTTATTATTATGTTGTTTATGTTTATTCATTTAGCAGACGCTTTTATCCAAAGCGACTTACAATTTATAACCTATAGGGCATGTTGTGATCTGTGGGGGGAACCGGAGGAAACCCACGCATGCATGGGGAGAACACGCAACTCCACGCAGAAAGGCCGCAGCCGAGTTTCGAACCTGCAGCCTCCTTGCGGCGAGGCAACAGTGCTAACCACTGCGCCACCATGCAGCCCATTGTCATCGTGTTTTTGAGGGAACTGGATTAAGAACAGGACTTTTTCATGCATGTGCATGAAAAGTGATAAGGTTGCTAACATAAATTACCGCAGCTGCTTTCAGTCAGATACCCTGCACATTTATGAAAGCAAAATTAAAAAGTGCACGTTTTACATGTCAAAGGTTGTTTAGAGATGCTGGAGAATGCAAATGCAATACAATGTCTGCTAATAGCCCGGAGTCATGTTCAGCGTAGGTTTGATCTTGCTCTCATAAGCCTGCGGGCTTTTTAAAAATTAAACTCACAGAATCATTCCTAAATGTAGTCTCTATTGCTGCCCTTCAGTTGCAAACCAGTGAGGATAAGCACAGGGCTTACAGATGTCCCCAGACCACGGGGGACACGGGAGCTACGAAAAATAAATAAAACTGTGTGAGTAAATTATAGAAGGAATCTGTGCAACAGCCATTTAGCAATCACTGCTCAGAAGATCTGAAATGCATCATTTTCAAAACAGTAGAAATTTTGCAAACCCTGACCCTTAAAGTGTGATTCTCTGAAAAACCATTTTTTAACAATTATTTCTGATTATAATCGTTCACTTTGAGTTTTTCATGCAAGCTGAACATGGAAATAGTCTCCTACACCTATCTCCTGCATTAGCTTCTGATAGAAAACAGACGGTGAAACTCTAGGATTAGAAAAGCCTGACAGATCTACGTCACCCTGTCACTTAACATTCATGGACTCATTCATCTTGACATCGGGGAAGGCTGTTGCTGGTTTAGCATCCTGGAAACAGCAGAGAACGTCGCGACTAGTAGAAGCTAACTGTTAGCATTAGCAATTGCACCACACAGCAGAACTCCTACAGACTTGTGTTATTTGTGGAGATAAAACGTCAATTTTTCAGAGCAAACGGAGTCAGTGGTAGAGTCGCGTTGCTGTTAGCCAATCAGAAGCAAGATGTCCTAATATCAGGAAATACAACTCTAAATCTTGTCATCTAAAGTTGTGTTCACATCCAGCTGAATTCTTCATGCTGGTACAGGCGCCTCGGGGGTTTAGTTGCAGACCACTGCAAATGTAAACACCTTTAAATCAACATGGTGGTCTAAGGCATTCTGCAGCAGTGTCATCTGTTTTAAATGAAAAGAACTTTAAACATTTTCTCACTTCTCCCTCCTACTGGTTAGAAGCAGATTTACAACAAAACGATGCCAACAAAAAAGCTAAATCTTCTTCTTCATCATCATCGTCATCTTCTTCTTTTTCTTCCTCTTCTTCATCATCTTCCTCTTCTTTATCTTCATCATCATCATCTTCATTATCATCATCTTCTTTGTCTTCCTCTTCTTCATCATCTTCCTCTTCTTTATCTTCATCATCATCATCATCATCATCATCATCATCATCTTCATTATCGTCATCTTCTTTTTCTTCCTCTTCATCATCATCATTTTCTCATTCTCATTATCATTTTCCTTGTCGTCTTCTTCATCATCTTCCTCTTCTTTATCTTCTTCTTCATCATCATCATCATCATCATCTTATTGTTATTTTTTTCTTCTTCTTCATCATATTCTTCATCATCTTCACCTTCTTCTTCTTCTTCATTGTCTTTATCATCTTATTCTTCATCATCTTCATCATCGCCATCTTCTTTTTCTTCCTCTTCTTCATCATCATCATCATTTTCTTCCTCATCCTCATCTTCTTCTTTTTCATCTTCATTATCTTCCTCTACTTTATCTTCTTCTTCTTCATCATCATCATCTTCATTATCATCATCTTCTTCTTTTTCTTCCTCTTCTTCATTATCATCATCTTCATCAGCTTCATTATCGTCATTATCATCATAATCTTCTTATTCTTCATCATCATCATCATCTTATTAATATAATAATTATTATTACTTTAATTATTATTGACTGTCAGCTAACTATAAAAGCTAACTGCTAACTTTCATATGAGCTACCAGCTGTTGCCAGGAAGCAGGTGGAGACCTCCGACTAGTGTTCCCACCTGAACCGTGGTTTCTGGTCAGCAGAGGGCGACAGAGTGCTGTCCAGTGTGGAGTTGGTAAAGTTTCTACCTCAAGAATCACTGAAACCAGTTTAAAAGCAGTATCTTAGAGTGTTAAAAACTCTTTAGTGTTGGTTTAATGTTTTCTATGTGATTACAAGAATGGAAGTTAGAACATGATGCGCTTTAAATGTGCCTTTCTCAGCATCCTGAGCTGTATTTATAATTAAAGGTGCTGGTGGTTGATTTGTTGGGATGGCACACCTCAACTCAAACATCTGAAGTTTTATCTTGCTGCTGTCATTAATAGGCTTTTTGAAGAATACTGCTTTGTGGGAGTTGGGGAATTTCTTGTTTTTTAAAGTAACTCGCTATAGGCGCAAACTGAAATTGTAAACAGCATTTATAAGAATTCTTGTTTCCCTGAAATATCAGCAGGACAAATGTGATTAGTTGTGGAGTTGTACAGGCGTCTAAACCCTTCTTAATTTAGTTTCAGTGAATACAAAAATACGAGAGCTATGAAACACCTTTGAGAGCACTTAGTGAGCTGTGAAGCAAAGTTATTTAGAGGTAATGAAAGCTCAACAGCTCCTCAAAAATGTGAAAAGAAATTGCAAACAGAATTGCACAAGAACATTTGTTTTACTTATTCACAACAAGTGCCATAAATGCTGATTTGGTGTAATTCCAAAAGACAGAAATCAGTATTTTCTCACAATTTGTTTCTGCAACATGGGTAATTAAACAATTTCTAATGAAGAGAATAAACCCTGCAAAAAGCTCAAAAGTTTCCTCAAGAAATGAATGCAGCATGTGAATTTATAAATATGGTGGTGGAAGTTTATTTATTCTGCATAAAAAAACATTTTTTTGTTTTTAATTTCTTTAATTCTCTACCAGATGTTTCAATGAAGAGAGCTGCCTTTCCCTCAAGCAGCTGGAAGGCTATCTGGTGGTTCTGCAGCCGGACGCCCCTCAGATCTCTCTGTCTGGGGTAGGCCCACATCTGGCCCGTCCAGCCCCCGAGTTCGAAAGCCCCAGCGGGGTTCCCCTCTTCCCAGAACTCCGGATCGTTTGTTCACTCTCTCACGCCATCAACACAGCTGCACAGGGGATGGAGGGTGGAGGTGAGTCAGTGTCGGATTTATTTAGAGTACTTCTTCGTGGTTTGTCGTAAAAGCGAGTGGTTCATTTATTTATTGAATTTTATTATTTTGCAGCTCTGATGTCGGATGCCGTCGCCCACACTTTAGATGGTTGTGAGGTGCAGCCACTGGGGGAGGAGCTAAACCTGGAGAAGGAGGAGCTTCTGGTGGACATGGACCTCGTTCGAGAGCGAGGGTTGGAGATCATCAATACGACAGCTTACATTGCCATTACAGGTACCGCTGCTCTGTGGAAGTGTTGCAGAGGATCTTGGGGAAATAACCTATTTAAAGACATGTAAACATTAAATATTTTACTAAATCTGAGGACTCCATATCTTCCTTTTTATCCTGCTCCTGTTTTGTGTCTCCTGCAGGAGCTGAATCCATCTCCGTGTATGAGGACGTCCTTCGCTCTGTCCGATACCGTCTGGCCAAAGGCTCGGCTCGTTTTGAGAGGAGGTTCCGCCTGTCCTGCTCCGAGATGAATGGCAGATACACGAGCAACGAGTTGACTCTGGAGGTAAAGAGAGACTCACTCAGAAAACACCTCTGAAAATCCTTCAGCTGTGTGCCTCGTCCTTTTGGGAAAACTGTTTGTATAAAAGCTGGAATGCTTTCATGATTTAGTTATGAGGGATGTTTCCTGTGCTGAAATTGTCTGTTGTGTGAAATGATTTTACTTCATAAGAATTTAGATGAACGCTATCGTTTTTTTTCCCTTCTCTAAATAAGCAGTTTTACAGATAAACACCGTTAGCAAATTTACAAATAAATTAGGTAATAATAATTATACTCAAATATTCCCTAAATTCTCCCTAGCAACCAAATGTGATTGGCTGTTTAGCTGCAGTTCAGGGGCGCATTTGCCAGTGCTCCAGGAGTGATATTTGTGAGTCTATTGGAGGAAATTCACTGTTTAAAGGGATATTATGGAAGTTTGACAGCCAAAACATGTATAGAAATAATACATTTCTTCTTCATGCATTCTCCTGCAATGCCCTGGTCCTGTAAAATGAGCCCTGGCATTTTTACTGTGATTGCCTGTTTTTCTGTAAAATCACAGAAAAAGAGAGATGCTCGGGTCGAGCAGGCTGCTTCATGCGCGTTCACGCTCAGACATAGCCCGTAGCATTTGCTATCCGTAGCTTTAGCAGCAGAGAGAGAGGCAGTGCCACTTTGTTGCCTATAGTGACAAAGCTAGCTACATTTCTGAGGACCCTTAGCTACTTTCTGTGGAACTTTCTTCTAGATATTTCCTGCAAATTAGCATGCGCGCCTCTTGTACGAGCCTACTATTGAAGCTGCCATTACGCTTTTGGCCTGAGGGGGCAATCGCGAGCATAAAAATTCAAAACTCCACAAAGTCCCTTTAATGAGAGTCAGCTGGTGAAAATAATGTGCATATAAATCAGATTGCATGTAGGCACACACAATTAAACAAATCTCCCACATTTATAACGAATCTAAGTATATGACTGTAGGTTTTTTTTTCTCCTTTCACGTCATGGTGGCTCCCTAGCGCCCCCCCTTCTGACGAGCCACATTGTGTCTTGGTAACTCTTTTTATTCCCTTTAGGTGAACTTCCTCCACTCCTTGGACAGCCTCTACCACCCGTCCCACCTGCTGGCTTCACAGCAGCAGTTTCTCCATCCATCCCACCATTCTGGAGAGCTGAGTGGACACACTTTGCCCAATCCACACCGGAACTCAGGTGGCATTCCCCTCTGCTCTGACAATGTCAAATTTGAGTTGAAATTTCTGGACTAGCAACAATCTCAGAAATTATAGTTTTTATTTTAGGGGAATAAGCCTCAAACAGAAATGATGTAATATTGTTAAGAAGCCGTGGATTTTGATGCAGCAAAGTTCGGATTGTCTGAGCAGGAAGCCAAAAATGAAAGCTTAACAGACATTCATTTAGGTCTTGTCAGCGAGTAGAGTTGGGCAGGTGTGTTGGTGAATGTCTGAGCATCACTGATGCACTGACAGCTGATTCAGCATCCAAATACTAGAGACCCAACACACACACACACATGCACACACACACAGCCATCCTCAAAAAATATTAAACAAGACTAGCCCGTTGTTGCTTAGAACCGACTAGTTTAACAATGTGAAACGCCAAGGATAGAACATTCATCCTGTGTTTGCAGGTGAGAGCAGCAGAAAAACAAGAGGGGATTTTCACGGCGAAGGCAAAAAATCACACAATGACAAAACTCAATGAAAGTTATCGCATCATTCTTGTTGTAACAAAGCTTGTTTGCAGAAAAATTGCACAAACTGGCAAATAAGAAATCTAAAAATTACTTTTCAGAAAATAAATTTGTAAAATGTGTTATTTTAACTTATATCCTGTTCTTTTTTCCCCCAATTTTTTTCTGCTTCTGTGTTTTAGAATTGCCATTTTCAGATAATAAAATGTTTTATTCTGAAACAAGAAACTGAAAAAAATAATTAAGGTGAGGAAAACAAGCTCTTTGAAAAGGACTACGAAACAGTCAGCCGAACAGAAAAATGCTCAGATTTTATCAGATTTAATATACGTAACCCATTGAAACATCACGTGTGGTCTGATGAAAACAAAAACACAAGCACATGCTACATCTCCATAAAGTAGGGCTATCAGATAATCCTTATTTTTTATTTATCTAGAAAAGCAACTTAATGCTAACCAGTGCTGAACAAAACATGGCCTTATTCAATAAAACCTACATGAGCAAAGACCAAAACAGAACAGTCACAATTAAGTCGCAATCCAAACAGGATGTAATAAATGCAGGAATGACTGTTTCCAGGTCTTATCTAAAAAAAAGGCTTCATTAGACAAACATCAAAGACAGCTGATGACATCACCCCATTTACATGGCCATCAAAACTAAATCCGTTATGAATCTAACCCTAAGGCTGACTGACCACTTAACTAGTCTGATAGAGAGTTGGTTCACCAAAATCAACAGTGGATACATGAGTGCAGCAAATTTAAGGAAGTTATTTACCGTCTAAGCCCTTAATGTCTCTCAAACAGTCAAGAACCTTTTCAATTAAGTGATCCTCGTATTTGTAAATGGTAAGTAAAGTTGACAATCATCAGCATAACAATGGAAAGAAATTCCAAATGTCTACAATACGTATGTCACCTAAAGACAGAATATAAAAAGCGAACAACAGAGGCTCTAGAATCGATCCCTGCGGGCCTCCCCATAGACGTGTAGTCCTGGATGAGAATGAGGCCAGCCCCACACACACACACTGGTTTAGGATATCATCTAAACCAGGGGTGTCAAACTCAAACTCACACGGGGCCGAAATGAAACTCTGGGACGGAGTCGAGGGCCAAACTTAATATTTTTTGAAAAAGTGACGGCAAATTTGCACATTTTCTTTATCAACATATATGCAATTTTGAACCTTTAAATTTGGAAACAAACTTATTTCTGCATTAACACTGAATGTGGAATAACCAAATTACACACGAGCAAGTCAGTTTTAAATAAAAGGCATCAGTGGTATTCATTACTTGTGGTATAATCAGCATTTTTAAAATCTATTCAGGATTTATGTTTTCTTGTTGTTTATTCGTTTTTCTTATTTTTTATTTTCCTTTTTCTCCTGTAATACGTGTCATCGCTGCTGTGACGTCTAGCTTTCCCCACTGAGGAACAATAAAGGGATTTTCTATTCTATTCATCTATCTGCAGCCTTTCCACTTCCTGTTTACTGTAGGTTAAATCTTTTCTCACGGGCCAACAACAAAATAAAAATGTAATTTTATCTTAAATGAAAATGCAACATCTCACCTGTTAACTTTCATGTTTTGGAGCAGAAAAAGAGCATAAAACCAACAAATTTAAAGCTCAGTTTATTCCACTGGTTTACTGTGATGCTCACCTGTTCCAGCCAGATACCTGCATCATGGGGTTGACCTGAGCTGAGGAGGAGACTCCTGTTGTTTTGTTCATCTTCATCATAATAATGACAACATTAGATGACAACAGGTGCTCACATAGGTTTGTGCTGATGAACATGTCTGAGCAGCTTGACCACGTTGTTGTGTGTCGGGGAGGAAACACGACCAGTCGTGCTGGTTTGAGCGTGTCGCTGTTCGCTGGAGTTATATCAGTTCTGTCTGGACGTTAGTTTGAAAACTTTCTCTTTAAGCCGTGAACACATTACTGAGCGGCTAGAAACTCCATTTCTGGGCTTCAACGTCAGAAAACAGCTGAGTGAACTCGGCGCTGAGTGAGAGGAGTGTAGTTTGTCCGAGACAGCGGAGCTGCAGACACCCAACTACCCCTGACCTGACTGCCTCGGGCTGGAAAAAACACAAAGGAGGGGGCGCGTCGCCTCCTTGCTGACGCCACAAAGCATCATGGGAGTTGAAGTCTTTGCGGTAAAATCGGCCAGCGGGCCAGTTTTAATATATTTTTGATATTTATCTCGCGGGCCACATAAAAATGCTCCGCGGGCCGCATCTGGCCCGCGGGCCTTTACTCTGACATATGTGATCTAAACCAATACAGAATGATATTTTATAATCTTCTACTGTTTGGGTCAACAAATCTTCAACATTTATGCAAAAAGAAAAAATAAATCTATAAATCACCTTAATAATTAGGAATCTGAAGAGTGAAATTGACAAAAATAGAAGTCTTCCTGTTTGTATTTTTATGTCTCTAAAGCCAATGTTAATTTGTTTCTGTTGACATCTTGACAAAAGGACTCTGTGGGTTTTACCAGCATAAATTAGACAAGTATTGGATTTTTAAGTAGCTATTTAGTCCAACAATGAAAGTGGCTGAGTAAATGCAGCAACCTTTGTTTATTGTTATGAAGATTTGATTTGACCGTTTCAGTAAAGTGGCACATTGAGGCGTTTTTAATATGCTTTTGAGAACAGTGGAGCTGCATCAGGTTTTAGATCAACTCAGATGTTTGTTTCTGCTCATTTTGGTAGTTTCGTGTGATTAAATGAAAACATTTTTATTGAAACTGTTCCTTTGAACGTGGTCTGTGCTTTTTTTACAGTGGTTCCAGGAGCAGCCACCGTCATCATCATGGTGTGTGTGGGTTTCCTGGTTGTCATGGTAATCCTAGGTGTCTTCCGAATTCGTTCCATCCATCGCCGAGGCGACAGTGCAAGGGGAGGGGCAAAGGAAGGAAGCAGCCAATGGGATGACTCAGCACTCACCATCATCGTCAACCCAATGGAGGTAGCACCACTGCTTTTCATTGGGAATAAAATCATAATAAATGAATAAAAAATTATTTATTGACATGTAGTTTCATCAGCGTGTGCTCCCACAGACCTACGAATCTCCTATGGGCATCTCTGCCGACACGGAGGGGGAGGGGGAGGAAGACGAGGAGGCAGCAGAGTCGCCCGACGATGCGAGCGACGACCAGCGAATCATCATCAAGAAGGAGGGCAAAGATGGAAACGCCCGTCGCTACTGAGCCACATGTATCTCTGCACGAGTTCTCATGGAAACCACAAGATCAGCGCTCCTCACACACACACACACACACACACACACACACACACACACACACACACACACACACAAACACACACACACTTTTAACATCAACTGCTGACACCACATGTATAAGGAATGTATGCTTACAAACACAACGCACAATCACTGTAACACTCAACGCCATATGTGACCTATAGCCAACAACCGGCTGTCGTTCTCCACCTAAATGTTCAATGGCACAATGTAAACAGTCAATGTAATTAAATCGCCTAACTAAGCCCCACCAAAATTATATGTGGTCGAAATCACAACACGGTGTCTGTGAAGTGCAAGGCTGGTTGAAAGGGACTGTTTTGTTTAAATAACTGATTGTATTCTTCCTTTCTTAATGAAAAAAGTCAAATCTTCAAACCTGAAGTACGGTTTCTGGGCAAAGACGGAATCCTTGATGTTCACATGTTTGAACTTGTTTAATGAACTGACTCAAAAGGTCTTTGCACAAGCCCTTTTCTCCCTATTTCTATCATCTCCTGAAATATCTCTTCTCCACCACATTGTGAAGGCAATGCGCTCACCTATTGTGTTTATAAAACCTCAAATCAGATCTCCTCACATGCTTTTTTATAGCAAGATTGGTCTCCTACATCCATTCTTTGCTGTATTTTGTTTACCCCCCCCCCCCAACAACATCGGAGCACGCACCAACCTCAGACCTCAACCTTCATACAGGCGCTACTTCTGCAACACTCCATAAATACAAAAGCCTTCAAAAAAACATGAAATACTTTCTAATTCAACTTGTTTTCAGCTTCAAACTGGAGTCTTTGCAAAGTTCCAGCTCGTGCATTAGGATGACAAAAGCAGCGCCTGACCTCTGACCCCCTGCCTGCCCATCCATGTCGCCCTCTGCACCATTTCTCTCACTGTACACTCCTCAACTGAATGTCACACGCAAACACACAAGAACACAGCATCTACATCGCCACCTTAGTTGTTTCCAGAATGTCCGCTCAGCTTGGGCAGTTTTGATTGTAATGAATTTTCTGTACATACAAAATATTGTTATATCTATTATTATTATTATTATTTTGTGTTCACTCTTTCTCTTTCCAGCACATTTTAAGAGGGAGGCAAATTGTGATTTTCTTTCTTTTTTCCATTTAAGGAATCACCTTTCCAGCATCAGAAAATACTATAATGATAATAATGATAATAAGAATACTATTAATATTAGTAGTGATAAGGATGATCATCTCCGGCTTGATGAGTGTCTCTTTAGTTGTGTGTAATATTGTTGTAATTTAAGCATATGTTCATATAAATGAAAAGTAAAAAGGAGGGCACATTGTTGTGATGCTTCAATACGTCTCACTCATTCATGCATTAGACTGCAGGGTCATTTTTCTTTCTTCCCATTTAAAGATAAAATGCTTTTTATTATTATCATTATTCCAAATCTTATTCAAATGTCATTTTCAGTCCTCTGAATGTACAACTGTGTGCTTCTCCTCACCTTTCCCTCCTTCCACCTTCCTGCCCCCCCCCCCCCCCCACACCTCTCCCTCCGTGTCTCTTGCTGTCTGTCTGTGTAGCCTATTAATGTGCAGTGCGAAGGCTGTCAGTACATAAAGCCTGTTGTTTTTGAGTGTGACGTTAAGAAGGATTAAACATTGCATTGAATAATAACTTATATTATTACTATGTTCAGACTTTATCTGTAATAATTATAAAATGCCAACATGGATTATGCTAAGTAATTAACTGTGGGAAAACGTTACAAAATTCATAATAAAAACACTATATGACATCTCCATGAGATGGTTTCTTTATTAATGTGGTGGTTCTGCATACTGGAGGGCATTTTTATCAAGAAATCTCATTTTTGAAAACAAATAAGTAAAATTCACTTTAAAATAGATTAATTTTGCTGTTCGAAAGCTTCTCAATTATGTATCCGTCACGTATAATTTTCTTAATTGTAATTATTGATTGAAATATTTCCTACTTAATAGAAAAATTACATTTTCCTCAAACCAATCAGGTAGGTAATTAGGCTTTACTTACAAATACATCTACCTACACAATATATTACCAATGATTTTCTCAAAGTAAGTAGAACTTCACGTAACCCCGTCCCGTGTCGAGTCTACATATTTTGATTCAGGATTCTTCCGAGTTTGGAAAACTCCAAATCTCGCGAGAATTCATCTTACAGCGCAAGTTCAGTTCAGGTTTGCTTTTAGCACCCCCTAGTGTCAGGTTAGTGAAACCAAAAGTGAAACTTCTTTTCTTGCTGTGCGTCCGTCTTAATCTAACTGCTGAAATGTCTCAAATTTCTACAAGAGCGGCTCATCACCAAATCTAACAAATTAGATGTGTTTTAATCTAAAACATGCAGGAAACGTGCTGGAAGCAGACTCCAGCGCCAGGTATTTCAGCTCCACTATAAGTCCAACAGGGAGCAGCCCGCCACTCTGACAATGCAAGTGCGGCATTCTTGCCACAGAGGGCAGTGAGGAACTGAGTAACATTTCATTAACCCTGTAAAGGTTCATTTTAGCCCATACTGGCTCAAGAAAATGATTTAAAAAATATGAAAAAGTTATGGCTTTAATGGGGAAACAAAGATTTGTGATGTTGTTTCAATGCAAATGTATTAAATATTGAATTATTTTGCACCAATCAGGGCTTTCCAAATAAATTCCACCTTGATACAGTAAATGGTACCTTTAAAATAATTAAATTGTTCAAACAATTTAGTGTCCCCAACTAGAGAAAGCAACTGAAAACTTTCTGCTTTGTATTTCTACACATTTACAACAACAATATTTTTTATTTAAAGGTACAGTAAGTAATCATTTTACAGTGAAATAATCAAAAAATAATCTAACGGCTCAATCATGCTGGAGGAAGGTTACATTGAAACAGATTTCTTTCTCAACAGAGTGGGGGGTTGTCCGTTTTTATCCTTTCGAGGCTGGCGCCAGTCAATGCAACATTTGTAATTTGACACCAGCCAGCAAAAAGCTCCAGAAGTGTGTCAGCAAGCAACAGGAGCGACCCAGGAACTATTTCTTGACCCCTAAGAAGCAAAGACATCCTTGTGTTTTACTCTAATATCGTGTGAGGAAGGCTAGATGCTAACATTGAGCTAACAGTGCTAACCATGAATTAGAAAAACATAGCTGGCTCTACAAAAATCTCAATCTACTTTTTCAACTCAATATTAGATGAAAATGTAGGATACGTATCCACTTATGAACACAATGTGTATGACTCGTCTTCGCTTATCATCTAGAATCTTCTGGAGATCCCTAACTGGTAACAGCCATGAAACAGAGTGGGAGAGGGTCACTTGTGTGTTTTGAAAATGGGCTGCAATACCCAAATTTGAACACAAGATGTCATCCATCCATCATCTGAACCCGCTTGTCCATGCAGGGTCACATGGACTGGTGCCTATCTCCAGTAGTCAATGGGCAAATGGGCAGAGTACAGCCTGGACAGGTTGCCAGTCCATTGCAAGGCAACACAAAAGCACACAGAACAAACAACCATGCACACACACTCAAAAAAACCTGGTTTAGATCCCAATGATTTCAATAACCTCCGTCCCATTTCCCATCTTCCCTTCATTTCCAAAGTCCTTGAGAAAACTGTTGCATCTCAGCTCCATTCCCATCTCACCCGCAATAACCTTTATGAACAGTTTCAGTCTGGCTTCCGTCCCCACCACAGCACAGAAACAGCTCTCATCAAGATCACTAATGACCTACTCATTGCTGCTGATTCTGGTTTAATCTCTATTCTTATTCTCCTCGATCTGAGTGCGGCCTTTGACACCATTTCTCATCCCATCCTCCTCAATAGACTCTCTTCCTTAGGCATCACTCACACCCCCCTCAGCTGGTTTCAATCTTACCTTACTGGCCGCACTCAGTTCATCCAGTTAAAATCCTTTACCTCAGAACCCTCCCCAGTCAAGTCAGGTGTGCCCCAGGGCTCTGTCCTGGGGCCCCTCCTCTTCATAGTATATCTCCTCCCTATCGGCAAAATCTTCCGCAAATTCAATATCCAGTTTCACTGCTTTGCAGATGACACCCAGCTCTACATTTCCAGTAAGCCCAACTCAACTCTCCCACCATCCTCCCTTACACTCTGCCTCTCTGAAATCAAATCATGGTTCACCTCTAATTTCCTCAAACTCAACGGCAATAAAACTGAACTTCTTCTTGTTGGCACTAACTCCACCCTCTCAACATCTGACAGCTTTTCTTTAACTATTGACAGCGCCACAGTCTCCCCCTCACCTCACGTCAAGAGTCTGGGTGTCATTCTCGACAGCTCACTTTCTTTTCAGGCTCACATTAATAACTTAATTCGGTCAGCATACTTCCATCTACGTTCCATAAACCGTCTCCGTCCCTCACTGACCCCTCACACTGCCGCCATTCTCGTCCACAGCCTCGTCACCTCCTGTATCGACTATTGCAATTCACTTCTTTATGGTCTTCCTAAACAAACTCCTTCATAAACTGCAACTGGTCCAGAATTCAGCAGCCCGTATTATCACCAGAACCCCTTCCTTTCACCACATCACGCCGGTTCTCCAGCAGCTTCACTGGCTCCCAGTTAAATTCAGGTCCATCTTCAAAATTCTCCTCCATACCTTCAAAGCTATCCACAACCTCTCTCCTCCATATATCTCAGACCTTATAAGTATTCACACCCCGTCCCGTTCACTCAGATCTTCTTCTTCCATCCATCTTGCGGTTCCTTCTGCCCGTCTCGCTACCATGGGGAGCAGAGCTTTCAGCCGCTCTGCTCCTCGACTCTGGAACTCACTTCCCCCAGACATCAGGAACGTTGACAGTTTTACCCTTTTCAAAACAAAACTCAAAACACACATGTTTAAATCTGCCTACAACCTCTGATTTTATTGAAATGTTTCTCTCTGTTTTTTCTTCTTTGGGTTTTATTATTGTTTTATTGTATTTTATTACGTGTTTTGTGTAAAGTGACCTTGGGTGTCCTGAAAGGTGCTTTTAAATAAAATGTATTATTATTATTATTATTACTCACACCTAAGAACAATTTAGACAGACCAATTAACCAAGAGAACCCATGTGTGCACAGGAAGAACACGCAAACTATTTGAGGCCAGGATGTGAACCCAAGACCTTGTAGCTGCAAGGCAATGGTGGTAGCCACTGCACCATTTGTCATTCTTACATATTGGACCTTTAATAATAATAATAATGGTGTTTTCATTCAAAAATCCACAGATATTTTGCATTTTTTAATAATATGAGCGTATTTTCCAGTTTAGTGCATGCTTCTGTTAGATTTAGGAGCTAGAATTTGTTAAATCAGGCTGTTGAACTGCAGGTTTCTTGTTTACAAAAGTATGAATGAGCAAAATTATTATTACCTAATGAGAACTTTGACGGTTGTTCTTTTTTGTATACAGAGCTCAGTATCTCTTTTATTTGTCCAGAACAACCAAAAATGTGAACTCATCTGACCACAGAACATATCCACTGTTTTTTTGTCCATCTGAGATGAGTTAGTGTCCCAAGACCTCATCATTGTTTCTACACAGTGTTGATTTATTGCTTCCTCTTTGCACAGCAATTTTACATTCCTGGATGTAGTCATGGCTTTTGTGCAGTGGTAATGGTTTTCCAAGGGGCCCCCAAGAACACTTGGCTGATCTGATCACTGTAACATGAAGAGTCTTCGTGCTCAAAAGCCTGAGGACTTGAAAACCGTAAATACCTGAATGATGGTTTGCAGGTTTGACCTTTATACTTTGAGACTTTCCCAAACTATCCTTTTCCCCAAATGTTGAAAGACTTGGGTTCTTTGGTCAGCTGCACTGAGGATCTTTATTTTTTTCCACCTGGATATTTCTGACTCCACCCAAGCTGCAAAGACAACCTGTGAGGCTTTTCTTTATATTGGCTGACTAATTAGTCAGTAAATTATTAGTTAAACTAAAAACACAAGATAGGTTTTCCTAAAATAAAAGACTCCACAGAAGGGAACATCTCTTGCTTTTGTTGGACTTTAGTCTCTTGCACATATTTTTACGTAAACGTACGTGCTCTTTTGCCTTTAGAAGCCCGACTTCCACGTTCGTAAATATTTGAAGAATACAACTACGTAGAGTACGTAGAATTACGAGCCTCTTGCAGCTCGGTGAAAGGTTTTGTGGGTCATGGAGGAGGAAGGTAAATAGAAAAGAGGCGCTACTACGAACACACAGCGGAGGCTGTGAGGCGGTGCTGGAGGATTTGTTCTGACCCAGCTTTAGCCCAGAAAGGATCCGGCGAGGACGGAAAACAGAGCGGCGCGGAGCGACTGTTCGGCTACAGCAGGAGGAGCTGTCGGCGGTGAGATGAACATCACGCTACCCCGTAAACACACTCCTCCTCCGGGTGGAGACCTGTGCACTGGCCCTGGGTTGCTAGCTTGCCAACTAACACTTAGCACATCTATTTTAAAAGCTAAATTGTTGCTAATTGTTTTCATCTTCTTTTTAATGTGCTGTTTATTGAGCCCACACGAGGCTACAAGAGATAACAAAGCTAATGTTGTTGCTGGGTCTTTAGCTAGTTAGCGCGTGGGCCATTAGATATCTGAACGCTGACTGACAGGTGTGCACAATTCAAAAACATCTTTTTTATGATTTCAGTTTTTTTCCACAAAAGTGGGCCATCTGTATTAAAACTACAGCATGTCTCTTGAGTAGATGTGTTGTGTACAAACATGTGTCACAGTGGCCTATCAGTGATAATGTCTGTATTAATATCTTTGTCTAAGCCTCTTACTTTGACCCTAATCATAATGCAGCAGCTGTGTGATTCAGTAGGAAAACTCACGTCCACATTCTGCATGAGAGCAGCGACTCCGTCCACCTGCATGGACGGGGTTGTGTAATGCTGTACTTGGTGGTTTAGATACAAAATAAGAGCTGAGTGGAATTAAAAATCTGTTCCACGCATTTCATTATGGAAATTGTTTCACATCCCTCCAGGGAGAGTTGGAGATTTTGAGTAGGCTAAATGTACCCTTTTGTCAGCTGTTCATTCTTGGGCATGGAGATCAGTGATCAGCAGTAGTTCTATTGTTTGTATATATGTTTAAATTGTGCTGTTACTCTTATTTTGGCAGATCAGGTGAGTGACACAAATGATTTACTTATACCAAATAATTCCTATAAAATAACTGTAATCTGTTATTTTTATTTTGCAAATATTGTTGCCCTTTCCTCTCATCGACAATGTTGCTGCTAAAATGAGCCGAACTTACTGGAAGCACGGAGCAGATGATATTTGTGTGCCTCCTAGGCCATTGCTTTCTCATTAGTAACGGTTCGAAAAAGCCAGGAAGTGATGTAAAAAATGACAGATGGGAGTTTAAACTCGTCGATGCAACGTGAAGCCACTTGTGCAGCTTCCAGGTTTCTCTTTTCTGACCCATTCACTGTAAAATCAAAGCAAAAATTATTTGAGTTGTCCTTCGGACGTTTAAAAACAAATCTGCAGTAAAAATAAACCTCCTTTTCATTGTGCTTTGTTCAGAACGTGTCTGTTAAGGTACCACTTGGGGATTTACTATGCGTAGGTACAGAAGCATCTGCAGTCCAGACAACCTAGCCAGCTGCTGTGGAAAATATGTTTTTGATTCACACTGGCCAATGATTTAGTTCAAGCTTGTTTAAAATATTTGAAAGAAATCTGCTTAAGCAGATAAGAGGACGAAAGCGTCACCAAGCATTTGTAACGGTGTTAGATCTCCTGTTATTATTAACCAGCTGTGCTGCACTAACAGCAATGGGGGTGTTACTGTTATATTGAGAAGGTTTAAAACAAACGCAGCAGTAGAAGATTTCCTTCTGTTCGTAGTCCTAGGTGGTGTGGTTGGCTTTGCCTCATCCTTGTGTTGCCATGGCGATGCGGGAGTTGGTGGAGGCGGAATGTGGGGGGGCCAATCCCCTCATGAAGTTGACCAGTCACATGACCAAAGAAGAAGGAGCATGGCGGCACCGCTTGACACCCACAGTGAGTTGTGTTTCTTTTTTTTTATTTTATTTTAATTTTTTTTTGTTTAGCTGCATCATTTATTTATTTATTTGAACTTTTTTCAGATTCCCCCCACACCCATTGAAATTGCAACAGAGGAAGAGGTCGGTGATGTTTTTCGTCAGGCATTAGAATATTATTCTTACCACGTTTCTGATTTCTGGATGTAATCTCTCAAATAGCCACTTTTAGCCTTTTTTTGTGTTTTTATGTTTTAGTTGGTAAATGAATTCCTTCAGGCGCCTCCGCGACCCCCACACACGTTTGACATGGGTCAGTTGTTGGAAGAAATGCAGCAAATTGATCAGCAGAGCTACAGACAAGCTCCACAGAGAGGTATTTCATGTGTATAATCTTTTATCTTATCTGCTTTATGTCCCAGTTTTAAGAAGTTCCCGTGTGTTAATAATGCAAAAACAGTTTTAAGAAGCATTTCCTGGTCTTAGCTCCAGATGTAGCAGCACTGGCCCTCTCGGGTGACTGGGCGGCCGAGTTCCTCTCGGGTCCCGACTCTGCTGCCACACAGGGGCTGAATGCTCTCGGCGAGGCGGCAGATGCTGATTGGACCAAAGAATTTATCGCTGAGGCTGCAGGTAATTTGAGTCTGTGTTTCACTCCGTGCACTCGTTCTCTCTGTTTTATAATGAGATCCGTGACAAATCTGTCTTTTTTTGCTCACTGTTTTTCCTTCTCCTGCTGCAGATCCTGGACGCTGGGCAGAAGAGTATCTGGAGCAGTCTGAGGAGAAACTGTGGCTGGGGGACCTTGGAGACAAGGAGACTGAATGGTGAGAGCAGAGCTTGAATCGCTTTATGAGTGTCGGTAAAGCCTGAGCGCAGGAAAGACACTTGTGGGGGAGTAAAAGCAGAGAGGAGCACGGGACAAAACAAAAGATGGCCGATCTGAATGCAGAACTAAACCTTGAGAATGTTGTTGACGTCGTGTTAAGCGGATGTGTCGGGATAGATTTTAATTTCTCCTTAACTTTTTCTCTCTTCTACTTTTTTTGTAATTATACTGAGCTTATTGTGAGAAAAGCTCTCACTGAAGCATTTGATCAGAACGAATGCTCATGTAATGATTATCGGCCTTGGACTTCTCTTCACTGGCAACTATTTCAAAGTGCTGCTTTCAGCCTGAAATCATTTATTCCAGCCTGCAGAACCACGAGTAAACAGAGCTCTTACTGCAGCGTGATGGTGGTATTTTTGATCTGACAGGACAAAGGAGTATCAGGCTGAGGATGAGCTGAGACAAACGGCCAATGAGCTTGTCTCAAAGGTCGACGACCCCAAACTGCAAAACACCGAGGTGAGCAGCGTTTCTTCCACCCGTCGGGGATCCTCTTTATGCTGCACATCATTCGTTTTTACACATCTGTCACCATAATCTTCCTCTTCTGTAACATTTTCAGAGTAGATTTGTTTTTGTGAGACTGTTGTTTTGGTGTCGCAATCAATGAGCTGCTAATTTGCGAGACCTGACGGGTTAGTAATGGTAAATATTTTTTTGTTGTTGTGTAGTTCCTGCGATTCATTAGGCAGATTGGCGAGGGCAGTGTGACAGTGGAGAGCAGAACAGACAAACAGCTGACAGATAAAGTTCAGGCCGAGGAGGCTCAGAACTGGGCCTCCAACCTCAACCAGGTATGAGTCACAGCCCACTGAGGAGGGGGTGGTTTCAACTGGGAACACGTTAGAGTTCGGGTAGCGAATTGGCTCTTTTTTTTTTTTTTTTGCACAGCAAAGGCTCTGTCTCGTGACTCATCCCCTCAGTATCTGTACAAATTTTCCACAAATGTAACCAAATGAAGCCACGTTCTCCCTGTAATATGAATCTCAAGCCTGTAGAGAAGATGTGTTCTGCAAAGAGGACGGCTTCTCCTCGTGTGAGGGTAGCTCTTTGTTCCTGTGTCGACTCCGGCCACGGCTTTCTCAGAGCTGCAGCGAAATTTCCGAAATTCTGGTGCCAGATTTTATTTTTCAGCTAAGCGTGGAAGACCGTATCTGCCAAGAAACAAAGAAATACTAAATAAACAACAAACAGTAACTAGTTTATTGAAAAAGAAAACATAGAAGCTTGCCAAACTGGAAAAGAATAAAGGAGAATTGAAATGGCAAGTGGCATAAATGAAGATCAGGAGCTTTCCTTTACTTCAGCTTTTAAAAATTTAGAAGTTGACTTTAAAATATCAACTTTACATTTATTGTTCAGGATATTTGGTCTAGTAATTAAAACAAAACTTACAAGTAGTTTTTCTCCATCTTTAAAGTAACACAGAGCAGGTTCCTGCTCCTCCCCCTACTGGCTGAAAGTGGAATTACAATTGTCGTAAACAACCCTGCTGCAGCCTGCTGTAGCTAGCGCTAACAACGAGCTAACACTAACACGAGACAACTAATACTAAAATAAACCATGAAGTAAAAAGATTCACACTGTTGGACAAAAATATTACTTACAAGTCCCGTAGCAACAAGGCCAGGTCACCATCAGTCCGTGGCTTTTGTAGCCTCCTTCAGCTCCCTCAAATTTGTGTAGGCCACGCCGATGTTCACTCTGGTTTTAGCTCTTTGCTTCACCTCCAAAGACATTCCTCTCTTACTTTTACTTCCAGGCTCCGCCATGACACCAGCCTTCTTGTGCTTTTTATTTGACGATCTGCATTCTGAAAATGCTAACCGCTAGCATTACAGCTAACAGCCATAAAACAGGTTAAGACCACCCTCTACAGGGCACCTACCCGCTCCACAAAATGATCAAGCGTGGTTTTTGGCCAGCAGAGGGCTGCAGAGTGGTGTCAAAGATTAAACTGATCAAGTTTCTAACTCAATAATCACTGAGATCAATATTAAAGCTCCAGCTTAAAGAATCTATCTGTTGTTACTTTAACCCTTCAAAGTGTAAAAGGCCGAAACGCCCATCAGTTTCTTGCTCCAACACACCTGATTCATTGGATCAATCACCTGTTCACCAGGCTCTGCAAAGGCCTGTTAATCACCTGCTCATTGAATACAGGTGTGTTGAAGCAGGGAAACTACTAAAACATCCAGGATACCGGCCATCCAGGACCAGGATTAGGCACCCCTGAATGCTCTTTTTTTTTTCTTTCTTGCAGACTTTTATAATTTACTTCTTTTAATTTGTTTATTTAGAATTTAAAAGTGTTTACTGTTTTCCCCTTAGCGCTATCGCATTGGTCCATCATGGCTTTATGTTGCATTTGAAATGGTTTAAGCCCAAATTCTCTGTCCTAATTTGTTGCTTTTATTCCTTTATTTAATGCTCTCTTTTTCGTCCTTTTCTTGGTGAAAATGGGTTTAGACTCTTAATCCTGCTTTGCTTGGACTGTTTATATTCTTTCATATCCTTTGACTTTGACACATACTGTTCCCATTTTTGACCAGCCTTCAAACTCTTGGCTTGGCATTCCCTCAACAACAAAAAACTGCTTTCATTTCTTACGATTGTGTTTAAAACGATGCTTATTCCACCCACCCTTCCAAAACCAAACCTCCCCACCAACTGCTTCCTTCCCCTCAAAAACGATGTCCCCGCTTGTCACCGCCACCCCTCCTCGCCTCCCATCGTAGTTCCTGACGGAGACGGGGGGAGGGAGTCTTCCCTTGGAACCTCCAGAGACGAATCACCAGATTGACAAAGTTAAAGCTAAACAAGCAGAGCAATGGGCCAAAGTCGTCAGGCAGGTAGGCCCTTTGGGGTCGTGGCAGCAGAAGGTGTTTATTTTTTGTGTTAGAAGTTAATTTTTGTCTATTTTATTCCTACGTGAACATTTGAGATGCAAGTAGCGTCTGATGCTGCTAGAAGTAGAATTAGGAAGAAGTAAAAGCGGGTTGTAGCAAATTACCTAGTCTCTGCTTTCATCGCTGCTTCCTTTATGTTCTGGCTTCATCTCGCCTGTTTTTAAACGTCCCCATCCTTCGTTCTCGTAGGAGTTGGCGTGGCCAGTGAGAACAGACTCGTAGCAACCGTTGTCATTTCTCTTCAGGTTTCAGAGGAGTCGGCGGAAGCCTGGGTGGACGAGTTCGCTGCATCTGGGCCAGATTTTCAACAAGCTAAAGCGGCGGTGGAGGTAAATGTGAGAAAACCTCTAACCCAAATGTGGGGTATAGGGTCGTCACGGTGTGAAAATTTAACCTCACGGTTATTGTGACCAAAATTATCACGGTTTTCGGTATTATCGCGGTATTTTTTTAAACGTGTTAAATTTTCAGACCACTAAATAAACCCTGCTGTATGTCAGGAAAAGATTGTCCGCAGTTTGTGTCTAAATTTTGTAGGGCTGCAGCTATCGAATATTTTTGTAATCGAGTACTCTAATAAATTACTCTTTTGCGTTTTGTAAACCCTTGTATCAAATAGCATGTTATAAAATATGAAAGACCTCTTGAAATGAGCAAGCAATTGCCAGTTATTCTTCAAGTTTTATTCAAATTTAGTTTTCAAAACTTCAGCACTTCAACTTTACGTCACAGTAAACAAATTCAAGCGGCTGCAGCCCAAACAGAACCAGAACCGCTCACGGCGCATGCGCAAACATGGCTCGCCAGCTGTTTCCCTATTAACACACGTCCGTTTTAATTTCTACACTTTTTTTCTCACACTAACAAGGATTGTCGAAAGCATGTTTACCGTGGTTATGTCAAATTATACTGATCACAAAACATTTATTTACTTCCTTTCGTTTTCCTCCGCCGCTCATAAATACCGGTGTCCTCCTGCAGCAATCCTGAGGGAAAACAGACATCAATAACAACACAGTGAAAAGTCCGACGTGTTGTAAAAACTGTTATTTTTAGCACATTTTAAGTCCAACGTGTCCCTCCACCGTGTCCTGGGTCTTCCTTTAGGTCTCCTCCCGGTTGGACGTGCCCGGAAAACCTCACCAGGGAGGCGTCCAGGCGGCATCCCGACCAGATGCCCGAGCCACCTCAACTGGCTCCTCTCGATGTGGAGGAGCAGCGGGTCTACTCCGAGCCCTTCCTGAATGACTGAGCTTCTCACCCTATCTCTAAGGGAGAGCCCAGCCACTCTTCAGAGAAAACTCATTTTGGCCGCTTGTATCCGCGATCTCGTTCTTTCGGTCACTACCCAAAGCTCATGACCATAGGTGAGGGTAGGAACGTAGATCGACCGGTAAATCGAGAGCTTCGCCTTCTGACTCAGCTCTCTCTTCACCACGACAGATCGGTACAACGCCCGCATCACTGCAGATGCAGCACCAATCCGCCTATCGATCTCACGCTCCAGTTTTCCCTCACTCGTGAACAAGACCCCGAGATACTTAAACTCCTCCACTTGGGGCTGTAGTGTAATGGTTTATGGTCTCACTCTGTGGGTGAAAGTTCTGCGCGCCCCAGCTTTGACCCAGCCGGGCCAAGTACAACCTTTGGCACAGAAAACCCATATTTCCTCACGTTACAGGGCAGAACCTCATCCCTGATGATAAACGTATTATTATTATTAAAGGTCAAACCTGTCTGTGATACAGAAGGATGTAATGAGGGGTAAAGTGATATTTGTATCTTTCATTTTGTCAGAGTGATGTGGACTTCTGGGAAAAGCTGCAGCAGGAGTGGGAGGAGATGGCCAAGAGAGACGCAGAGAGCCATCCCTGGCTGTCTGACTATGATCAGCTGCTCAGCTCATCTTACGACAAGGTAGCTGATCAGAGCAGTCGGGTTTGTGATGTTAGATGTTCTGACCTTGCTAATCTCCTCTTCTTCCGTGTGTCTCCTGTAGGGGTATCAGTTTGAAGAGGACAACCCCTGCTTGTCCCATCCAGACCCCTTCTCAGAAGGATTGAAGAGGTTGGAGGCGGGGGACATCCCTGGAGCGGTCCGATTCTTTGAAAGCGCCGTACAGAAGGAACCAGAAAACCAGCTGGTGGGACTTCCACGCTCTCGTGTTTTGCTGGTGTATTTTCTCTCGTCCTAAGCCTGATTCATGCTTCTCCGTCAGCTCCAACAGGGAGAGACGCGCACGCACGGACGGAGACATTTTGCTCTCATACTTCTCCGTCTCCTGGAGTGTTGCAGAGCAATTCCCCGCCAGGACAACAGAGGGCGTAGCGCTGTTCTGTGGTATCCTGTCATGTATCGGTCCAAGATACAGTGATCCCTCGTTCATCGCGGTAGATGCGTTCCAGACCTGGCCGCGATAGGTGAAAATCCGCAAAGTAGGGACACCATATTTACAGTATTTATTTAACAGGAGAGGGAGCGCAGCTGATCCTCATCAGCCTGATCAGCGGGACGGCTTTAAAAGGAGGGCCGTTATCCAGATACGACGCCGGATGATTAACTACTGCCTGACTCGCTTCTCCTCTGGATTCGCTCCCGTCTTGGAGACTTCTGGATACTCACCGGTTCGCTGCCTGGATACCAACTCCGCTCTGCCGTCCCGCTCTCCACCGTGCTCACGCTCCCTCTCCGTTTCCTCGTCCTCCTCATCCGTTTACCCTGCCACCTGGAAATCTACAATTCGCCTCTGGATATCACCCTGAACTTCCGCATTTTGCCGCTTCCTGGTTTACCCTCCGCTGGATCACCAGTGCGCCCTCAGTTCTCCTCATCATTAAAGAAATAAAATTATTGTTTATCTTTTACCTCGACTCGAGTCTGATTCTGTATGTCTTGGGTTAGACACTTACCCCAAAACATGACAGAAAAATACCGCAAATCGGCGAATTTCCCTTGAATAAGGCTCCAAAGAAAAAATCCACGAAGTCGTGAATCCGCGATAAACGAATCGCGAAGTAGCGAGTGATCACTGTATTGTGTTTATATTGGGTTTTTTTTTGTATATAAGAGACTTTTTAACGTGGACAAAATAGTCTCTCATCCTCCTCCACCTCTTCATGCACTCGCCAACTCTAAACCCACGTTTCCTGTCATTTCTGCCCACAAATAAAACGCTTGCTGTGCATCTTTTCACTCCTCCAGTCACGGGGAATTGAACGTTCATATTTTTAGAGTTTTTTTCATGAGGTATTCTTCAAGCTTCTCCGTGTCTGCCGCTAGTTATCCTCGGCTCTCTTTATGTTTTTGAGGGCGCGATGGCGGCGCTGTAGACGACAGCGGCGCCCTGACCAATCACAAGCTTGCGTTCTCCTTCTTGACGGACGGATGTTAAGAAAAGAGAGCTCGACTCCGTACGTCCTTGCGGGGCTCTCCAGCAGGCCCGCAAGGACGTATAATGGCGTTGCGTCTCCGCACTGACGCAGAAGCATGACTCAGGCTTTAGTGTAGAAATATGAATTCATTTTGTTTCCACTGAATTGCAGGCTTGGCAATATCTGGGAACCTGTCAGGCAGAAAATGAGCAAGAATTTGCTGCAATCAGCGCCCTCCGCAGGTCAGAATCAATCATTACAAAAAGCCATTCAGCTGTTTTATGATGTTTGTAGGAGGCAAAAGTGATTGATTGATTAATGAGATTGCTAGAGAAATTGTTTACTCTTCCATATAAGTGCACTGCAGCCTTCCAGTTTAGCATTTTGTGTCTGTAGTCGTCGTATTTTTCAGTTTTGTTTCTTCCTGTAAATTCTGATAAAGAACAGCTTAAGGGTTGTTGGTAAAAAAAATAAAATAAAAAAAAAGCTAAATGTTGCAGGTGCTTGACGGATCCTGTCTCCTTCTCATTAGGTGTATAGATCTGAAGAAGGACAACCTGACTGCCCTGATGGCGTTGGCTGTCAGTTTTACTAACGAATCGCTGCACAGGCAGGCCTGTGAGACCCTACGCGATTGGCTGAAGCACAACCCAAAATACCGATCTGTGTGGGAGCAGCACGAGCGGGAACGCCAAAAGGAGACTGCCACAGACGGCGAGAAAGCGAAGGAGAGGTTTGGGTCGTTGTTGCCAGAGTGAGTTTGATGCTCAGAGATTTTAAATGCAGAAAGATTCAGACGAAGGCCCTGGTGATACGAAACGACTCTTTCTGCTTGGTGCAGGTCTTTGTTCAATGATGTCCAGAACCTGTTCCTGCGTGCAGCCAACTCCGACCCGACCCAGGTTGACCCCCAGCTGCAGTGTGGTCTGGGAGTCCTCTTCAACCTGAGCGGAGAGTACGACAAGGCCGTGGACTGCTTCAGTGCTGCTCTGTCTGTCACTCCGCAGGTTTGTGCAAAAGAGGAAAGTATTTTCACCGCAGTACCAACATCTGCTTCTATTTGTTTTCCACTGATTTCCCTCTTTCCTATTCACTCTCTCTCTCAACATTTTTTCTTTTAAATCCCAATTGCCTATTTTTGCTCATTCGAAATATATTTTTAAACATTTTCTAAATGCTTTTTTATATTTTAACTTTTTTTTTTTTGTTTTTGTGAAGCGCCTCGTGATTTTTATCTTGAGAGGCGCTATAGAAATGATATATTTTTCTTCTTCTTCTTCTTGTCCTCTGATTTAAAAAGGACTACCTGCTGTGGAACAAGTTGGGCGCCACCCTCGCCAACGGGAGCCGCTCAGAAGAAGCAGTGGCCGCCTACAGGAGAGCTCTGGAACTGCAGCCAGGTTTTGTTCGCAGTCGCTACAACTTGGGAATTAGCTGCGTGAACTTAGGTGCACACAGGTGAGGAAGCGGATTGTTTTGGGATATAAATGATTCATTTAAATCTGTAATTGTTGAAATAACAGCTTAAACTGGCTGTTTTTTTTTTTGTTTCTGCATTCTATACCGAAGATGGAATTATTAAAAAGAAATATTTTTAAGAAGTTTCAGCGACAAAAACAGTCATAAATTATTAACAGGACGTATTAAATGGTATAAAATGTGGCGTCACTTTTCTAAAAAAAAAAAAAAAAGATTTACACATTTATAAGTTGCTGATTTTTAAAAACTCCTTGTATTTACAGTGGTGTGAAAAACATTTTGCCCCCTTCCTGATTTCTTATTCTTTTGCATGTTTGTCACACAAAATGTTTCTGATCATCAAACACATTTAACCGTTAATCAAAGATAACACAAGTAAACACAAAATGCAGTTTTGAAATGACGGTTTTTATGATTTAGGGAGAGAACAAAATCCAAACCTACATTGCCCTGTGTGAAAAAGTAATTGCCCCCCTTGTTAAAAAATAACCCAACTGTAGTGTTTCACACCTGAGTTCAATTTCTGTAGCCACCCCCAAGCCTGATTACTGCCACACCTGTTTCAATCAAGAAATCACTTAAATATGAGCTGCCTGAGACAGAGAAGTAGACCAAAAGCACCTCAAAAGCTAGACATCATGCCACGATCCAAAGAAATTCAAGAACAGATGAGAACAAAAGTAATTTAGAACTATCAGTCTGGTAAAGGTTATAAAGCCATTTCTAAAGCTTTGGGACTCCAGCGAACCACAGTGAGAGCCATTATCCACAAATGGCACCAACATGGAAGTTGTTCCACATTTTTTCGTGTTCAAAAGTCTCTGAAATGCATTGAAACGATGTAAACACAATAGTAAATACACTATCGTGGAATGGATACGCGACTGTGGTGGTGGCAGGATACTTCAGAATAGCGCTACGCCCTCTTGTCCTGGTGGGGAATTGTTTTTGCAACAGTCCCCAGGAGAAGTCTGCAAGCAAAGAGTTTCTGTGACTGCATGTACGTCTCTCCATCACAGAGCTAACATAGAAGTATAAATTAGGCTTTAGGGTCAGCGCTTTCTCAAAAAAAAAACCTGTAGTGTCCTGTAGGTGTCTTGTGCCCCCTGGTGGAGGATCTGCAGATGGCACATACCAATTAAAATATTTTAATGCCATTATTTTGTTATGTCGTCACATAACATAATAAAACTGATTATTTTTGTCATATTAGCATTGTCCAATAATAGTTCTGAAATAATTTTTTTAACATTTCAGGCTTTAAATAGCAGGATTTTTAAAGTGGTACTTAACTGAAAAACTGTTTTTTTAATTATAATCAGTCACTCTGAGTTTTTCATGCAGGCTGAACATGAAAATAGTCTCCTGCACCTACTTCCTGCATTAGTTTCCTGTAGAAAATAGATGGTGAAACTCTAGGATTAGAAAATCCTGACAGATCTACATCACACTGTCACTTAAAATTCACAAACTCACCCATCTTGACTCACAACAGGGAAGGCGGTTGGACTAGCGTACAGGAAACAGAACGTCTCATCTAGTAGGAGCTAATTGTTAGCATTAGCAACTCCACCACAAAGCATAAGTCCTCCAGGGTTGTGTTATTTGCAGAGATAAAACGTCAACGTTGCAGAGCAAACCAAGTCAGTGGTAGAATTGTGTTGCCGTTAGCCAATCAGAGGCAAGATGTCCAAATATTAGGAAATAAGATTTAAAATCTTGCCGTGTTCAGCTCACCTCTGACCAGGCTCGCTTCTAGTTCCTGATACAAGCGCACAGGTGTTTGTTTCCACAGATTACGACTTACAAGGCGTTCATTCTTCCTAGAAATTACTGCAAAGGTATTCCAAATATGAGTAAAGTACCACTTTAATGTTGTTTAATCTTGCGTTCTGCAATGTGTGCCATGGTATGCTGAACTAAACAAATATTCTTGTTTTTGTTTTATAAAAACTTATATTTTGTTGTCAAAGGTGGAATTTTACTGCTTTATAGTTCTACCCTGTTTGCATCAAGCGTTTATATTTATATTAAACTGGTCTGATCACTAATAGGATGCAGCTTATTTGAATAATTGCCGTTTTTTGTTAACCTACAAGGTTCAGATGTGAATGTGGGCCACATGATAGTTTGATTTTCACCAACATAGTCCAGAAAAAAATGTTACATTTCATCAGTTGAAGATAAAATTATCATTTAATTTACTTGTAGTAATCCTAATTGGGGGCTGCACAGTGACGCAGTGGTTAGAGCTGTTGCCTTGCAGCGAGAAGGTCCTGGGATCGCTTCCCGGCCTGGGATCTTTCTGCATGGAGTTTGCATGTTCTCCCTGTGCATGCGTGGGTTCTCTCCGGGTACTCCGGCTTCCTCCCACAGTCCAAAAACATGACTGTTAGGTTGATTGGTCTGTCTAAATTGTCCTTAGGTGTGAGTGTGTGTGTGTTGTCCTGTGATGGACTGGCTCTCTGTCCAGGGTGTACCCTGCCTGATTGCCCGTTGACCGCTGGAGATAGGCACCAGCCCCCCCCCCGTGACCTTGCATGGACAAAGCGGGTTCAGAAAATGGATGGATGGATAATCCTAATTGTCTGCATGCGTCAAAGTATTGCAACTGTAATTTTAACAGAAATAAAACTGTTTTTCCATAGAGAGGCAGTGGAGCACTTCCTCGAAGCTCTGTCCCTCCAGCGGCAGGCTGCAGGTGATGGAGCGAAAGCTGCAAGAGGGCCTGGTGGTGCAGCAGCCACGGTGATGTCTGACAACATCTGGTCCACCCTGCGCATGGCTCTAAGCATGATGGGAGAGAGCTCTTTGTACGCCGCAGCTGATCAGCGAGACTTGGACACACTGCTGGCTCATTTCAGCCAGAGGGAGGTGGAAGGTGGAGCTGAATGAGGGCCGGCCAGGAGAGAGTCGATTGAGTGTGAATGTGCTCTGCACGGACGTAGATGTTTGGGAGACTGAAATGTGTTGACAGAGGAAGACACTGTGATATCAGACATGAGAGGTCATTTCCATCATGTGGTTCTGAGTGTTTAAGTTAATACGGAGCAGATAATGCAGTATTAGTCTCCACCAGGAGACCAGAACTAGCCGTAAACGTGACGGCATTCACATTTCCCTCTTTCCTGGTCCGGAGGACTGGATGGATGTCACTCGGGTACTTGAAGTTTGCTTTGAGAAGGGAGGAAAACAAGAAAAGGCATGTAAATTCTTTCTGTCTACAATAGCCATCGATGTTACGTCAGTTTGTGTTAACACTCAGTACTCTCTCTGGATTTTATTTTAATAAAGATACAGCATTTCTGCTGATTTTCACCCTGAAGTGCTCTGAAGAGAAACGGCTTGTGCAGCTGCAGAGTGTAAACAAATCAAATGTGCTGCAGTTCTGTTTTTATAAACTTTATTTAATTGTTTATCTGCCAGAACAGTGACCTGACGCCCAGCAGGACTGTCACTGAGTGTTGGGATTACTTGGGACTCATTAATCGGAGGGTAAAAATCTTAAATCATTTAGTTGAGGATGATTTTGTGGGCTCCTATTTGTGTCTCTTTTTCGTATTGCTCTTGTAAAATAAAGATTAGCTTTGTTTTAAATTAGTTATACACCAATTTGTGTATTGTTGCATAATTGATGCACTACAGTTGTTTTCAGGAAACCTATACCCTGACTGCAATGTTTAAGATGATTTTCAGCAATAAAGCTTTGATTCCAGACTTGTTATCGACATTGGTGAGTTTATTTTCAAGCTGTATTTATAATGACATGGCTTTCACCGCAAAATGTCAGAAAATCAAAAGCAAAAAGAAACAAAAATGTCACCAAAAATGAACATCCAAATATTAATAAACGAATAAAAGTTGTATTTGTTGAAGACAAAAAAAGCAGATCATTTTAAATGGTAAACTATTTAAGCTTTAAAGTAATTTAATTTTTTCAAATAAATCACTAAAAGTAGGTCATTAATACTACGAAACATCAGTAAATGTGAAAGCTAAAACTCGCCTTTCGTCAAATGAATTTTGTTATTTTGAAAGCAGATTCGGGTATTTTTTTAGTTCTCACTCCACATTTTTACCTCTGAAATAATCGGTTTTATACTTAATATAGTACAGCTGCTATAAAATACGAACTATTTTAATTTTAAAAAATGATTTTTGTTCTTGAGATTACGTATGCGAGGGGAATTATCAGTAAACACCGCGTGCACTCATTTTCAACGTTCGAGCGAGTTATCATAACACCACGCCCAGTTTCAGAATGCTGTTCTGTTAACCAATCAGAACTGAGGATGCGTAGCGAAAGCTCGTGTTAATTGGTTGATTTTGAAACAAGCCGCTCCAAACACCACCATTTAAATGTTTTAAAAGTCGGACGTGTTCTTGTTTGTCATAAGAGTAGCAATAAGTGAAAGGCTAAAGCAGAGCGACTGATTGATTGCTTGTGTCTCGTTGAAGCTACATAAAGAAACACGGTAAGTTTGTTTGATGAAAGTCTGGAACTTACTTCTGTCTAAAATCACAAATTCTTTCACTTTATCAAATCACGAAACTGTGAAATTTGAAGCGAACTGCCACGAACTTCACGAGGATTTTAGCTTATTTTTTGTTTTAGCTTAGTAGCTATTCAGAATGCTAACATGCGTTAGCTATATTTATTGAAAAATGGATAGATGGCTTTGGTGGTAGCACCTCTTGGTTAATTATTTAAAAGTTGCACTTTCATCGCAACTTTTCAACATTCCATCCTGGACAGATGCATTCACAGTCTTGGATTTCCTGCCAGGGGTTAAACTGTTGTTTTGCCATCCATTTATTCCCATTTTCATGACAGCTTTGTAACAGGTGTCAATGTATTTTTCTGTTCTCTTCAGCTGTGATCCAGGTCGACATTTTTCATAAAGATCATGGGATCAAGTGAGAGCAAATTGGCTGTGTCTGCAGCAGCTAAACCAGAACTGGTTCTCAAAAGAACTCATGTCAGCCATCTGATAGACCCACGCTCTCCCTCAGCTGGGATTGATCGAACACCCATTCAGGTTTGACTTTTGAGTGTGTTTTACACAATATTTGTAAAAATTTTGGAAGAAATTTCACTGTTTTTGTTAGGTTGGCGATCTGGAGTCCAAAACTTTGCCTGCTGTGAAAAGCGAGTGTCTTCTTGCCATCAGCGATCCACGTTCACCCTCACTTGGCATTTCCCGCACCCCTATGAGAGAAGTCATGAGAGGTAAATGTGTAGGGAAGAAGTTTGGGCATTTTTGTAACACGTTTTAAATCCGTTTTTTGTTTCATCAGCAACAGTCGGATCCTTTGCGCGTCGTCTGGGAATGTTGTTCCACAGTGAGGCTGAAAGCAAAAACCCTCCAAAACGCTTCAGTGATCGTGTGGAAGAGGTCCTTGGGGATGAAGAGCTGACGTCTGCCGAGCCCCTCCTTAATGCTCGGTTTACCTCGTTAGCTGAGCATGCTGACCTCTTGGCCACCCCTGTTCGATCTCCTCTGCAGGCCATGGGTGACTTTAGCCCCTTTGTGCTTGTTGAGCCTCAGGTGGAAGTTGAAATAGAAACCGAAGCAGATATTAGCCTGGAAGAAGCCGAAGAAGCAAGAGAGACTCCTCTGCACAAGAGATTAAGCATGAGCCTGATAACCTGCCACAACGGAGCTCCCTCATCTGAAATCTTTGAGGTTCACCATGACCGTGCCCATTTCCCAGGATCTTCAGTAAAGGTGGATCACACTTATGCCCTTCCTTCTGTCACAGTGGAACCAGAGGCCTGTGGGCCTCCTCTCTCCACTAATGTGGAGAATTCTCCAGTTCAGGAATCTTCTGCACATCTGAAGGAAACAGGAAAACTTAAGATCTCTGAGGAAACTAAAGCACCGAATGAAGAGTCTTCCTCAGAGCAGGAAGACGTGTGCACAGGCATCCGCTGCCCCTCTTTTGACACGAAGAGTCCGAGTCAACTGGAGTTCAAACCACAGTGGCTGGGAAAAGGCTTTGGTGCCACAGGGCTGAGAGCCAGAGGAGTGCAGGGGAACATCGGAAAGGGAGGCTCTTCTCCTCTCGCTGTCCGTGTGGCGGTTAAAAATGCAAACAACGAAAATAGAGGACAGACTGGAAAACTGAAGCAGAAAGGTGGGCAAAACTCTGTGATATGATCAAATGTAGATGTCTAAAGTTTTCTCACTGTTTTTGTTTTTTCTTTTCCCTGGCTAGACGCAGAGTGCCGATCACCTCTGCAGGTCCTTAAGGAGACCAACTCTCCCCGCAATCGGCGTTCTCCGGTAGTTGGTGTTGAAATGTCATTTAAAATCTGACTTTTTCAGAATTGGTGATTTTAGATTTTTGTCTTCACGTTCCAGATGAAGCTGAAAGGGTCTAATCAGGACAAACCGAGGCTTGGACAGATGGACCGCCGAGTTCTGGCAGTGGCTCTGGATAAGGAGAACAGATGAAGGCCAACGGTTACCTGTGCAGAAGTTCCCTCGCTTTACATTTTCTAATGAGATTTTATGTGCGTAGTTGTTGTAAATGTATGTTTTTATGCGTGTCTGTGCGACTTTGCAACCATGTGGTGCAGTTTCCTGCTGTTTGTCATGTTGTAAATATACAATCTGACCTTTTTAACCTAATTGGCACTTTGCTGTCTACATCCTTGTGCTTAATGTCTGTACTTTTTGTTCAATCCAAATGTATAAATTGTGATAATAGAATTAAAGTTTGACTCTAAATCTTCAACTTGACCTTCTCCCCAGTCTGTACACCTCTCTGAATGTTTACATTCCTACGTAAAACGGGTATTTAAGGTAAAAAAAATGATGCGTGCAAAGCAGAAATCCATGTTTATTTGATTTTATTTAGTACACTGAGGTTTCAGAAAACATGCAGCTCAAATTAAAATTTTCTATGTACACAAAATTCAAGTTCAGCTGTTTTGCAGAAGAAAAAGGAAGAATCCTTTTAAACGTGCCACTCATGCACACGGTAATCTATGTAGAAGACCTGTCCTGGGACAGGTTTTAGTAAGTGCTCAGTGGTCCTGTTCATCATCCCATCTGTCTGTCCGCTGCAGCTCTAACTACTGAGGGTTTAGGCCCAATTGTGATCCTAAATCCTGCTTTAAAAAAGTCCATCAGTCACAAAACAAACACTAATGCAGATGCATGCAAACTAAAACTTTCAAATGTCTAAAAGGGTGAAAAGATCTAAGGAAGCTACAAGAACAAGCAAATAAGTCATACTCTGAAATATTAATGTGAGTTCTCACATGATGCATCTTGTGATTTTATCTAGAACAAAACAGTTGTGTCTAAACCGACTGTCTTATCATTTTACCATTTCTATTTGGCAACTGTTGGGTGATTTTTGAATTGCTGCAATGAAACTGCATCTTTCATATGTGCAAACCACAGAATTACTAATGATACATAGATTTTTTCTGAGATTCCCACTCCTTTGTTCTACCCCGAATTGCCCCATGACGTGAGAAGAAAGGTGAGCGTGCAAGATAACAGGGAGAAGAGAAAATCTTACACTCCTTCTCCAGCCTTAGACTGGACTTGGCACAGCAAAGATACCATCTTCTCATCGTAACGTTTTAAAAAGAAATCTTCACTTTTTTCTGAGCGGTTGCTAGCTGTTCTTTTATGTTTCTGCTCGCAACGGAGGAACGGCTTCAGTTCCATATCTTGAGGAAGCTGTCCCAGGATCCTGTGCAACACGCCATGCCGTCTGCAGACACACCGATGCAGCTCACTCTGTTATCGTGACCGGCCAGAACTCCTGAAAAACATGCAAAAAACAAACAAACAACAAAAAAAACACGATGAACCAGTGGTCGAGCTGGAAAATGTATGGGGTGGCAGAAGAAGAGCAACAATAGGTGGTGTAACGGAATGAAATGACTGTTTCCCCCTCCTCTGCACAGGACTAGTCTGCATGAGATAGATAGAGATAGTCCCAAGGTCTCATGCATTCGCTCTAACCTGCTTATTTTCAGCTAAACAGAAGAATGAAGAATGAACTCTTTTCTTTTAATTAATCAAAGAACTCCATTTTAATAAAGCTAATCCAACCAAGTGTTAGTCAACAAATAAGATGTGACCGATCTGTGAACTTAAAATATTAATTACTTTATTATGATCCTATAGAATATAAAGGTACTGTGACATTAAATGTTCCAACAGGACTCATTTCACGTAGAGTTAAGACATGACACATTACTTTCACTGATCCAGTCAGAATCTGCCAGATCTGACGGAGGCGTGGTTTTGATGGTGTTTGGTAACTCTGTCAACTTTTCATTCGACCATAAACCAAAACATCCAAAGTATAAAACTGTGCCCACGTGATCTCTAACGCCAGTTCAAAGCGTTCTAGAGAAGTTGTCGGAGTGGCCAATCCGTAACTTTCCTCTTCAACTGAAAGAACAACGACAAGCTGTAAAATTTGTTTTTGTTCCAACTGCTGCAACGGTTCCATTCAGAATAAAAGCTGAACCATCAAGACAGGCTCAGGTCTCACCAGACACCAACAAATTGTCGCGACCTGCAAGTATCTCACAGACTGGACTGATCGGAACCGCTGCTTTTCCTACCGGCTCGATTCCAGAGAAGGTCAAGCTGGACCTTGACATTCCTGATCTAAAGGGGACTTCTTGAAGGGTAGGTAGACCGGCAAATGGCGTCAAATTATGAATCTCCTAACCAAAGCTTAACGCGAAGACATCACCTTCAGTTCCCATCAGAACGAATCGCAGCTTCGGATTTGCTGGTTCTGACCAACATCACACGTCATCCCATTCACCGTCTCATCCACTTTAGTTACACCATACATTTAGTGCTTAAAGTCAGTCTAGTTTAATTTGTTAGTAATAAACTTCTTAACTTTTAAACTTGACTCTCTCTCTTCTGTTGTCTCTGAGTGAATACGAAGCGGTTATCTAATCCCTGCATTAAAAAGATCCAATCTTCTGGTTTATATAACCTCACAGATCCGTAAGGTGGATTTCATATTTCCTATGGAATCCTACGCCTTATGGCTTATTAAATAACATGTAATTTAAATCATTACAGAGGCCAAAATGACACACATGCTTTCCCTGTTTGTTCAGTATTTACAAAGCTGTACATTTGTTTTGGGTCATCATTTTATCAGCTTAAAGCCCGTTTCACACCGAATGCGGTCAGTTTCCTTACACACTGGTGTTCATACCAACTGCGGTTTGTGTGTTGGACTTCTCCAGAAATCTGCTCCCACAAGAGCACCAAATGAAATTTGATACAAAAATATACGAGTAAAAATAACGCAAACTATCATACGCTGTAAACTGATAGCCCCGTCATTAACTCATTCGCTGCCAGCCGTTTCCTGATCGGTAAAGAAAGCCCTTCGCTGCCAGCTTTTCTAACTGTTTTACTGTTTTTTTAAGTGTCATAGAAAGTTGCGCGCTAGGATTATGTCAACACCAAAACTACCAAAACAAAGCGTAGACTCACCTCTTACATCAGGAAGAATCCGCGCGTTTCGAGCGCTATCCGTTCTTTCATAATCCGTTGTTGAATTGTGATCGGCAGAAGCTTTTCCGGTTCGAGTCTCACTTTTTTTTTACAGCAGCGGCCCAAAACGATCTCCTAACACATGGATTTTCTGCTTCCTGATCATGTGACGTGTGACGTACGTGGATGAAGATCGGCTTTAAAGCTGACATGTTTGTTCTCACGGTGCCGGGGTCTCGTTCCGACGCCCACACAGTAAAAACATGCAAATGCTTTAGTCGTCGTTTGCACTGAATGAGTTAATAATAAAACAAAAGCCGGCAAAAATAATGTGAGGCAGGTTTTATTTTGAAATATACTGGATGCCATTGGCTGAACCTTCCTGTCTGGCTAATGTAATTAATACAACTTCATGACAATCCGCATTCAGAAAAAATAGACTCTGCATCTGGATCCGCACTGCGTTTGGTGTAAATGATCTGATTGGACTCAATGAGTTTAGACTTATGCAAAAACCGCATGGAAACCGAACCCGTTTCCGTTCTGTATTCATTGTGAAAGAAGCTTAATGTAACTGGATATGCAATGTTCACGTTCATATTGTCCAATTTGTTACAACTACTTCTTGAATTTATTGCTGCCAGCTGGGGTGGCAGTAGGAATAGCAAGGGCTTTCATTTAGGGCAGCAGTTGCCACCATATGCCACCCCAGTTGATCCGCCCCTGCAAACTGAGCTTCTCTGGTTTCCTTGTACTTACCCACTCTCTCAGCTTTAAGTGTGTCCCAGATGTTTACATTGAAGTCATCGTAGCCGGCCAGTATCAGCCGCCCAGAGAGGGAAGGGGCCAGGGAGGTCACCCCGCACATGATGCTGGAGTCCTGGTAGGTGATGAGCTCCTGGTCGGCTCGCAGGTCAAAGAGTTTACAGGTTGCATCATCAGATCCGGTTATCACTGCGTTACCGTTAGGGAAAAACTAAAATACAAAAGATGAATGGTTGGACACCAGAGTTTATTTAAAACACGCTCTGTCAGAGTCCTGCTTCCTCATCCTCACCCCAATGGCGTTGACGTCACTCTCGTGGCCGGAGAAGGTCTGTCTGCACGTGCCCTCCCTGATGTCCCACAGCTTAGCTGTGTAGTCACACGCCCCTGAGATGAAAAACTTAAAGTCTGGGGAAACGCCCAGGGACATGCAGTCTCCTTGGTGTCCAGCATAAGCAGTCTTTTGGGTCCCCGTCTCAATGTCCCACAGTATGCTGGAGGGAGAGGCAGTTACAGATAAATGTTCGTGTTTCATTCACAGAGCAGCCGTGTTCTTACCAAGTGCAGTCGCCTGAGCTGGTGATGATCTCAGTGTCGCTGATGAAACGACAGCAGGACAGGTAACCTAGGCAACCAAACACAAAGAAAATGAGCTGCTTTAAAAAAATACAAATTAAACGAATGCAGTCACCTGTGGTGTTGTACCTGTGTGTGCCGCCAGCTCACGCATCACCTTGACGTTCCCGTCTTTGCCCTTGAGGTTGTAGATGGAACACATGTTGTCCAGCCCGCCGCACGCCACAAGGTTTCCTGAAGGTGCGTAAGCACACGTCATCACCCAAGATGACTTCAGGGGGATGGCGTTCACCTGGGAACACACAGAGAACAGGTGTGCTCGTCTTTAAAACCTCTGAAGCTAAATTTGCAAGGCAAATAAAATAGTTTTTCTCTCAGTTTTGTGAGTTTATCAGTGGGAAGTCTTACATGGACACAATTTCAATTAAATTATTTTATCATAAACAGATAATATTTAAGTGAATTTTAGATTTAAAACATTTTGCTTGACCTGCCTCCCCCTTCTCTGTTTATCTATACCTAAAGGTTGAACCTTTAGATATAGGTATCACCAACTTGTGATGCAGGTTTAAAAAATTTAAAGAGATTTTTTTCCTTGTTTTGCTAGTTTAAAACTATTAAAGGTGTGGGAAACTAATTGAATCGACACATTTGCAGTGGTCTCTGGTGGGAACGAATGCCTTGCATGATGTTCTGGGGGCAAAAAAAGCCCAGAAGAGTGCCACAACACGTTGAACCTTGAGACAGACAGGCTACAACAGCAGAAGACCACACTGGGTGTCTCTCCTGTCAGCTAAGAACAGGAAACTTTCACACAGGTTCACCAAAATTGGACGATAGAAGATTGGAAAAATGTTGCTGGTTAGATGATTCTCGATTTCTGCTGCAACATTCGGATGGTAGAATCAGAATTTGGCGTCAACAACGTGAAAGCATGGACCCATCCTGCCTTGTATCAATGGTTCAGGCTGCTGGTGGTGGTGTAATGGTGTGGGTGACATTTTCTTGGCACAGTTTGAGCCCCTTAGTACTAATTGATCATCGCTGCAATGCCACAGCCTACCTGAGTATTGTTGCTGACCATGTCCATCCCTTTATGACCACAGTGTGCCCATCTTCTGATGGCTACTTCCAGCAGGATAATGCACCATGCCATAAACCTCAAATCATCTCAAATGGGGTTTTTGAACATGACATTGAGTTGACTGTACTCAAATGGTCTCCACATTCACTAGATCTCAATCTAATAGAGCACCTTTGGGATGTGGTGGAACGCGAGATTTGCATCTAAATGTGCAGCTGACAAATCTGCAACAACGGCGTGATGCTATCATGTCAATATGGACCAAAATCTCTGAGGAATGTTTCCAGTTCCTTGTTGAATCTATGTCACGGAGGATTAAGATAGTTCTGAAAGCAAAAGGGGGTCTGACCCGGTCCTAGCAACGTGTCCCAAATGAAGTGGCCAGTGTGTGTGTGTGTGTCTGTGTGTCTGTCTGTCTGTCTGTCTATCTATCTATCTATCTATCTATCTATCTATCTATCTATCTATCTATCTATCTATCTATCTATCTATCTATCTATCTATCTATCTATCTATCTATCTATCTATCTATCTATCTATCTATCTATCTATCTATCTATCTATCTATCTATCTATCTATCTATCTATCTATCTATCTATCTATCTATCTATCTATCTATCTATCTATCTATCTATCTATCTATCTATCTATCTATCTATCTATCTATCTATCTATCTATCTATCTATCTATCTATCTATCTATCTATCTATCTATCTATCTATCTATCTATCTATCTATCTATCTATCTATCTATCTATCTATCTATCTATCTATCTATCTATCTATCTATATATATATATATATATATATCACTTTTTCGTACCTTGTTTGTTGTCACGCTGTCCCATACTATGAGCTTTCCATCCTGTGAGGCACTGACACACAACCTGATGAAGGAATGAAGAGAGGAAGAGAAAGACCTCAAAAATAAATCAGATATAAGCCCAAGCTGCGTTGAAACAATCGGGTTTTCCAAATTTTACCTCTACAAGTTTATTTTGCACACGTTAACTTGGAATAATCTAAACTCACTCATCAGATCTAGACTGACATGAAAAACGCGTGGTGTCCTTTCTGTTTGTGCATGAGGATTTAAGTGTTTACTTTGAGTCTGTGGCCCAGTGCATGGCGTAGATCTTAGCGAGATGACCCCGAAGGGTTTTTCTGGTCTTCATCTGGACTCGCCCCACCACAGAGACGCTAGCTGCAGCCTCCTGCAGAGTGGTGTCCTGCACAGCCTTGCGAGCTGCCTTGAGAGCACAAAAAACACAAAACAAACAGGTGAGATCCTTTTTAAGAAGAAGTCACAAAACAGAGGTGACTGGTGTGCATTTTTATTATTTTAGATGGTTTAAAATGTGCATCATGTAAGAATGAAGAAATAATGACATCCTGTGGTCAAATGTGGTTACTGCAGCCCATTTTCCAAACACATGAGTGACTTTTTCTGTTCTACTCCACGAGTTTCATGGCTGTTGCTAGCTACGCCTCTCAGCACCAGAAGATTCCAGATGACGAACAAAGTAGAGTCATACACTGTATGTTGATATCGTAAGCAGATAAATAAATGTCACTGTAATATGAAGTTGTTGGTATTTGAAAAAGTAGCTTCTAGTTGCTTCTAATTCAACGGTAGCATTAGCTCAACGTTAGCCTCTAGCCTTCTTCCTCCCAGATTGTAGTAAAGCAAAAAAAGATGTTGTGGCTTCTTAGGGGTACAGGAAATAACTTCTGGGTCGCTCCTGTTACTGGCTTAGCTGCTGCATTTTGCTGGCTGGTGTTGATTTACAGCGTTAGCTGGCACAAGCTCGGCAACCCCACAGACTTACAGATTGTAAACAAAGACTATGTCCATCTTTAGCTTTTTCGAAAGGAGAAAAACCCCAAACTGGCTGAGAATGAAATCGGTTTCAATGTAACCTTCCTCCCAACATGATTCAGAAAGACTGTTTTGTGTTTATTTTACTAGAAGTAAATAGTAAATGGTAAATGGCCTGTATTTGATATAGCGCCTTCTAGGGTCCTGGAACCCTCCAAGGCGCTTTACAACACAATCAGTCATTCACCCATTCACACCCATTCACACACTGGTGGTGATGAGCTACGATGTAGCCACAGCTGCCCTGGGGCGCACTGACAGAGGCAAGGCTGCCGAGCGCTGGCGCCACCGGTCCCCCCGACCACCACCAGCAGGCAACCTGGGTTAAGTGTCTTGCCCAAGGACACAGCGACAGACTGAGCGGGGCTCAAACCTGCAACCTTCCGATTACGGGGCGAGCACTTAACTCCTGTGCCACCTGTGAAGTGTCTTACATGTTGCACCTTTAAAAAATCATTACTCACTCACAGAATAAAGTCACAAATAGAAATACATCTACTCACGTTGATCTGATCTTTGAGGCTCTCTGCCTCCTTTCTCAGTTGCTCCATTTCACCCATGGTGATGGTTGTTAGAAGACGACACCAGTGGACCAGGGGATGTGTTGGCAAAACGTGTAATCCTGAAAATGAAGAAGAAAGGTTAGGATGAAAACTCATAAAAATAAAAATTCTGACTAACACCTTCATCTTTTAGTTTTTCTTCTCCAGTTTCATGTTTAAAAACAACCCTGGCCTACCCGCACTTATTATCTTTCCTAGCTTCAGAAGTCAAGTAGGTGCTGCTTTGCAAGTCAAACGAGCCCTCATCTACTTTGCAAACTTTAGAAAATGCGCAGGAACTTGCAGGAAAACCAACATGACACACCTTCAGCTTCACACGCACGCACACACACACACACACACACTGTACGAAGAGTCAAACATGACATTAAGAGTGAAAGCTTGTTCTCCGGATGGTGTGTCCTCTCAAGTACACATCCTCACCCTGAATGTACACACAAGCCCGTACCAGCAGAGTATCAGTATTTATCTATCAGCCCACATCACCTTGTGCCATTGAAACTCCGCTGAGCGCTCATTACTGTTGATGGCTATTAAATTTGGTAAAATCATGATTAAAATGGACAAGTAAACCAATCACCTAATGGTCAGACTCATACAGCGTGGCAAATGTAATCAACACACAGTCAGAGACACACGTCAGAGTTCAAAAAGGACAAAAATACTCCCTTTCACCTAACGGTGATAAGAAAATACAACAAATCCACACTATTTCTCCAATCTTACCCTCAGATCTGATGAGAAGTTACGTTTGGTTTTATGGTGCGTCCCTGCAGCAATCTCTCACCGGCTCTTTTGCTATTTGAATGAGTCTGTGCCATAACACCGGACCAAGTAGATTTGCTTCTAATTTGTTTAAAGAAAAAAAGGAGTGGACAAGAGCGGAGAGGGAGCTCCGAGAGAAAGATCTGATTTATGTGGTTGCTGTTGGAAATGTCAGAGATCGATACGTGGTCTGAAAAGAAAAAGACAAAATATTTATACTAAATGTGTTCCTCAACGGTTTTGTTCCAGGGATGCAAGTGTGTGTTTTTGCTAACACCTGCCTGGGGTTTCTGGATGGAAGAGAGTGTTAGGAGAGGAAGAGGAGGCCGAGGGAGGCGAGGCAGAGTTAAAGAGGTGGAGGATATGAGGCGAGACAGGAGAGCGAGTTTTTAAATCCAACTGGCTGAGATTTTAAGGGAAGCCTTTTGAATCAAATCTGCTCTCATCCGATTATTGACTGCTCTTTACATCTGGATAAGAGATGGAGAAAGGGATGGGGGAGCAGAGAGTGGGATGAGACGGAGGGGCAGATGGAGGAGGTGGAGTGGGACCGGCAGAGGGATGTGGGAAATAGTCCAACATCTAACTTTACTTTTTCCCAAATATTAAATTTATAATTATCACTAAGCTTCTCTGAGTATTTGATGCATAAAAAAGTATAAAAACGAACAAAAAAGTGAAATTTCTGTTTCCGTTATAGTTTGAGTTCTGCTTTTACGTTAGATTAATGCATCAGAAACAACCTGATGCTGTTTTTCTTCTTCCGGCTCTTGGAGAGTACAGATGCTTTTTTCCTCCTCTCCCTCCCTCCTCATCCCAAGGCTGTCCTGTCTTTGTGTGCACGGCACTTTCTGTGAACTGGAAATTATTAGAAATGGATCTGGTCAGTTGGTCTCTCAACGCGATTGACAAAACGTTTTCAACGATGAGAACGGGAGAAGGGGCTCCCGGATGCCCCTCTGGGACAGAGCCAGCTGGGCATGTCATGGACTCCTGGAAACCGTGGAACCTGATCTGCCTCTCTCAACTGTCTGTAGAGGATTCTGAAGATGTTTGGATATTCGTGTTTTGGTGTCAGGATTCCTGCTCTTTGGCCTCTGCGGTTACCTGGCTTACCGGAAAATTAACGAGGTTTTGAGGAATATTGGCTCAATCCCGGAGCTCAGGGATGGTAAAATGGTAAATGGCCTGTATTTGATATAGCGCCTTCTAGAGGCCTGGAACCCCCCAAGGCGCTTTACAACACAATCAGCCATTCACCCATTCACACACTGGTGGGGATGAACTACAATGTAGCCACAGCTGCCCTGGGGCGCACTGACAGAGGCAAGGCTGCCGAGCACTGGCGCCACCGGTCCCTCCGACCACCACCAGCAGGCAACGTGGGTTAAGTGTCTTGCCCAAGGACACAACAACAGCTTGATTGAGCGGGGCTCGAACCTGCAACCTTCCGATTACGGGCGAGCACTTAACTCCTGTGCCACCGTCGCCCCGATGGAATGCATCGCGCTGTGAACGCACAAACTCATATAATTGTCGAGATGAGTCGTGAGCTTGGAACTTTGGCTGCGATTCAGACTCTGGCACAAAAGGTGGATTCCGTCAAGGAGCGAGTGGACGGATCAGCACGGATTGGGATAGATTAATTATGCCACTATTGGATCTAGAGGGGTCGTAGACCAACAGAACACTAAGGCAGAGAGGAAATGATCTCTGTCTGTCCCCAAAACATATCTTATCTGAATCTGGTGCCCTTGGAGCCTGTGAGGCTGAAGTGAAAACTCCCCCCTCAGAAGAAATGTGGAATGCTGCTGTCGCTATGGAAACTCTTTCTCCCTATCCCGCCTGGGTGGGACTGTGACCGGTGAAGGCCGTGAAACTGTATCTAGGAGTCAATGTGCCCTCTAACCCATTATCTCCCTCCCCTGTCCAAACAGAGGTGAAACGCGCTGCCCCATGTGGCTGCACGCACTGAAGTGAGGAGAGTACCCCCCCCCCCCCCCCCCCCTCCGGTGGACACTTATGTTGTGTAATGTCTGAAGTCTGTGTGCATTTCTGTCTGAGGTGTGTTTTTGCATAGCAAAGCTGCCCTCCCTGTGGAGGGTAACTCTGAAGTAACAATTCCTGTCATGTGTCTATGTATGTATGTCTGATCTCAGAATTGTGTGTACTGAAACTATAATTTCCCTCTGGGATTAATAAAGTATATTTGAATTTGAATTTTATTATGGTGGGTGTCTGGTAGTACTGAAGAGCATCACAATAAAGGGAATTTGCTTTTAACTCAGATTATGAGTCCATAAGATAATACCAGCATGCTGCTCTCATGTAAATCCCCTTGTAGCAAAATCCATAAATGTACGGAAAGAGTCCGTATCTGCATTAACTTTGTGTCGACATGTTTTCAGCATCATCATAAAAATTCAACGTGACATCAAAAGCATCAAGATTAGAGTTTATAATCTGTGAAGAATCAACTTTTCCACTCAAGAAGAAGCTCAAAGTAAAAGTAATTCATGCATCCTTCAAGGTTTTGGCCGAGTTGAATAATTTAGTGTTAAAAACAGATTTTTGGCCTCGACCTTGTGTGTTTTTTCTGGTCTTTAGGTAAAAAGAAACTTACAGAAAAGAGCAACACAAGAGCATCCACTCACCGATCCAAACTTTCCTCCGAGGGTGGATCAGTGATGGTTTTTCCTCCAGCGGTCCTCCTCAGGTCGTTTTCATAAGTTTAACCAGTGTTTAGCACACTTCCCCCCTCCGCTCATTCACTTTCGGTGTCAAACACACCCGACTGAATATTTCTCCGCCGCTAACTCTGCCCGCTGCTCCTATGAAGAACAGATGAGGATTGGAGGGATGAAGGGAGATCAGCGATGAGGAGATAAAACCTGGGATGGACAGAGGAGAGGGCTGGTGGGGTGGGGGGGGGGGCAGTGGAGGTAAAAGAGGCAGAAATGAAGGCAGAAGAGACGACGGGGGTAACCAAACATGGCTGTGGGGGTCACAAGGCCCGAGCCGGGGTGAATTAGAGTCGGAATCATAACAGGACCTGGGAACATGGCTATTTATGGTGCTGGGGTGGTTTTCCAGAGGATCTGAGAGGCAGGAGCTTCTGTTTTGTAAACCTGAGATGAAGTTAATATTAGAAAGTTGATGAGCAGGGCTCAGGCTGAGAATGGAAATGTGAGCATCTACTGTAGCGCTCAGAGAAAGTGATCTGTGGTTTATAATTACTGATCAAGCAGAACAACCCAGCAGGCACAAATAAACCATCCAATGCATGTTCTATCCTCTCAGAAAGCCGAAAACAACATTTTCTTTCCTTTCCTGCTCATTTCTGGTGTGAAAACCAGCCGAGGGCCGCAGCAGGAGTCCTCTGTCTGGATTTTAAAAAAAATTTCCAGTTCTTATTAAACATCGGAGCAAGACAAACCATCAAAATGTGATGTCTGCTGGTAACTGTGTCCCTGATCTGTTGGCCAGAGTGCACTCCACAGCTGCTGCACATTATCTAACCAAGCAAATCACCTGTATTAGTTATGAAACAGCTCGGCTCACATCAGGAAATACCACTTTCAGGAAAAAGGCAGTGAGAGCAGGAACAGCATTTCATCCAGACGGTGTGGGAATAAACTCCTGAATCAATCATGTTTGATCTGATCGTCATCATCGGCTACTTAAAGGGGATATGTTATGACTTTTTGTATTAAGTTATGATAGCTCTATGGTCGATACAAAACATATTCATGAAGTTCTTTGCACAAATCCCTCTCACGTGAAGCAATTTCAGGAGTTTTAATTTGACATTTTCAGTACCTTCCAAAATGAGTCGTTTCAGGGCTCTGTCACTTTAAGAAAATGAGCTGGCCATGCTCATCCAGCCCCATTCGGGCTGCTATTAGCTGAGAAGCTCTGATATCTGGGAGGTGCTTGGAGTTGAGCCACTGCTCTCCAACAACAGCAACAGCAGGTAAGAAGTGATTCTGTTCTAATTTCCCCATTTGTGACATCACAAATGACGACTTTTGAAATTTAATGAATGTGGAAATAATTTCACTTTTTTAAAATGTGCATTTCAACCAAAATATTTACATTTATAGGTAGTTTTGAGAGGTTTGTTGCTTTAATGAGAGAAAATTATTCTACTTTTGAACCATGAAGTGCTTTTAAATAATGTATATTTCAATATTATAATAATAATTTATGGGCAAACCTTAATTGGAAGCTTTTTCTGGAGCTTGCACGTATTTTTGGAACATTTCAGGGTTTTTCTTTTTCTGATAATCTAAAAACACACATTTTAGCTTTATTGGTGATTTTAAACAAAGCGAAAGTCCGCATATCCATATCTGGAGCAGGAAGAAAAAAAAGAGCTCTTATGTGTGTTAATGTGTGTGCTGCCTACTTTCTGGGGTTTATAGAATGATGCAGTGAGCATAAAATAAGCTGTGGGGTTTAAAAGTGTTGACCTCTGCTCAGCGGAGCGCCGTGACGACAGCAGCGCTGACCCCGGATTTGGAGGAATGGCGTTTGGGGGAGGCGGGCTGTGAGATGGAGAGCAGAAGAGAGGACCAAAAACAGGAAAAAAGGATTTGTTAGCAGACGCACACACACACACACACACACACACCCTCGCCAGGATAAAAACACACTGTGAAGTCAATAATAAGTTATGATCTATGCACCAAACACACATTGTTCTGCAGAAACGTTTTACTTTTGGCTTTTTAAAAGTGAAAATGACCTTTAACTTTCATCTGTTAGTATTAAAGCATAGCAGATGTTTGAGCGACAGAGCCTAAATTCAGTTCAATTCAATTCAATTCAAAAATACTTTATTAATCCCTGAGGGAAATTGATTGCTGTAGTAGCTCAGAATAATAATAATAATAATAATCAAGTCATCAAAGAGTTGTTGTATGTTACAATGGCTGTTGGCAGGAAGGATCTCCAGTAGCGGTCCGTGTTGCAGCCAAACTGAAGAAGCCTCTGACTGAAGACACTCTTCCGTTGTCGGACAGTCTTGTGAAGAGAATGCTCAGGGTTGTCCATCATTTTCTTGATTCTCTGGAGAATCCTTCTTTGCATTATCTCCTCCAGCGGTTCCACAGTCGTCCCCAGAACAGAACCAGCCTTTTTTATTAGGCTGTTGAGCCTTTTCAGGTCCCTGCTTCTGATGCTGCTACCCCAACAGACGATGGCTGAAGAGATTACACTCTCAACAACAGACTTGTAGAAGATCTGCAGCATCTTGCTACACACATTGAAGGACCTTAGCATCCTCAAGAAGTGCAGTCTGCTGTGTCCCTTCTTGTAAACGGCTTTGCTGTTCTTTCTCCAGTCCAGTCTGTTGTCCAGGTGAACTCCAAGGTATTTGTATTCCTCAACCATCTCCACTTCTTCTCCCATGATGGAAACAGTGTTTGACTCCACCCTGTTTCTTCTGAAGTCTAAAATCATCTCCTTTGTCTTGTTCACGTTCAAGGTCAGATGATTGTTTCCACACCATGCCACAAAGCGCTCCACCAGCTCTCTGTACTCAGCTTCCTGTCCATCTCTGATACACCCGACAACTGCAGAGTCATCTGAGTATTTCTGTAGATGACAGCTCTCTGATTTGTACTAGAAGGCTGAGGTGTACAGGGTGAAAAGGAATGGTGAGAGTACAGTCCCCTGTGGTGCTCCAATGTTACTGATCGCCTGGTTTGATGTGCAGTTCTTCAGCCTCACAAACTGTGGTCTGTTTGTCAGGTAGTCTTTAATCCAGGCGATAGTTGAGGCCCTCACCAGTGTCTTCTGGAGTTTCAGGCAAAGTACATCAGGCTGGATTGTGTTAAATGCACTGGAGAAATCAAAGAACATGACCCTGACAGTGCTGCCCTTCTTAGTCCAGATGACAGTGGATTGGTTGAAGCAGCTGGATGATGGCATCTTCATCTTCTAAAGATGAATTTATTTGGTTTGCTGCCTGTTTTAAACCGACATAAATAGAAAGGATGTTTGCAGAGACTGTAGATATATTGAGTTTAGGTTTGTTGACTCACATATTCTAGTTGGCTGCATGTAAATTAAACATTTAAACACAACTTTAAAAAATAATCCATAAAAACTTTTAAATTGTTTTAGTTTAGAAAACAGTATTTATGTCGCTTCACTGTAAAATTTTCATAGCTCTCTGGTCAAATTAATTATTGAAAACTAGCTCAATGTTTTGCTGTTCTTAACTGATTTTAAATAACAGGGTATCTGCAGGTTTAAGGGAGCCAGATTTAAGACTTTTTAAGACCTTTTTTAAGGCCACTTTGACAAAATTTAAGCTATTTTTTAAAAGTAAATTTAAGCTATAATTTCCAGCTATTGCCTGGAACCGGTGCTAACCACGTCTCGAACATGGGATTAACCATCCAGCCACCATTAAACTTGCCCTTCTCCATGGCGCAAGCTCCCGCTAGCTTAACCAGCTAATGTGCTCATCTAAAAATAGCCCCCTTTCACAACCAACTGAATGTGTATGTGTACGGTTCCGCTTACACCAACATCGTACACCAGAAATGCTGCACTAACTAGAAATTCATGAAAATTTTATAGTAATAAAAGAATCTTGTTTATTGGGTCTTTGGTAATTTAAGACCTTTGGAAACTGTATTTAAGGATTATTTGTCATTTTTAAGGATTTTTAAGGCCTTAAATATGGAAAATCAAATTTAAGACTTTTTAAGGACCCTCGGATACCCTGAATAAACTAAAATAAAACTATATATAAAGCAAAGATTTTTTTCCACGTTTACTAATTTAAATAAATCATTCATGTTTGATTCAACAAGATCAACACTGGAAACACAATGATTGTTCATTTTCAAACATCTGACTCAGTTAGGGTGAATTCAGACTGTCATTAAAAAACAAATAAAATTAGTTAGGAGAATAAATAATTTATTCTTAAATATAGATTGCTGGAGCAGAGTGGCAGAACACGGCAGGATCTGAAGTCTAATTTCCTGATATTTTGACATCTCAGCTCTGATTGGATAAGAGCAACACAACTCTACCACTGACTCTTTGCTTTGTACGTGGTTATGTTATCTCCACAAATAACACAAGCCTGAAGGGGTTCCGCTGTGTGGTGGAGTTGATAATGCTAACGGTTAGCTTCTACTAGCCGAGACGTTCCCTGCTGTTTGCTGGACGCTAAACCAACAACAGCCTTCCCCGTCATGAACCAAGACGGCTGAGTTTATGAATGTTAAGTGACAGTGTGACGTAGATCTGTCAGGCTTTTCTAATCCTAGTTTCACCATATCAGAAGCTAATGCAGGAGATAGATGTAGGAGACTATTTTCATGTTCAGCCTGCATGAAAAACTTAAAAAATAATGAGTAAATAATGTTTTTTCAGTTATCCACACCTTTAAAACGTTATATTGACCCAATTTAATTATTCAACTATCTGATATAAATCTGTCAGATTGATAATTTGAAATGTTTTCATTCACATTCTGTTTTTTTGAGTGCAGGTGAAGTTGAACCTGCCACACAGTTAAAACACAATAACGCAGAAATGTTTATAAACTCTGGTTTTAGTGTAATTAGAGCACCAGACAGTTGGACTGATTCATGTTTGGATATTAGAAACGAAAGATCCACTTAAAAGAAGATTAACTCAGACTTTTTGGGGACTGTGTCTGCGAGGAGGTGAAAAGGTTCACATCGAGGCTCCATTAAACGGGCCTCCCGACCCACATCTGAGCGGGATTATACCACAGGAGGGAGTGAGAGTGTTAATATGGAGCCGTAAAACAGCACTTGACTGTATAACGTAAAAGCCAAAGGGGGAGTGAGAGGGGAGACTGGTTTTTATGGAGATAAGATGGAAGGAGGAGGGTTGGTGTCACACCACTGGATGTGTATGATTAAATGCTTTCTCCCTGGATTACTATTCCATATTCTAAATGGAAGATTTTTTAAGCTTCATAAACAAATGCTCTCATTTACGAGGGATTAACGGTAATCTCTCTATTTCTATCCTTTTTCCCCGTGCACCTCCCTCTCTCTGCTGGTCCTCTTCTCCCACTTTGTTCTTAAAACCATTGTTTGCGACGCTCACATCTCCTCTAAAACGCCGCGGTTAAATCTCACATCTTACCACGTTACTCAAACTCTGCAGGCCGTCGCGGAGCGTGTGAGGTGATCGCCGACAGATCACGCCGCCTCGCTGCACTTTTCTGCCCCTTTCTGACCCGACTCTTGGTCCTAATCCTCTCTCTGCTCCACCACTTGCATGCATTTGCCGTGCCGCACTCACGCTCCTCTGAAACAGTCGCATTTAATACGTTTGACACTGTTTTTTATTTTTAAAGTCGTTGACACGGGAACAAAAACTACAGACTGACATTATGAAGATAAAACCATTACTCATCACTTAAATAAAGCGCTCGCACATAAAACGCGTTATAACCTGCAAAAAATGTCCATGTAAAGAGTGTTTGAGGAGAAACTGCAAAGTGTTGTACAACGATGAATGACGTTCCTGAAGAATTCGTTCAGGCTATTTCTGGCTCTCACAGTTCATCTTTTCCTTCCGTCACCCTGCCTCTTCCTCTCTTTTCTTTAGGCGCATGGCTCCGAGCGTTACGGCTGGCAGCGGCGCTGCCATCCGTCTCCTCTTCGTCCTTTTTCAACACTTCCTGTCCATTTGCTGCCCACAGGGCCTCTGCCTCTTCTCGCTCCTGCAGCAAAGATGCAAAATAGGTGACAAACCAGTAATGTGCAAAAAAGCATTAAACTACGGCTGATTTATGTTTCAAGGGAGCAGGCTTGTTTAGAATACTTTGAAGTGGTCTTGATCTTTGGTCTCTCAACATTTTTCTTTTAAACAGCTTTTTTTCCACTCCTTGTACTTGTCTGTGGCAGTTGATTGTGCAATGTGTTGTAAAATATGAGGGGGAAAAAGTGTCAGGTGAATATAATCTGAAACTTTTTCAGTAACAAAACTCAGCAAAGACCTGAGAGATGGATCATTGTTCAGGTAATTATCTTTTGTAAGACAGGTTTTCAGCTATTACATCTGTCCATCCATTTCAGCCTCTTATCCGGGGTTGGGTCGCAGGGGCAGTGGCCTAAGCAGGGAGGCCCAGACTTCCCTCTCCACAGCCACTTGGGCCAGCTCCTCCGGGGAATACCAAGGCGTTCCCTGACCAGCCGTGAGACATAGTCTCTCCACCGTGTCCTGGGTCTACCTTTAGGTCTCCTCCCGGTTGGACGTGCCCAGAAAACCTCACCAGGGAGGCATCCAGGAGGCATCCTCCAGATGCCCGAGCCACCTCAACTGGCTCCGCTCGATGTAGAGGAGCAGCGGGTCTACTCCGAGCCCCTCCCGAATGACAGAGCTTCTCACCCTATATCCAAGGGAGAGCCCAGCCACTCTTGGGAGAAAACTCATTTTGGCCGCTTGTATCCGCAATCTCGTTCTTTCGGTCACTACCCAAAGCTCATGACCATAGGTGAGGGTAGGAACGTAGATCGACCGGTAAATCGAGAGCTTCACCTTCTGACTCAGCTCTCTCTTCACCGCGACAGACAGGTACAACGCCCGCATCACTGCAGATGCAGCACCAATCCGCCTATCGATCTCACGCTCCACTTTTCCCTCACTCGTGAGCAAAACCTCAAGATACTTAAACTCCTCCACTTGGGGCAGGACCTCATCCCTGACCCGGAGAAGGCATTCTACCCTTTTCTGAATCAAGCTGAGTGGCTTAAATAAATAAAAACGTGACTCTGAAAATGGTCAGAGTAAAAGGCCTTTTCTAAATCACCTACCTTTCTTTTGACTGATTTTGCATGAAATAATAAAAAAAGATGAGTTTCTGGAAAATGTATAAAATTAGAGTTATCTGTTGTTTCAAATGAACTCATCTTTTTTTAATTGGTCTATTTCTCAATTTATAACTAAAGATTGTCAAATTATCTGTTTTCTGTATTAAAATGGCAATATAATTGTTTCCCGGTGAAACATAGGACATACCTGAAGGACCGTGACATGGCAGGTCCACAGAACACACTGGGTCAATGAGCACAAGCATGCAAACATCCCACAGATTTGCATTGTGCTCCAGCTGGACTTAACTCCGGTGTCACGACATCAACAAACACGACTGCGCCCAACAATCCTAACCTTCGGGGAAAAAGGTCACTACTAAGGCTCACCATGTCCCTGTAGATCTTCTCTTTAGTGAACCACAGGGCCAGAGCGCACCGCCGTCCTCTGGTGACGGCTCTAACACCGTGAGGATTTACTGGACCTGACGAAAAGCCCAGTAGACGACCACAGCTGGGCTTAACTTGAGCCTGTAGACGAGGACAGGGGCAGAAAAGACCCAACATTTAACAGGCCTGACACGGAAAATAGCATTTACAACACACGACAGGCACTCGGCAGCAACGTGACTCACTGTTACTGTCTTGGCATCTCTTTTAGTGAAGAAGGCCTCTCCCCCATCAAAGTTGTCATTCAGGTAGAGAATGGCACTGTGAGACAAAGATTTTACTTTTTCAGCCATGAAATAAATAATTGAAGCACGTGCTAAATACCATGAAGTGCTTTACTGCAAAAAAAAATATATAAGTGTATACGTAAAAACAACATCCTTACAGCCTAAAACTAGTTAAAAGCCTGCCTAAATAATTGAGTCTTCCCGCGAAACAAAATGTTACAATAGTGTAAATGAGATTTGGACGGCAGAGCTTGAAGTTTGGAGATATTTCTCAGCCTCTAAATACATTTAATAAGAATGTATAGTCATCTCAAAGGAGCAGTAGCGCTGAATAGCATCAGCATATAAATGATAAGACACACTGGGGAAATTGCCTAAAAGTTAGGTCTAAAGCAAAAATTTATAAGAGAAAGGGGATAGGTGCCAAGGACTGAACCCTGTGGAACCCCTCATGGGGTCCTGCTGTGATCTGGTTAGCAAAAACAGTAAAAGTCGAGTCTACAGCCAGACCAGATGTACTGACTACATCCTGGAGCCTGTTTATCAGAATATTATAATCAACGGTATTGAAGGTAGATGTTGGATCCAGCAGAAACATTCATGTGATGTCCCTGGAGTCAGCTGCATGATATCATGATGTCACTAAAAAGGTTTCTGAGGAGCGATGCTTATAGAGCTGGTTTTCTCTCATTGGCAGCTCTAGGGGCAGGGTCACAGGGGTATTGGCCCTTGTTGAAATCTGATTGGCCCATTGAAATGTCTCTGTCTTTTCACACATCTGTTCTTTCCAGGATGATCAAGTTATAGGTGGTGGAATTCCAAGTCCCACCACTAGTGGTGCTAATGAGCCAAACAGTAAACTTCATAGTGAAACATAAAAATTTACTTAACCAAGTTTGTCACCTGGTTGTTTAAATGTAAAGAGCAATATATGTTTAGTTTTAACTCATTCGCTGCCAGCGTTTCTCACAGTTTTTACTGTTTTTTCAAGAGTCACAACGTTGCGCGCTAGGATGATGTCAACGCCAAAACAACCAAAACAAAGCGGAGACTCACCTCTTACATCAGGAACAATCTGCGCGTTTCGAGCGTTATCCGTTCTTTCGTAATCTGTTGTTGAATTGTGATCGGCAGAAGCTTTTCCGGTTTGCGCCTCACTTTTTTTTTTACAGCAGCGGCCCAAAACGATCTCCTAACACATGGATGTTCTGCTTCCTGATCACGTGACGTGTGACGTACGCGGATGAGGGGCAGCAGCTCAGGTGGTAGAGCGGGTTGCCTCATGATCGGAGGGTCATGGGTTCGATTCCAGCTCCTGCCAGGGGTATCCTGCTGTTGTGTCCTTGGGCAAGACACTTCACCCAACTTGCCTGTGTTGGTGGTGGTCAGAGGGGCCGACGGCGCAAAATGGCAGCCTCGCCTCTGTCAGACCTCCCCAGGGCGGCTGTGGCTACAAGTAGCTTACCATCACTAGCAGTGTGTGAATGTGAGTGTGTGTGAAAGCGTCTTTGGGTGTCTAGAAAAGCGCTATATAAGTTCATTGCATTATTATTATTATTATGAAGATCGGCATCAGAGCTGAGATGTTTGTTCTAACGGTGCGGGGGCTCGTTCCGATACCCACACAGTAAAAAAATGCAAATGACGACTTCAGTTGTCATTGGCAGTGAATGAGTTAAAATAGCAACATATAAAATATGTAATATGTAAAAAAACTAGGTTTAATGGAACCAGTTGACAAGACTTGGTTGAGTAAATTCAACATTTCATTTTTAAAAGTATAATATTTGGCCCCTCTATAAATATTGTGGCCCCCGATGGCCCCGTACTCAGAAAAATCTTAGATCCGCCGCTGTTTTCGCTGCCACTGCTTTACCCTTTAAAGGTGAAGTAGTGTAGAAAACGTGCACTTGTGCAGTTGTTCGTTTACAGGGTATTTAGAGGTTTAAGGGAGCCAAATTTAACACTTTTTAAGACTTTTTTTAAGGCCACTTTGACCAAATTTAAGCTATTTTTTAAAAGTAAATTTAAGCTATAATTTCCAGCTATTGCCTGGAACCGGTGCTAACCACGTCTCGAACGTGGGATTAACCATCCAGCCACCATTAAACTTGCCCTTCCCCATGGCGCAAGCTCCCGCTAGCTTAACCAGCTAATGTGCTCATCTAAAAATAGCCCCCTTTCACAACCAACTGCATGGGTACGGTTCCGCTTATGTTAATATCATACACCAGAAATGCTGAACACCAACTAGAAATTCACAAAAATTTTGCAGAAATGAAAGAATCTTGTTCATTGGGTCTTTGGTAATTTAAGACCTTTGGAAACTGTTTTTAAGGATTATTTGTCATTTTAAAGGATCTTTAAGGCCTTAAATTTGGAAAATCAAATTTAAGATTTTTTAAGACTTTTTAAGGACCTGCGGATCCCCTGTTTTAGGTCCCTCAGTCCAACCCCTAAACAGATTTGTATTTAATGGTTGAGATTATTTTTTATTTACCTGAGATCTCTGTGTGTAAACGCAGGCGGTTCCCTCCAACACTGTTTGGTCTCAGGCTCAAGGAGACAGTTGTCAACATGAACTGGGTGAGACAGGTCCAGTCTGCCCTCCTGGTCTCCTGAAGGGGTTCAGACCTTGTCTAATGAAAATCCTGCTAATGTTTCATCATCATTGCATCAAGTCAGAGATTAAATCTGCGTTTTAGGACGTTTGGCTTTAATAAGGATGTTGGTTCAACCTGTGACAGCACTGCGACAAACCAGGTGTGTGAAAGAGATGAAAAGCCCTGAAGGGCTCCTGAAGTAGGAGTGCAGCAGTGTTTTCACTCTTTCACCCAGTTCATGAAGCAACCTGGCATCCGACTGGTTGACCAGACCCTCCTGAGACAGCTGTGGAGGAAACAGGCATAAAATAAATTAAAAAAAAACCTTCTAAAAAAACAGACACACTGTTGTTTGCATCTCCTCCTTTCCTCCCACCTTGACAGCCCTGAGGACAGTCAGACCTTCAAACGTCTCATGAGGCGTGTGCGGAGATCGTCGCCCTCGGTAACCGTCTCCAACCGACGCAGCAACCTTGAAGAGATGACGTAAAGTGAGGGGTTGATGTGGTTTGGGGAGAGTAAAGGTGTATTTGTGTTAACTTACAGATGCTAACTGCAGTATGCTGCCACACTCCGCCTCCGTCATGACTCCATCCAGAACAACTCGATTGGTCCCATTCAGAGCCTCGTCATCCATGGTTAGGGTGACCCCCACCTGAGGAACTGCACCTCCTGTTGAAGAGCATTTAAGGATGAGACAGGATCAGGTAAAGTCACGAGACAGGAGAAGATCGACCTCACCTGCAAAAAACCCACTGTCATCCACTTCCTCCAGCTGATTCCCATCTTCTATTTTCTCACTTAATTTCTCTTTTTCAGCTCTGATGTAAAAAGAAAATAGCGAAGATGTTTCATTTTTTTTAACTCAACTAGTTATTGAGTGAATTAATCTCCATTTGACTCACCTCCAGGCGTCCCTTATCGATTCTGGTACAACATCTTCTGGAGTCCAGAGATCCTGCAGAGCAGATGATTGATGAACTCAGAGATAAACGCTTCTGTGCGTTTACGACCAGTGCTTACAGGGTCGGTGAAGCTGAAGTCAAGGTTCTCCACTCCAAAGTAAAGAAGCTTCTTCTCCTCCAACGACTCACTGATGTATCTGACAATCTCCTGTTTTGGGGGAAATTAAGATTTAAAAAAACTTTTTGAATATGTAGGAATAAACTGATTATCAGTGAAAATAAAACAATATTTAAATTTATGAGCAAACTGTGGAGCTACCTGAGCAGGCTGAGTGTCGTGTGAGTCTTTGTCGCCCCCTAGTGTCTCTAGGTAGAGCTGCAGGTTGTCTAAGGAGTCCTTGTCAGAGGGGTAAAACAGGAGAAAGGAGCGCAGCGTCTGCACTGCTCCAGTAAAATCACCCGCTGTTAGAAAACAAAAACCCATCAGAAAGTAGATAATACTAAATGAAGAATCTTTAGTTTTCTATGCAAACCCAGACCTTTAAACTGTGCTATGTGCAGATGCTCCAGCTGTGTTGGCAGGAAGTCCTCCTGAGCAGAAATCCTTCCAGGTCGCGTGGCGACCTCTGTCACACAGAACTGCCGACACGAGAGCAGGGACAAAGAGAGAGCTGGACGCAAAAGGAAAAGGATTTAAGTCGATTTAAACTTTTAAAGTTTCACTTCGTTCACATAGTCGCTAATGCGTGTGGATTTTCCCACTGCCGGTTCATCCTAAACTGACTTTTCTACCTGCAGCCTTTTCAAAGACACCGTCAACACTGTCGACCCCCCTGTCCACAGGTAGCCGCTGGGCGGCGACCTCACACTGCAACCGGCACTCGTCTGTCTGCAGCAGTGTTTGGTTCACGCAAGCTTTCCATTTCTCTGCTGCTCTCAACCAATCAGAGGAGGCCTCGTGATGGACAGCTGCATCGTACAAGACCTGAGACGTAAAGAGAAAAAGTAATATTAAAGCAGGAGATGCTGCAACAGTTATGTCTAAAGGAAAAGGAAATGGTGCGGAAACAGGTAAAAAGGTTTGTGTTCAAACACGAAGTGAGGGAATTGTTCGTTTCAGCCATGTTTCTTGTACTTTTTCAATGAATTGTATGAATTTACAGCTTAAGTGAAAACTTTCTGAGAGAAATTTCAAAAAAGCATATTTTTGTCAGTGGACAAGCTGTTTTATTTGTGTCTCATAAAGGTTGGCAATGTCATTTTTGCAGTCGTCACACGAAAGCAGAAGCTTTTTGGTCAATTCTAAATATTTGAAGGTGCAATATGTAATTGTCATGATGTAAGCCAGGAGGAGGTTACCCAAGATGCAGAACCAACATGACACAAGGCAGGAGTAGTAGAAAAACGTAAAATCCTTTATTAGGAATAATTGTCCAAATGTAAATCCAAAAGGGCAGGTAGCCAAAAACCGAAATCCAAAAATCCTAGTGCGCAAACCTAGAGACCTAAGCCCCCTTCAGACAGGCCATGAAAAACGTAAATGTTCAGGACTCTGTCCGTAAGACCTCATCCACTAGGAGCTGGTGTCAGAAGCGAGCAAATCCTCATTGACTCCCATGTTAAAAATACCAATTTCACAGCAGAAATAAACATGTTTACAGCCTGGTACCAAAACATGTTTTTTGTTTAAATGATCTAGTTTACACTCATGGCAACTCTGAGGGGGGGTGAATTTTTTTCTCACTCTTCTGTTTAAGTGTATTAAAAGCCTAAAATTCTGTATAATTAATGAGCATCAGACCCACGTGACCACAAAGCTAGCTCCGTGGAAAGGCCTCAGTAGAGCCTCGGTCTGGCTTGGAAACTGTTCCGGGATTTTGAGTCTCTGTGTTTGTGTGTTCTTGTTTGGATATTTTTTGCGCAATTGTTGGACAAAATGACTTGCTGTGGCATTAATTGCACTAATAGAGCATCCAAGGATTTTCCACTTCATTGTTTTCGGTAAGTAAAATTATATTTATGTATTTTAGGTCACTGCCGAGCTGAGCTTAGATTTTAACATGTACTGTTTAACCATGAAATTTAAATGTAATAGGGCAAACCCCAGTGCATTTAACATAATGCTGCATTTAAGAAAATGGGTTGAAATATAACATGTTGGTGGAGCCGACTATCGGCTTGTGGAGCTCTCGGGAGACCAATGTTTTCCACCCGGTTCTCCCCTCCCCGCAGCTTGGCGCATCTTTGTCTGATCGCGGCTTCTGTGTGCTGCGCGGGCTGCCGGCTGGTGGAGCTCTGGGATGGAAACCTTTCCACCCGGTTCTCCCCAGCGGCAGCTCTGCGCATCTCAGATCGCGGTGGCGCTTGTCTGCTGTGCGGCTGCCAGCTTGTGGAGGTCTCGGAGACCTCTGTGTTCCACCCGGTTTTACCCAGCGGTCAGCCCGGCGTATCTCTGACTCAGAAGCTCTGGTGTTGTGCACAGTTAACTCCGGTTGTAGCTAGGTTTCTACCTCCGTTAGCTTAGCTCCCACCTCCGCATTAGCTTTGGGTTAGCCAGGGTTAGCTTCAGGTTAGCTTGTAGCTAGTTCGACCAGGTGTCGTCAGTTGATTCCAGCCTTACAGCCCCACCCTCAGCTCCTCCTCTCTTCCCTTTTTTGGAATTGTCTGGGCTTGACGGAACCTGTGACACGGTCAAAATGGCGGTGGTGGCCACCTCCCATTTGGTCTCAAAAACGTGATATTGGAGCCTATGGAAAGGAGATGTCCAGTATATTTATGTTGATGGTCTGAATACAAACATCCGGATAACGTTTTCCATAATTAAACCAGACGACGCTCCTAGTAACAGGTCCGGACTTGTCACGGACAAGGTGGCTGCTTCAGACTGGTGAGGTCGAGTTCCGGACAGGGAGGAGGGGACCGGGGGACGCTGTGCGCATCTAGATAGCTCGCTCCTGTAGCATGCGGCGAACCATGGCAGCTCGCCTCCTACGGTACCGTCTAGACGCGCGACAGAGCGCTTCACACCTCTTCCGTGATTCCTTTAACCATTGAGCTTCATCATCCAGGTCTCTTATGCGTCTTCGTGTGCGCAGAATTATGCTTAACATAAGTCCGATTCCCCCCCAGACATCTGGAACTTTTCCCTGCTGTGTGAAGGCAGCCGAAAGGACAAGTTCCGGTACAAAAGTGGTGTGTCTGAAAACACAGTTCTGGTTAAAAACCGGACTGAATTGTCCACACATATTCCAGAATGTCAATCTGAAAAGGGTACAAGAGACGAAGAGCTCCTTTAAAGAGCAACACCTAGAAACATCCAAATACCTAGAGACCAAGAGACCAGGAGAGGGAAACGAGACAACGCTGACACAAACAATGGACCGACAACACACTGAGATGCAGACAGGGTTATATACACAGAGGGAAACAGGTGACAGGTGTGTGGGGAGTGAGATCAGAAGGGATCAGGTGAGACTAATTAACTAAGTGGGGAAAACTGACTAGGTAAAATTAATCTACAGAGAACTAAAGATAAGTGAACTCCTAAACCTGAAAACTAGACACCAGAAGAAAAACACTAACAGGGATGGGATAACTAAATCTGAAATCACTAAGGGGGAACCTGAGGGAAACATGAAGGGAGCTGGAGAAGACAAGGAGGCACATGAGCAACACAAGGAGACACATAAGAGGAACCTAGAGAGGGCTGGAGAACACAAGGAGACAAATGAGGGGACGCATGACGCAGAACATGACATGTAATATTAAAGTGACAGTGTGTATTTTTTCCTGGGAATAGGGGGCAGTATATACCTAAATTGTTGCAAGCAAACTGCATTTTTGTGTTGGAGTAGACCTTACCAACGGATGCCCATTAGGATCAAAAAGCCCCGGAGGGAGGGCAAACTTCAGAAAAATTACAAACACATCAGACTTCCTTTCATCAGTAGCAATGACTAAAGAGATAAATGTGTAAATCAACAACATTTATGAATGGTAAAAGTTTAGTAACCGTTTGTTACAAATCAGTAAATGCATTTTGTCTTAAGGGCTCCCGTAGTTGGAACCATGGCATCTAATGTGGCATCACCCAGAGACTTAGACCCGCTCCCATGTATTTTAGACCAGATTTTTATGGTTATGTCTTAAGAAGCCGGCAATGTTTTTCAACAGCTGGGCATCATTGTACTCATTTTCAAAAACATTTTGATGGATATTTCCAGAGATTAACGATAAAAACTACACATTGTCCCTTTAAGTACGAATGACATCCTGTGGTCAAATGTGGTTACTGCAATCCCATTCTCACTGCCTTTCCATGAGTTTCATGGCTGTTACTAGTTACGGATTAGCACCAGTAGATTCTAGATGACAAGCAAAGACGAGTCATAAACAGTAAGTTGATAAGATAAGATAAGATAAGATAAGATAAGATAAGATAAGATAAGATAAGATAAGATAAGATAAGATAAGATAAGACAAAACTGTATTGTCCATATATATGAAAAATTATCTTGCTGTACTGTATCCACAGTAGAAGAAACATTAACATTAAAAATAAAACCATGGGGTGTAAAAAAACACATTTTTACACCTGGTGTTAGCACTCTTGGATGTTTTACATTATGGAGCACTTATTACACATATTACGGTAATATTTCTCTGGCATCATTAGAGGAAGTGTGGTTGTTTGCTGTCTTGCTGTTAGCTTGCTGTTATAGTTCTGTACAACCCAAAGGAAGTAAAACACCACAAATGACTCGTTAATAACTTCACACTCACATTTCACTGTAATATTGACCTTTTGGTAATTGAAAAAGTAGCTTGAGATTTTTTAGAGCGGACTATTTGTTTCTAATTCACCGTTAGCATTGTTAGCTAAATGTTAGCCTCTAGCCTTCTTTACCCGATATTAAAGTAAAACAAAAAGATTCCATGGCTTCTTAGGGGTCAAAGAAATAATGTCTGGGTCACTCCTATTTACTGGCCTCAGTTCTTTAAACAACTCTGGAGCTTTTTGCCTGCTGGTGCAAGGGCACCCCCAAGGGGTGGCCAGTGATGGCTGTGGCCACCCCTAGGAAACTGCTGCCCCCCCCCCCAGGAAAATCCAGTGTTAATAAATCATATTAATGTTCAGTCAAACCATATATTGATCTTGTTTATTCAACACATAATTGTAAAACAAAATAAAAATAATACAATTAATGAGTAAAGAAATAATCATAATTTTAAAAAACACACGTTTCTGCTGCTCACCTTTTTTAAAAAGTTTTTATCTCCATAGTTTTTTGTGAGCACAGCAACATAGGTGAATTAACCTAAAAAAATACATTTTGAAATAAAATTTGGGATAACATTTTAAATAACTGAAATGTATTTTTCTGAAATGTTTGTGTTTGTAAAATTCAAGTTAAATGTTTTGATATGTACTGTTTTTTTTAAATAAAAATGAATAAAGGAGCAATGTAATACATCGTCACAGGCTAAACTCTCCGAGATTTACCACAAGGACCAATTTGGTGTGCCACCCCAAAAATGTATTTGGCCCCATCTGGCCACCCCATCAAAATTTTCTGGAGGCGCCCCTGTGCTGGTGTCGAATTGCAAATGCCGGTGTCGGTCCAGGATCGGCTCGGGGTCCTTCGACTGCCGATGACGTCACATTACTGCAAATCTACTCGGCTTTCTCACATACGTTTTGGAAAGACATCAGCAGTTTTGTTAAAAAATTCTTGTTTGTTAACACCTAAATGTTTTCTTTATAATTGTAATTTGTTAATGAAACACCAAATTATCTTTGTTTTGTAAAGAATAAGAAACTGCATAAAACCAACATCGGACTGACAAAAAATAGAACAGTTCTTATATGTGAAGCCACATCTGTTTGTATTAATGTGGAGTTCGTCTGTATATTTCCTTATTTGTTATCTAAATACATTCTTTGACTCAAAGTATTGCTTGGTGTCTTTCAATAAAGTTCTTATATTTTATTTTGCCCCAATTCATCAACATCAAGAGCTTTTGAGGGTCACCGTTTATCATTTGCTTATATTTTACATTTACTTTAGAAATTCAAACATATTTTCTCCAAAAAGTGTTGATTTTTGGACTACAGGACTACAATCGCTAAGACTACGACTGCAAATTTGTTCTGACCAATCTAAATCATAACGTGACAACGTCACTTCCGTAAGCTTCATGTTCAGCCAATCAACTACTTTGACGTCATCGGCAGTCGAAGGACCCCGAGCCGATCCTGCACCCGAGCCGATCCTGTACCGACACCGGCGCAGCAGTTAGCTCGCCAGAGACACGGCAACCTCACAAACTCACTGATTGTAAACAGTAGCTACGTCCCTCTTTTATGTTTTTGAAAGGAGAAAAACTGACCACCAGCTGGCTGAGAAGGGAATCGAATGTAACCTTCCTTCCAACACGATTGAGAAATTAAACTGATTTGTGATTATTTCACTGTAGAATTCTTACATATTGCTTCCTTAAATGCACCAGAAACACTGTTAGATAATTAAATTTTGCATTTGTTTTCACAGCAAAAGTGGTTTTTGGGTGTACCAGATGTAGCGTAAAGCCACAGCTCACCCGACTCACCCAATGTTTCTCCTTTTCTATCTCTCTGTCCTGGAAGTCCTCCTCGCTCACTCCTTCCATCCGTCTGTACTTCTCAATGTTGTTTCTCATCTCCAGGTGACTCGGGTTAGCCACAAAGTAGGTATGAGCCGCTGATGCTGCCTTTTTTACCTTTTCTAACTAGCTTGGAAAAAAGAAAAAAGGCAGTGAAGACAAATGGTGGAATATTATACCTCAGATCTTTTAGTTTGCTGAAAGGATAGCTAATAGTGATGTACCGATGTGACATTTTTGGGCAGATACCGATATTAAGATCACTGTTATAGCCGATAACCGATATTTGCCGATACCGATATTCTGACATTAATGCTTCTAAAATCAGCAATTTTGCATAAAATGAAAATAATTCAAGCCGAATTTACATTATTATGTACACACACCACACACATTTACGCTTCTGAGATTATTGCATTCACTGTTCACATGACTAATCAAATACACATCACCCCCTCACTCTCTGAAACAGGCAAACAAGTGGAGACAAGATGGAAAAAATATCGGTTGTTAATATCGGCCCGGTTTTATTTATCGGACCGATACAGATATGTTAAAAAATTACTAACATGGGCCGATCCCGATATTGATGCAGATATATTGTCCATCCCTAATAGCTAACCTTGTAGTAGGTGACCTGGAGGAAGTTGTAGGGGTTGCGAGTGTCAAACTCGTATTCTATGTCTGTAGAAACAGGGAGCTGTCCCGTAGGACTGACAGATTGTCCGATACAGAACCTCAAACACTCAGCCCTTTGCTGAATCCAGTCCAAAGCCCACTGGTCCCAGGTGTTCCCCTCCTCAGAGTCTAAAAAGCATGAAACATAGCTGAGCACTAATTTTGCAAAGTGTTCCTGATCTGGTGCAGTGGTTTACACCACATAATTACGTGTTTTTTATTGCAGCACTGCAGGAGAACCTCGAAACCACAATCATAGCACGTTGGTTTTCACTGTTTTACCAAATAGTTTAAATGTTTTGTTATTTCCATAGTTAACAAATTGGAACTTGCATTACTTACATTTAGGATTCAAATTAATCACAAATCACTGCATTCATGTTTAGCATTACATGCCTGGTTTATAAATAAAGCTTCACTGTACAAAATGAAAAATGCAATTGTTTGAATATTCTGAATCACTTGTTTAATAACTCTATGTTAACACTTTATTTAAAGCACAATTTCACTATTATCACTATAATTAATGATAGACGAGAATTTAACTTAAAGGGGGCATATTGGGCAAAACTTTTGCATCTTTTGTGATGGCAAGTCTCTGAGCACTTCAAACATGATTTATAGGCCTAAAGCAAGCCATTTCAAAAAGTCCCCATTTGTGATGTCACAAACAGAGAAATAAGAATAAAACTAATTCTCATGTGCAAATGAGCAGTCGTGGCCGTTGGAACAGCGACTCTACTCTAAGCCTCTCAGTTAACAGAGCTTCTCAGCTTATAGCAGCTCGAGCAGAGGGTGGACGTGGCCAGGTCCATCTTGTTTTCTTAAAGTGACAGAGCCCTGAAATGACTCAATTTGGAAGGTACTGAAACTGGCAATAATATAACTGTTGAGATTGCTTCATGTGAGTGGGATTTAGTGGAAATAACATGTTTTTGCATCTACCATAGATTGATTATTACAAAAAAATAATTACTGTCCCATTTCAAGCACATAAAATAACGGAATACTCTAATAAATGTACTAAATACATGAGTCAGATTGAGCACACAGGTGAATGAAACACAATTTATTTTGAAATTCCCTTTATTTAGTTTAACTAAAAGCAAAACAATAGCTGAATGGTACGCTTTAAAACTTTTTTTTTTTTTTTTTAGAAAAACGAAGTTAAAGTTTGTTTCTTGAGTTTACTGGAGTGTATAAATGTTGTTTGGACATTAAAATAATCCAACTAAAGTGAACAGTTTAAATTAAACTTAACTGATGCAAAATCTTTTGAGATAACATTCTGTAGCCTGATAACTTACCTAGTTTACTGAGAGCTGCAGTCCCAGATGCTGCACAGTCATCATAACACTGTCTGCGGACCTTCAGCAGCGTCTCTTTGGTGGTGATGGACTTCTCCAGCAGCTCTGCAGCCTTTGCCCACTCCCCTCCATAATACGCCCGAACCCCGCTGTAATACAGAAAATCATAGGGCTGCAAAAGCGACAAAACATTAGAGCTGCCGCTAAGCGACGCACCCACGGTTATGTTTATTAGAGCTAAAATAAGATAATAACGCGCCACGTATGCAGTGAGATGTTGCGCGTGCAGCGCCATGGTCCGAGGAGCAGACGGGAGTCAGAGGAAGAGGAGGAGTGAGAGAGACGTGAAGAAGAGCTCAAATCAGAAAGACACGATCACAGATCAAGGACCTCGTCGCACATTTAGTGTCGATTTTCAACTTTTTAAAATAAAATTGTTCTAGTCTAACTAAAAGTGCAGTTTTAAAACTGATTTAAACTTGTTAGAAGTAGTTTTAAAGCGGCAGTGTTTTACCGCCACTAGAGGGCGCTGTTTTTGTGTTCAACCGTAATTACCGTAATTCGGCAAATAAGGTATCTTGAACGAAAGGCAATAGTTAACCACTGATAAGATGATTCATTAAATGAGTTTAGCAATTTGTGGATTTTTGATGCATGTATAAAGTTTTAATCAGTTGTGTAGTGCTGTCAGATGTCCACGTAGTGTGAATTTTTAGAATAACAATATGTCTGGATGCTCTTGTTTTGTAGATTACGGTAATGGTTTGAAACTGTTTGCAGGTCGAGGCAGCATATATTCAAACAACAATTTTGTCTTCTGTTTTGATACCAAAATATGCATGTCTGTCAAAGTGTTTTCTTACAAGTAAGGTTTGACAGCTAAGATAAATCACGTTGTGGTCAAATAAAGTCTGTTCAACTGAGACTGAACAATTAGGATGATTAAAATCTCTCAAATCCCTGATGACTACATGTGACCATTTACGTGCTTATTTGGTAATTCGTAACATGTTTTTGTAAAAATCAAGATTAAAAATTATTTTTTAACAACATGTTTCTGAGAGCAGAAGCAGTGTTTTATCTTTTCCACAACCTAGATCATATTTTTTTGAGTCAAACATCTTAAACATCCAAAGAGGACTCATGGCAGTATTTTTGACTGAGGTAGCATTATGGTTAATATAAATGTTATTTTGACGAGATTTCTTTAGAAAACTATATGGATTTAAGTGGCTTTAGGACTGTTATATGAAAGTTTGGCTTTCCTTAAAGGTCTCGTGCTCGGCCTTCCTCCAACACAAGGCAGCCTCTCATGATTCATTCAGGCAAACAGACAGTAGCAGGCAGGCTAAACAACGGACGGGTAATCTAAAAGCTGGGTGGCCAAACCTAGAAGAACAAGGCTCCTCATTGAATAACACAATTAGATAATTCACCATGACGGATGTTGGTGAGGTTTTGATGTCGGTTTTGTCCACAATTCGTGTTCCGAAGCCGGGGGACCGTGTTCACAAAGATGAATGCGCCCTGTCATTTGCTTCGCCGGTGAGCCGTTTCTTTTATAAATCACACTAATAACTCACCGGAAGAGCAGAGCTATTTTCTCATTGTATTCGTCTCATGAAATTTAGTCTGACCTACAATTTTTTTACTCCTCTTTAACGAACTGCTTTACTACATGTTCTCTCAGCTAACTGGCAAGCTAGCGTCAAGCTAAGCTAATAATGCATTGTAATGGAAACGTAGCTTTTAGCTATCTCTGCTGGTTTAACTGTCAAACCAGAAAGCAAGATAACAAATGTTATGTGGCTACAACTATAGCCGAATTTTTGGAGAAGTTGTCATAAAAATGATCTTAGTGCTATAAACCTTTGGTGTTATACTTGTGAACATAGAAATCAATAAATTAACGTTAGTTACCTTGTTCTACAATGCTAACTAAGCTAACTAAGTTGCCCAGGTTACATCCACTGATGCTTTGTCACTGAGATGCACTGATTGGTTCCAACTTTTTTGTGTTGTGGACAGGTGGTGAGAGATCTAGGAGGTTGTGCAACAGTAAACATTAGTTTCTGTTTTTCAGGAGAGTGATGGAGGCCTGTACGTGTGCATGAACAGCTTTCTGGGCTTTGGTAGTCAGTACGTTGACAGACACCATGCTCGGACTGGCCATAGGGCTTACCTGCACATAACCCGGACTCGTAAGGCCAAGGTAGACCCTTGAAACCGTATGAATAATGTAAAAAATTTGAAAAATGTTCCATTTTTAAAATCATGTTCTATCATTATGCTTACAGAAGGAAGATGACAACAACTCTGGCTCTGGACACCCACCTAAGAAAAAGCCCACTAGGCTGGCAATAGGTAAGACGTCATGCTAAATTATTTGAATCGGCTTTAAAGTAAACCTGTGATTGCTGTGATAGTTTAAAAAAAAAACTCAAATTTAGTTTTTCTTGTAGTTTTTTGGATATCAAATCAATCAATCCTCTTTTTGTCATTTATCTTTTATATGCAGAATATTTTATGTTTTTTTTAATCATTCTTGTTTGTGCAAAACATAGGTCCCACTTTAATTCACTAAAATTTCATCATTGGGATTTTTTAATAGTAAAATGTACTGAAGGCATTTTACGGTCATCGTTACATGTCTTCTGTCTTTGCTGTTTTTCTTCTGCCCTAGGGATTGAAGGAGGCTTTGATGTTGAACAAGATCAGTATGAGGAGGATGTAAAGGTGGTCATTTTACCAGACAGACAGGAAGTGACTTCAGAGGATCTTGCTACAATGACTGATGTTGTCAGAGAGCGGGTGAGTCATCAAAAAATTAATTTTGTATCAAATAAAATCATGGGATGTTTAAATAAAATGAAACAAATCCCTCTAATTGCAATCTGGCTGATTCATTCCTTAAAACATTAAATTTTGTGCTGCACTATCAATAATTTTTTAATAAGAAATTAGTTTAAATAAAGGAGTTCTCATTTATGGCTTGCATGGTGGCGCAGTGGTTAGCACTGTTGCCTCGCAGCACGAAGGTTGCAGGTTCGAAACTCGGCTGCAGCCTTTCTGCGTGGAGTTGCGTGTTCTCCCCATGCATGCGTGGGTTTCCTCCGGGTTCTCCGGTTTCCCCCACAGATCACAACATGCCCTATAGGTTATAAACTGTAAGTCGCTTTGGATAAAAGCGTCTGCCAAATAAATAAACATAAACATGTCTTGTTGTGTAAATCTAGGTGTCTCTGTCAATGACGGGTATCATGACCGCCGACTCCGTGTCTCATGCCTTACAAGTCCAGCAGTGGGACGGAGAAGTGAGACACGAGTCGAAGCATGCCGCCGACCTTAAACAGCTGGACAATGGACTCAAGATCCCTCCCAGGTGAAGTCAAAGCTGTCTGGATCTTGTTCTCAGTTGCTTTTCATCAGACGATGGATCACCATCCAGAACGTGAAAAGAAAAAGTGAAATGTATATTTTAGAACCCATGCATCTGAAGGTTTTGCTTTTCTTTGTAGCGGCTGGCGTTGTGAAGTCTGTGACCTTCAGGAAAATCTGTGGATGAACCTGACGGATGGGAAAGTCCTTTGCGGTCGCAGGTATTTTGACGGCTCTGGGGGCAACAACCACGCTCTTCTCCACTACCAGGAGACCGGTTACCCCCTCGCTGTCAAACTTGGTACCATCACTCCAGATGGTGCTGGTGAGCAGAAACCTTTTTAAGCTGTAATTTGAGTATTTTTGGTGTTTTTTGCTGAATTGATCGAGTTTATGTTTTCATCCGTCCACTGCTGGTTTTCATCTGCTGCCTGTTTTCTTATGTCCAGATGTGTATTCCTATGATGAGGATGACATGGTGCTGGATTCCAAGTTACCGGAGCACCTAAGTCACTTTGGCATTGACATGATGACTATGGAGAAGGTGAGACTTGTGTTAAAATGTATTTTATTTAGAAAAACCGACACCGCTGCGAAGCTGCAGAGCGCTACTCTCAGGAGTGAAGGGAAACTAGAGACGACAGTTCGAAGTAGAGGGAGAGAAAAGGTACCTGACGCCGGGGACACACCGGTCGCCGAAGCGCCGGGAGGCGAAGCGCTCACGAAATTCGGCCACTGCTCCTCAGTTCAGACCTGACGCTTCTTTCTCTGCTCCTCTGCTCCGGTCGAGGCACGCCTCGTAGTTTTTCTTTTAACCACTTGGTGTCCTCCATTTCCTCTCTGCCTTTTCTCTGCTCTTTTCCTCTACACCCCCCTCCCCCTTGCTGTTTGTGTGTGTATGTGTGTGTGAACCTATGGTGTGAACCAGTTGTTAATAGCTGTCCTACGACTTTCTGCCTCTCTGTCCTGTTTGCTCCATCCGGTTGAAAGACACCCAAAACCACACCCCCTTCACGTGGTCAAACACACAAGTTCGCTGTGTGTGTGTGTGTGTGTGTGTGGTTTTTATGCAGTGTCTGTTTACGAACACATTTGACTATCGTGGAATTGTATTTTGAAATGCTTTATTTTGTTAAATTTACCGGCCTGCCTCTTATGTCTAGGTTTGACTTCCTGCCAGAATTGACGCGGTTCACCCGCGGCTCGCGAAAAAAATAGAGCAGACGCCGAAACGATCGCTGCACGGCACGAGCTAGAGCACCGGTGCGTGGCGCTTCGGCGGCCCATGTGGTCTATAGAATAGGATAACAAGGGCGCCGAATGAAGGCGGCCCCAATTTCGCGGCGCTTCGGCGGCTGGTGTGTCCCCGGTGTAAGGAAGGTTAAGTTAAATGCATTTTTAGTGAAAACAAGCCTAATGTTAACACAGAGTGATCATAACGTCACCGCGGTGAAGTTAGTTGGACTTCGGTTAGCTGTGTTTCGAGGACTCGTGCACGAGAGCAGTGGGTCGCCTGGGGGCCGTCAACAAATTTCTAGTCATTCCAAAAAAGAGGTAAAAAAATCAAAAGCTTCCAGATTAACTGATTAACTCATTCACTGCCAGCCGTTTCCTGATCAGAAAAGCCCTTCGATGCAGCATTTTTACAGTTTTTTTTTAAGAGTCACAGAACGTTGCGCGCTAGGATGACGTCAACGCCAAAACAACCAAAACAAAGCGGAGACTCACCTCTTACATCTGGAAGAATCTGCGAGTTTTGAGCGTTATCCGTTCTTTTGTAATCCGTTGTTGAATTGTGATCTGTAGAAGCTTTTCCAGTTCGTGCCTCACTTTTTTACAGCAGCGGCCCAAAGTGATCTCCCAACACATGGATGTTCTGCTTCCTGATCACGTGACGTGTGACATATGCGGATGAAGATCGGCTTTAGAGCGGAGATTTTTGTTCTGACGGTGCGGGGGCTCGTCCGACGCCCACACCGTAACAAAGTGCAAATGACGACTTAAGTCGTCATTTGCAGTTAATGAGTTAAATGACTCAATCGATTCTCAGTTGTGTTACTGAACTAAATCAACAAGACACAACACTTTTTTTTTTACATATTTCACACAATCTAACAATTTTTAATCAGATTTTCATTTAAATAAAGTGATTTTCTTCAATATCTTCAAGGTAAATTTATCTAAATACTCTAAACCAATTCCCAATTCTGTTACTAAAACATCACAGTTTAAAACATTCCTAGAGGAAATTCTGTAAAGGTTACCGACAAATGTGACCAGTTTTATTAGTTTGCATGGATGATAAATTAGAAAATGAGCATGCTTTGATTTTATCTTTTAATGGCTTTAACTTCTACCACCAATAGACACACTCGTCAATGTTTGTCTCCTTTATTATGAGGAAATCCTCCATTGGAATAAACTTTTTAAATCAGTTGCCAGTCCGCTGATGGAAATGAAACTTTTCTGTTGCTTTTTTCACTGTAATCATTTTCTGTTGTTCCGCAGATTCTAGTCTCTTTTCTGAAAGCAGAGAGGATTTAGTTCAAGTTGATTTCTTTGGTTGTTTTTGTAAAATTTAAAGAATTCTCTGCTTCCCTGAATGTTTGCATTACACAGACGGGCCTCTCTTTTCCGAACACCTGCATGTTTCCTGACTCCTGGCCAGCTGCTGCTTCTGTGCAGAGCTTTTATTACACAGATGTCTGTTTTTCTAAGATCAGCATACCCCTCGCTGTTCTCTAATGTGGTGTGTTGTGCTAATGTATTTGTGCACACGCTCGCAGACAGGGTGTCAGAAATAAAACAGACGGCAGATTGCAGCACTCAGCGCTGTAATGAGTCCTTGTTCATCTGTCTGCAGCCATTACCCTTCAGCCGGACTAGTTCTGCTGCTCCTTCATATATCAGGACTCGGTCCACTTCCTCTGGTGTTTTTATGTCTTCAACTCTCTGCTCTCAGACGGAGAGGACAATGACAGAGCTGGAGATTGCTGTAAACCAGCGTGTGGGGGAGTGGGAGGTGATCCAGGAGTCGGGTACCACCCTGAAGCCCCTGTTTGGCCCCGGCCTGACTGGGATGAGGAATCTGGGGAACAGCTGCTACCTCAACTCCGTCATGCAAGTGCTCTTCACCATTCCAGACTTCCAGAGCAAGTAAGTGCCTCACCTTTAAAAAATAAATGCTGTTTTTGTTTACAATTTTCATCAATCTGTCTCTGAAGTGTCACTAATGTTACCATATAATCCTTAAAGATGGTAGAAGCAGGATGGATTACCCAAGTGTTTCACACACTTCTGTTCTCGCAGGTACGTGTCTAACTTTGACAAGATCATCAACGATGCGCCGAGCGACCCGACCCAGGACTTCAAAACTCAAGTGTGAGTTTCCTCGTTATGCAAACAAAGCTCTGAGTTCACCACAAGATGCCTGAGAGAGCGGTGCATGAGGTCTCCACACACCGTCTACCGGCTTTTAGAAAATTAAATGAAAGTTTAAAACGTTTCAGGTGGGATTTTTCAGCTTTCAATGTTTATCTCTAGAAACGTAGAGGTTATTTTTCAGAGGAAGAAACGTCTGCTTCTACTGTGGCTTGTTAAAGCTGCTTTCCGGAGTTTTCCCCTTTCAGAAATGATGAAGGATTTTTCAGAAATCCTGTAAAAGCGATTATCTCATCATGTACTGTGGTAAAATGTAAGCGATACGTCCTTTTGTTGTTGTTTTTTGCTAAGCACGCCCCTGCCCCGCATAGCCCCGTGCAATAGGAAACCGAGCGCCGACCAGAACTAGCTAATAACGTTAGACTACCGCTTACTTGCTTCAAATTTAAGGAATACCTCGGCTGATGCAGAGTTAATTAACTTTTCACGGTCAAGAAAGTCTCTAAAATATAAATATATGAGAACACAACATGACATGAGGATAACACTCGTAAAACTGCGTGTTTTAGCTCTGTTTGTCTGCTACAGAAGCACATTTATAAAAAGACACGTGAAGTCGCCATCTTAAACAGAGCAACAGATTTTTTGTGTGATATGCTTGTCAGCCACTAGATGGTGCCATCAGATAAAATGTTTCTTTATTTATGGAAGTTTCAGGTACCAAACATTTTTTCTTGAATATAAAAAAAAAACGACTAAATATTTGCGCTGCCCTGGGAGGTGAATGCAGTTTATGCTGATCATTTAAAGGTGTGGAACACTGAAAAAAATTTTTTTTGATTGTTTCTGATTCTAACGGGTCACTCTTGAGATTTTTATGCAGGCTGAACATGAAAATAGTCTCCTACACCTACCTCCTGCATTAGCTTCTGATAGAAAACAGACGGTGAAACTCTAGGATTAGAAAATCCTGACAGATTTACGTCACCCTGTCACTTTAACATTCGTGAACTCGCCCATCTTGGCTTACAACGGGGAAGGCTGTTGTTGGTTTAGCGTCCAGGAAACCGCAGAGAACGTCTTAGCTAGTAGAAGCTAACCATTAGCATTAGCGAATCCACCACACAGCAGAACTCCTCCAGGTTTGTGTTATTTGTGGAGATAAAACATCAACGTTGCAAGTGAATGGTATAGTTACGTTGCTGTTAGCCAATCAGAGAAGAGATTTATCAGGAAATAAGACTAAACCCTGCTGTCTGAAGCTCAGCTGTGATGTGGATCACTGCTAGTTTCTGGAAATGGTGCTCCGGTGTTTTTAGCCCCCTGCCCGTGTACGACTTACGAGGCATTAATTCCTACTGCAGACAACTGCTAATGTGTTGATTAAACAAGTGTGCCACACCTTTAAAGAGTAACGGGCTTCTAATTAAACATACATTTGGATTGGTTTCTCTTTCTATCAGATTATTTGAGCCTTGAAGCTACAATTTCTAACATGATTTACTAGAAACGTTATTTGTTTGTTTCTGCTGAATTACTCTGGGATGCAGCTTTATGCTGTATTATTTTAAACTATTTCTGCTTTGTTGCATTATTGACAAGCCTTTTTAAATTCTCTACAGACAAACTATCCCTCGGGAGTTCGCTTTCACTGTATTTGGCACAAGCAAAGCCTCATTAAGGCTTCTACTCAAAACCTCCTTTATGAGGTTTCCTGGCTGTTCGTTGATGCTAGCTTTGTTTGTTTGTTCTCCAGAGCCAAACTGGGTTATGGTCTGCTGTCGGGAGAGTACTCCAAACCAGCACCGGACCCCGGCGATGAAAACGGTGCCTCTGAACCCAGGGTAGGAAGTAGGCGGTGGAAGAGAAACCCAAAGCTGCTCGTTCCCTCTCAGACTGAACTAATGCTAGCTCTCCCCGTTGATGCTTTTGCTGCAGGGAGACCAAATCGGAATAGCACCGCAAATGTTTAAAGCACTCGTTGGCCGAGGCCACCCTGAGTTTTCCACCAACCGACAACAGGATGCTCAGGAGTTTCTATTGCACTTCATAAACATGGTGGAGGTAAAGCTGCATGTGTTTTCTCTGGTTAGTCCTCAGCTGGCTTCTCTTTAAACTAGCATGCTTTTCTTTTCCCTACAGAGGAACTGTCGCTCTGGGTCCAATCCATCTGAAGCTTTCAGGTTTCTGGTGGAGGAGAAGATCGTTTGTCAGCAGTCGCAAAAAGCCAAGTACACACAGCGGGTGGACTACATCGTGCAGCTGCCTGTGCCCATGGATCAGGCCACCAATACAGGTGTGGAGCTGATGGGCCTTTAATCCTGAAGCTTGTTGTTTGTTTATCATTTTAATGATTTTTTGAAAACCTAAATAACAGAGGAGCTTCAGGAGGCGGAGCGCCGTCGGGAGGAGGGTGACCTATTAGCACCAACGGTGCGTGCACAGATCCCGTTCTCCGCCTGCATGGCGGCTCTCAGCGAACCGGAAATACTCACCGACTTCTGGAGCTCGGCGGTGCAAGCCAAGACTTCTGCTACCAAGTGAGCCGAGTGATAGCCTCACTCCGACTGAAACAGGTTTTAGAACGTGTTTCCTGATCCCGTTGATCTCGTTTGTCAGAACAACCCGCTTTGCCTCGTTCCCCAACCACCTGGTAATCCAGATTAAGAAGTTCACCTTTGGCCTTGACTGGGTGCCTAAAAAACTGGGTGAGCAGTGATGTCTTTTTGTGATTTGTGTCGGAATGTTGCCCACCGCTTAAAGAAAATGACAAAGATGGATATGTTTGGTTGAAATTGGAAGACTGAAATGCTGATTGGTTTTATTTCTTCTTGACAGATGTGAGCATCGACGTTCCCGATACTCTAGATCTGAGTGCTCTGCGCGCAACCGGTCAGCAGCCAGGGGAGGAGCTTTTACCAGAGGTGGCCCCGCCCCCACTCATGACCCCAGATACGGAGGTTAAAGGTATCCTGGGTTTCCCTGGCAACGAGGAGGACGACTCGCTCTACTCCCCACTGCTGTGTCAGTCTGTCTGTCTTTTCTGCTCCTTCTCTGACGCGTTTGTCCACATTCGTCTCCTTCTGTTCCTTTTTTCTGTTTTCACGAGTCCGTCCGTTGCCTTTTTGGTTCTCTTCATGATGTGACACAATTTGATATTGAAGTTTAGAAGCCGTATATTAATGTAGCACCAGTTAAAAATCTGTTTTACATCCTAGTAATTCATCTGTTTTACGTCATTCAGCTCCAGTCCTCGACGACTCGACTGTGTCCCAGTTGTGTGAAATGGGATTCCCACTAGAGGCCTGCAGGAAAGCGGTGTATTACACTGGAAACACTGGAATTGATGCTGCCATGAACTGGATCATGAGCCACATGGATGATCCGGGTGTGTGGAAAGTCAGGATTTACCAGGCAGTACTCCAACTGAGCGTTCCTGTGTCTTTATGGTTGCATCTTCTGATTGTCCGCAGACTTCTCAGCCCCCCTGGTGTTGCCCGGCAGCAGCACTGGACCCGGGACCACTCCCACCGAGAGTCTGTCTGAGGAGCACCTGGCAACAATCGTCTCAATGGGCTTCAGTCGAGATCAGGCCACCAAAGCTCTCCGAGCAACAGTTAGAGTCGAACTTTATTACTCCGTCACTCATAAACGCCGTATTCTATGTTAAAAGGAGCGGCCGTGGTTGAATGGGGAGAAAAGTTTCCGATATGAACTTTTGTTTTGTCTTTGTCACAGAGTAACATCCTGGACCGTGCAGTGGACTGGATCTTTTCTCACATGGATGATCTGGAGTCCATGGACGTGTCTGAAGGTGGTCGCTCAGCTGCAGAGAGCGAAGGTGGCAGGGATCCTCCACCTGGACCTCGTGTCCGGGACGGACCAGGCAGTGAGTTCAGAAGTTATAGGCTCTACTCAGTCTGGCTGTGAATGAGAACCATACATCTCTATTAGACAAACGTTTGTTTCTAGTGGTTCTGGTTCAAAGTAACTCTGGTGGTCATCTTTATCCAGAATACGAGCTTTTTGCATTCATCAGCCACATGGGGACGAGCACCATGTGTGGCCACTACGTCTGTCACATCAAGAAGGACCAGCAGTAAGTGTTTCTCACACGTTGCTTCTGCCATGTGGGTCTCTACTGCCTCTATAAAAACACCTGATGTGAAAAACCTGCCCATCCGTTTTCGATCAGTCTTTGGTTTTTAGGAATTATGTGCCTGAAACGAGCCGTTTCAAAAAAATCCCCGTTTGTGATGTCACAAACAAGGAAATTAACGTAGAACCACCTCTCACGTGCAATCTAGAGCCGCTGCTGGAGGAGCAGTGGCTCTAATCTGAGCCTTTCCTGGATATTAGAGCTTTTCAGATTAAAGCAACCCGAATGTGCGATGGGTGGGCGTGGCCCACTCCAGGTTCTTTATTTATTTATTTTTTTAAGTGACAGAGCCCTGAACATTTCATTTGAATCACATTAGTTTATTTTTTAAGTGAAACAAAAAGCCAAAAGAAAAAAATGCTTATTTAATGTATTACATGGTTAATTTACCCAATAGAAACAAGGAAATGCAAGCCAATAAGTAAAAATGTTATTGTTAAAGCGTCCCAGCAGGGGGCGCCATAGCCCCACCTCTCGAGCTGCTTTATGTTCTGAACATCACATATGAATATAGACGTTTTAGACATTTTATGTACCCAAATAAACAATATTCATGTAAAAAGAATGATTTTGTGTGTTAAGCTGCGTCGTGTCTCTCTTTTATTCATAGATGGGTCATCTTCAACGATCAGAAGGTTTGCGCTTCAGAGAAGCCTCCCAAAGACCTGGGATATCTTTACTTCTATCGTAGAGTGGCCGAATGAGACGAGGAGGAGGTGATGCCTTCAAACACGCTACAGCAAGCTCTTTAACGCCCTGGCCTGCTTCTCAACTGACAAACATGTAAATAAACCTCTCCGATTGCCTATACACAGTTAAATAAATTGGTGTAAATGTACAGATAAAGGTGTTTGGGGGGTTCTGCTGTTTCTTTTTGATTTACTGATCGCAAACCACAGGCTCAGAGTCTACCCGCCGACTATCTGAGAGCTACTGAAGCATGTAACACGGGCTGTAATCCGAAATATATTCAGAGAATTAGAAAAGTCAGCTTCAGGGAACATCCTCCAAACATCTGAGGGACTAAGATGGCAGCGTTATAGGTTGTTTTTTTTTTTTTACCCATAATTGGTAAGTTTACGCAACTGTTGATGCTAATTGACCCCTGACTATTGATCTGTTTCCACTGCCATCAGTAGTCACTGCCCTAATGTGTTTAGGAGTGCTGTGGTCAGGCCCCTCTTGTTTTACTTGATATCTGCAGCTTCGTGTCACCACGTAACCCAAACACAGCATCCTGTACCGGTCCGAGTGCAGAGATATAACAACCCACCGTTAGAAAGAAGAGAAAAAAGCGAAAACTTCAAAGTTTATCAGGAAAAACACCGAATCCACATGTTTTCCTCAAGTTTGGTGGGGGTGATACCCGGGTGACTCGTGTTTTATTTTAATTTTAAAGACAAGTGCTTTGTTACTTCTGCTGTGATAAATAAAGATTTCTCTGTCAAAATGAATTGTGGAGTTCACGTAATGCTTTTTCCTGCATCGTTACGATTTCTGGTTTATAATAAAGTGACTAGTCGGAGCATGTTTACCTGTTTTGTTAGCTTAAAAACACACAACTTCCTTGATGTGAGTGTAAGAGCAGCATACGGAATGCCAGGCCTCTGCTGCTGCTGCTGCTGCAAAAAAAAAAAAAGCAGCAGCAGCAAACCCACATTGGCCTACAACTTTCCAAAGTGCTGGTTTGTCTTCAACACTCTTCCGCCTTCGACGCGTTTAACATCCTTACAGGCTTGTTTTTCGATGGCATGAAGCACTCCGAAGCTCTGAAAAGGTTTTGACCCTCAGCAGCGGCACAAAAGTGACCCTATCGACTGGAAAATACGGTAAGCTCTCCATCTAAATGGCTAAAATTCAGATTTACATGCAAGCTGAAACTGGTTTCGATATTGCCTCCAAATCTGATGTTGTTGAGTTCAACCCACAATTTTAATACGAAGCGTTTAAAAACATGTTAAGGTTACTGTTTGGTGAATTTTTTTTTTTTTAGATTATTTAAATTGTAGTGAACCAAATAAAAGTGCATTTAAACCAATACAAAAAAAGAAACTTGCTAAATTTAGATTTTTGTTAAATTTTTTGGTGCGTCAACACTTAAGGTTTGAATTTAGTTTATTAAAAGGTGAATTTGAACGTTTTCTTATGTTATTTGCAACACAAGATGACAGAAAAGGCTCCAAAACTACAAAACATCATTCTCATCCATGTATTAAGTAATCTGTTACTAACTGATGTAGTTATATGACACGAAATCCAAAATTGGGGACTTTTGAAGTGATAAAATATAGAAATTATGTTTTAATTTCAGCTGTCTGAAAGTCAACCAATAAAAAACAAACTTGAATATCTAAATAAATGCGTATGTAAGATTTGTTTGACTATTTTTAAGATAAACTTTCTTCATTGGTAGAAAAACTCAATTCTTTTACTGTAAATGAATTTTTGATGAACGATCTGATGAAGTTGCAGCATCACGACTGGAAGCGTCCTAAAATGCATCATCGACTGAGTATTTAAATAAACATTTGTTCATTTATTTTTCCAAATCTAACATTTTCTCATTTCTACAAGTGTTTACATCAAAACGTAGCAATCTTTATCTGTTTTAACTCATTAAAGAGAGAAAAGCAGGAAGCAGAGAGGAGCTTGGTGGTTAGGGATCTCATGTTTTTGGGTAAAGCGCTCTTTCTCTCAGACGCCGTGATGATAAAATGGAAGTTCATCTCCACACCGTGCTGCACTGATGCTCCTTTATGGTTTACTTCAGTAAAAATTCCATTTGTGTTATTTTTTTTTTTTTACTTTCAGGTTCAAAACTCAGAATGAAGACAATTATCTGGTTTGGAGTTGGTGAGTAAATCAAAAAAATATATTTTTAAAGAGTTTTATGTTTTAATGCTATAAAATAAGTGTGATTTCTGTTTTTAAACTATAAAAATGTAAAGCGTTAGGGTTGTAATTAAGCATTAGATGTGTTTATTACATGATTCTACCTTATAAATAAGGAAAGTTTAATAAATGTGGCCCTCTCTCTCTAGTGCTGGGTGCTCTCGCTGCTGCAGGAAAGGTCTTCATCGCAGAAGTTGGGATGAAAAAGGCACTCGAGTGTGGAAACCGCAAGACCATAACAGACGTGCAGTGGAATCATGGTTCTGAACAGATTTGCAAGGTTGATGTTAAAACAGGTCGATCCATTAAAGGTAAATTCAAAAGTGTTTGAAATAAATCACTGTTATTTTCCTTATATCACTGTATAATACATTACTGTGTTTCTCCTCTGCATTAGGGAAAAGTAACATTTTAGAAAGGTCAAGGATAATACAAGACAAAAATCTGCAAATCCGTCCAGTAAAAGAAATGGATGCTGGACGCTTCACCTGTATAGCAGATGGTGCAACTTATGAGCACACACTTATTGTGGTCTCAGGTGAGTCTCAGACTCTGGATGGAGTAATGTAGGCCACATGAGGACTGGTTCTCTAGTATTCTCCAAAGCAGCATACTTTTTCCATTTTTGATCTTCATTATGAAGATCAACCACTGACTCAGTTTTCTCTGCAACGTGGATGTTTAATCTCCACAAATATCACAAGCATGGAGGAGTTCTGCTGTGTGGTGAATTTGCTAATGCTAATGGTTAGCTTATACTAGTCGAGATGTTTTCTGCTGTTTTTTGGGCACTTAACTGACAATCTATCAATCTTTTTTAATCGTAGAGTTTCAATTTTCACGTTCAACTTGCATGAAAAACTGATTATAATCAGAAATAATCATAAAAATGTGTTTTTTTAGTGTACCACTCCTTTGTTATTGTTTAAAATCCTGTCTATGGATGGATCTGCCCTCAGGGCACCACTGTTGCTGAGACTTTAGATTTAAAATGATTTAGTTTATTTTTGGCATTATTTATTTCACGGGTTGTTATGTGTCTACAGATGCAGTCTGAATCATTTGCACTCTTGTGTTTGTGATTATTTCTGTATTTTCTCCATGTCTGATATCTCACTCTTTGTCAGTCTCGGTTAATCCCTCCAGCGACCTCTCAACGGGCGCTGAAGCGTCTCTGGAGTGTCGGGTCACAGAGTCAGACCAAAAGTCCACAGTCAAGTGGGAAAAGCCAGGTGGTTTGTTTGAGAATTCCCCAAAAGTTCAGCTCAGCCCTGTGGAAGCCTCACATGGAGGGCCTTGGCAGTGTCATGTGACCAACGGTGCTGAAAATTTCAGCAAAACTCTGATGATCTCTGTGAAAGGTAGAATATTTCTAGTCAAGAGTTAAACTTTTAATGTTTTTGTCCCAACAAAAGCATTTTTTTCTTCTTCCAGAGGCTGATCCTAAACTGACTTTACCAGTTCCAAACCATGGTAATACCAACATTCCCAAACCATCCGAAGATGATTGTTCATCACGTTGCAAAGACTGTGCGTGTCGTTTGTTCCACATTTTCTTACACCTGATTCGTCACTTGACTCGTTATGATCTTGCCTTTGCCCCAGCTGGCAGCACTAACCACCAGCCTCCATCCGGCGGGATGACGCTGCTGGGTCTGATCTGGTGGGTTTGGGTTGCAGTAGGAGTTGGCAGCCTGGTTGTGATCATCCTGATCATTGTTGTCATTGTCATGATGAGGAGAATCAGGAGGCGGAAGGTAATCGAGGAAAATCAATCAGGAAAAACTGGTTCTGGATAAAATATAAAAGTGACATTGAGTCTTTTTGCCGGCTTTTTATAGAGGAAACTTCTGAAGATGAGGGACGCCAAATTGCCGCCGAGAACCAAGAAGTACTGCCAGTGTGAGCGGTAAATGTTCTTAACACGCCTCCATCTATTAAAAACCCCTTTACACCCCCTCTCCAGTAATCTCCTCTCTCTTCACAGATGCTCTCTAATAGATTCAGCTCCGTTTGCACGGATGACTGTTTGACCTTGGTCTTCTCGGAGCCTTTTACCAAGCACTTCATTATTGTGTTGTAATTAGCGTGAAAACTTCTCCTCTTTGCTTTTATCACAGCCAAACAGCTGCAGCACAACCGCAGCTAGGACGCCGGAGAGAGAAGCCGTCAGCCCAGCCGCTCCGACCCCTGCTGATGGAGTGACATGAAAGAGGAGGAATGGTGAAAGAGGAATGGAGAGATGGCGAGGAAGATAGAGAGAGGGAGAGAACAGCAGAGTGAGAGTGGCTTGAATGTAAATGAGCTATTAAATGTTCTGGATGAGCATATCTAATCAAATGTAATGCTAACGGCACTTTGAGCTTTTTTTTATCAAATGCTGTCGTCACATCAGATTTAGTTTCCTTTTCCTGTTTGTTGTCTTGAGTCTGATTCTCCAAATCTGTTTCAGTTCCAGCCACTTAGCGATTGTTTGATTTTTGCTCAGACTTTGCCATCATTTATTTTAACCGTAAATAAAAATAGTAAAGATTTGCATCAAATTCCATCTGTTTTTCCTCTTCCAATTAGGTTTTGCATTAAGCCTCCATCACAGGGATGAAATTGCACAGGTTAAATTTTATTTAAAATGTCTGTACGCTGCGAAAACTGGTTTTCAAGAAGGTAAAAAATCGTATTTTTTAGATGTGTTATCATATTTTTTGGTTTATTGTCTGTAAAATCATCACTTTTGTAACAAGGTAAATATTCTTAAATCTGATCTAAATCTTGTTTGAGTTAAGTCTCCCAGTGGGGTTAGCAAAAGTTAATTGGCTACAATTCTAAAAACTAGCAAACTATTCAAAAGTTAGATTTATTTGCTATTTTTAAAACTTCTGACCAATCAACCCTTACTTTCAACAGTCTTGAAACACCCCCGATCCCAATATTTACCAGTTGTCTATACGAATAAAACCTTTACGTTCCTGTCAGTTTTGCACAAAATGACTTGGACAGAAATACCAGGATACTCCTGCTAAAGTCCATTGGAAGTTCAACAGCTGGTTACTACTTGCACAAATAATCATAAAATCATTAGCACGTTGAGATTTCAGTGAAATGTAAAGCACATTACAAATAAAATGTATTATTATTATTAAAATATGTAAATTCCCTCATAATGTGCAATTAAGGCATTGCAAATGCTAAAACACCTTAATCTAACTGCTGAAATGTTTCCTCAGCTTTTATTAGATTCTAGAGGAGCGATTCATCACAAAAATCAAACAAATCAGCTGTGTTCATGATCTAAAACATGCAGAAAGCGTGTTGGAAGCAGAATCCAGCTCCAATCCACCAGCAGGGAGAGGCCCGCCAACTCTGAAGTTGCAAGTCTGGTGTTCTGGCCACAGGGGGTGCTGAGGGTCTGCACATACTGGCTCAAGAATATAATTTAAAATTTATGAAAATGTTGCATGGTATCCCTTTAAAGGTAAAATTTACATTAACTTTTAACAAAGATAAGTAAAAACGATTTACATTACTTTTTTACGTTTAACCCTTCCACTGTCTTATCGGGTGACCCCGACATGGCAGGGGTGAGGAGTGAGCACCACCTCACCCCTGCAGCGTGGACCTCAAGAGATAAACCATCAATCCTGCTCAATGCTCAACTTTCTTGGCCGGGTCCCCCGATAAGACAGTGGAAGGGTTAACATTGTCTAAATGAAGTAAGAATGACATCCTGTGGTCAAATTTGGGTACTGCAGCCCATTTTCTAAACACACAAATGACTTTCTCACTACTGTTCAATGAGTTTCTTGGCTGTTGTCAGCTACGGATCAGCGCCAGATGAATCTACAAGACAAGTCATACAAAGTAAGTTGATAAGTAGATTACTATAAATGATTTGTTTTTATTTCACCGTTAGCATTGTTAGCTCACTTTAGCCTCTAGCCTTCTTCACCCGATATTAGAGTAAAACAGAAAGATGCCGTTGCTTCTAAGGGGTACAAGAAACAACTTCTGGGTCGCTTCTGGTACTGGATTAGGATCTTTACAAAATGCTGCTGTGTTTTTGCCAGCCGGTGTCAAATTACAGCACAGACTTGGCAACGCTGCAGGCTCATGGGTTGTAAACAAGGTCTACGTCCCTCTTAAGCTTTTTAAAAGAAGAAAAACAGACAACCCCCTCAGCCGGCTGAGAAGGAAATCGGTTCCAATGTAACCTTCCTTCCAACATGATTCAGACATTTGACTGTTTCATTCAAATTCTTACAAATTTAACCTTTAGGAAAATTCAACATTTCAATTGTTAGGGCGTATCTGTCGGCTCGTCAGACGAGCTGTTAGCTTGTTTTTCGGGTCAGAATGAACTATTTGAGGTGGTTCAAAGAGCTCTCCACTACAGCTAAGATATGAATACATAATATTCATAAAACAATATAATTTATAATTTGGTCTCATGATCTTTGGCACACACCAGTTGTTACGTTAACCTTTTTTACTGTATAAATGCTTTATTTTGAGATTTCTTTGGTTCCAAAACTCCACAACTGGTGCAGACCCGAGCAGGTGTTGACCCCACTGCACCACCACACGAAACACCTGCCTAACATGATCACACATCACCGGTGACACACTTACAATCACATAGAGATCTATATAGTTCATATATATGTTGTAAAATGACATTTACCCAATTGACTTATTTTATTATTATATGTGTGAATTTTTTATCATAATTCATGCAACATTTTTTAGAGAAGACAGAAAATGCAAAGGATGGGATCATATGATGTCTGACTTCCTGTGAGTGCATGTGTGTGTGCGTGCTTGTGTGTGTGTGTGTGTGTGTGTGTGTGTGTGTGTGTGTGTGTGTGTGTGTGGAAGAGGCAGCGTCACTGCTTACGACCAGCCATCTGTCAAAGCTGAACTCATTGCTTTACTGAGAACATCACATGTGAGTACTTCTGAATTTTCTACCATAAATGCAGTTTTTTCATGATGGAAGCTGATTTAAGGGTTTGTCTTTCAAACTGGAGAATAAAAAACAAGAGAACAGTGTCTGAGTACCGCTGTATTAACAAATATCCCAGATGCGGCACATCATTGACTCTCAAAGAGGCTCTTGGGTGAAATCCTCCAATCTGACCAAAACTTTGGTCACAATTCATCTTTTATTTCCCTCTGGATACAATCGGATTTGTCTTTATCCTAACTGGGTCTTTTCTGTAGTTTGAAACAACTCACACAAATTATCCTACATACCGGTATACGAGAAAACTACAAGCGGCAGTCAGCGTGTCAGTTAAGATCAACTTTTAGTGTGTTTAGTGGATAAAATAACATAAAATACCATAATTGGACCAAATGTGTCAACATTGGATGATTAGATCTGTTTTAACTTCTAAAAACATTCCTAACTGTCCCTTTGACCATCTCCGAGTCTTCCAATGAACGTTATTTAGATCCACTAATGGCAACTCTGAACAAGGAGGAACAGAAATGCCTAAAATCGATTCTTCAGTATTCTTTACTATAAAAGATTAAACCTTGCACAACGGCAGGAGGAACAAAGATTTTGCAATCTTTGGATCGGTGCTAGCTTTGTGTTTCTTCTCAGGTAGCGCACACATCAGTTTGTGCTCAACTGAAACAAAAATCAGGGAAATAAGTAAATTTATCTAGAAAAACGAATAGATTTAAGGTGCTGATGTTAGCTGTTAGCATTAGCAGGTGCTAACAGGCAATTATGAAACTAGATTATTGCAACAAATGTTCTAACAGCCCACCAAAAATTATTACCTTCTTTTTTTGTTGCAACAGAAAAAATGTCATTAATAAACTAAATCTGGTAATAGGTTACAATAAGGGTTCCTTTATTAAGTTAGTGCATTATTAAGCATTAATAATCTATTAAATAAAGTATTAACAACTGCTTAACCATATTATATAATGCATTACTAAGCAGACTCCCTTCCTGGCTCTTTGTGCTAACAATAACAGTAACATTAATACATTAATCTTTGGTTTATTGATGTCTTATAATGCACTAAGTAACGCTAATAAAGTGACCCCTATTGTAAAGTGTTTCATGAAGACATTTCTATTGTCAACTGTAGAATTTTATTTCTGAAGATGCAGACGATGTCACTATAATCACACAACCTTTTGTGCGATCGTGATGCTTCACTGTGAACTGCAGCTTCTCGTTGTTGTTGGTGTGTTTGAAAAATAAAAGGTACGGAAAACGCTTCGATGCACAACCCGGGTCAGAAGCTTCGTAAGGCAAACCAGTGTAGGGGGAGAACGGGCTGCTAGGTACTAACAGCTTTTTATTTCAAAAACACAATATAGTCCCTACGTTTTCTGACAGAAATAAAAATGTACTTGTAGATGATTCTTTATGGAATAAACAAAATGAGAATCCTCACACTTCAATCTGCGATGTAGGAGTTTATTGGTCAAGCTTTCGGTCAGAGACCTTCATCAGGAATTGTGGAGGCTTACACCAAACAATCCTTAGTTAAACAGGTTATTTGATTTAAAACACCTGTGTGGCTGAATCTAGCAAAGTATCATGGGAGATGTAGTCTCAGACACTGAAAACATTCCACTTAATTTTAAAAACATTCTAAATCAGCTCAGGAAGTGAGAGATTTGTACGTTGCAAACCTCAAGCTAAAAAAGCCATCATACAGCAAGGCAGAGAAGTATAAAAACACAGCAGTGTATGCTATCTTTAAAGAAACACAGACATCTCAAAGTCCTCATTTAAACCTAGTGGTTGAAGTGTTTTCAACGTGTAAATCCAGAACAGTTCCCTTTGGCAGAGTTTTTTTTTTAATCTATATCACCTCCTCTATGTAGTGAAATATGTTCAATCCCCTGGAATCTGACTGAAGACACGGGGTGTGAAAAGTCATTGAAACGGCGTGCTAGTGGATAGGTCGTCTTTTCTCCTAATTGAACTCTTGTGTTCACTGATCCTCTGTTTGAGCGGCCTTGTTGCTTTTCCAATATAGATTTTGTCGCAGGGGCATTTTAACGAATGAATTACATTCTTTGAATTACAAGTAATTATGCCCTTAATCAAAAATCTTTTTCCTGTTCTCAGATGCCGAAACTCAGATGTTTTAACAGTATTGTGGCACTGAGCACAGTTTCCACAGGGGTAGTTTCCTTGCTGCAGAGGAGCGAGAGTTGACTGTTTTGGAGGTGGCCAACATTTTGCTGATTTTAGCGACAGGAATATGTGACCATGAGCCGGCTGGGTCTCACCGTTAATTTATAAATCCCTGAAACCAAGCTGGAATATAAAACATGTGCCTTCATGTTTCATTGCTTTACCAAACACTGACTTGTATCGCTCATTTGACAAAAAGTCGAGCACCTAAACAGGAACAAATAGGACAGAAATACAATAAGGCCAAAAAGACTCATGCAGATTATGAATGTGTAACATGTCTAAAACTAAAACAACGTACATTTTTGCTATTATTACGTGTTGTGGCCTTGCTGGGTGACACGTGAACGCTTGCTGGACGATGAAATAAAAGTTTCAGATGTGAATAAAAAAACCAAAACATTAAAAGTTTTATTTTATTGTTTTGGTAACACTTTACAACAACGGTATCTTTGTTAACGTTACTTAGTGCATTATTAAGCATTAATAAAAAAAAGGTCCTTTTTCAATGCTACTTAGTGCATTATTGAGCAGTAATAAACAAAAGATCAGTTTATTAACATTACTCAGTGCATTATTAAGCAGTAATAAACAAAAGGTCCCTTTATTAGTGTAAATTAGCGCATTATTAAGCAGTAATAAACAAAAGGTCCATTTATTAACGTTATCATTATTAAATAAGTGTTCTTAAAGTTAGTACAAGGGGCCGGGGGGAGGTCTGCTTAGTAATGTATTACATAATATGGTTAAACAGTTGTTAATATTCATTTAACAGTTTATTAATGCTTAATAATGCACTAAGTAATGTTAATAAAGGGACCCTTATTGTAAAGTGTTACCTTCTTTTTTTTTGAGAATCAAATGCTCGCTGTAACGTACGTGGACATATTTAGCGTGAAAACTGGAGGGATTTTAGCCAAAAATGTTTATTTTTTGCTTGTTTTTCATCTTCTTTTAACTGATCAGAGTTCTTCACCTCACATCATCTTTTTGTTACTAAAATGTCTAATATTCTCAGTCGCTGATCATATGGTTGCTGTTTAACATCACCAAGAGAAATTGTGTCAAAATAAGTATCTGAATCAACATTGAGACAATAAATAATGGACAAGAAAGTCATTTTACTGTCTATAAACTATTTTTATTGTTTTACAAACACTATATTACCTAAATACGTTATGCCACATAATTCTGCTGTTTATAAAAAGTACATTTGAGACAAATAAAAGGCACATTTTTTAAGTAGCTCTGATTGACATTTTATTGTTTTCTTTTATTTTCTTGTGTTTTTTTAAACAAATTGCAATAAACAATCACCATAAAGAGATTAAACTTGTGTGTCAGAGACCTGCACCGCTCTGATATCCATCAGTTTTGTATTTTACTGCACAAACCCGTCTCAGTGATCCCTCCGGTTCCTCACAGGGATTAGGTTTGGATGAGTGGCTTGGCGTGTTAAAAACGTTCCCATGCTTGATCATAAAATGTGCTCCTCTCCAGCTTTTAAGACACCATCCTGCTTCACCGTCCTAAAATGTTGCAGTTGAGTTCTTTGCTGTTTGTCCTTTTCTGCTCAGGAACCTAAAATACAGAAGATGTTCAGTTTCTGGTTGTGTGCTGGGAACCAGAGGCCAAATAAAGAGCCACACGTTATTGCATTTCTTTGTTTTCTTCTTATGGAGTTTAAGAGAGAGTAAATCATAATTTCTGCCAATATTAACATCTACAGTGGAGACTTAATGTGCATTTTGTTATTTCTTTTCTGTAGGCGATTACCAAACCCTGTTATGAAAAGATAAGTGTCTGCTCACTGGGGGTGTTTTCATATGAGACACTAGGATTCCCTTTTCATTGGTTTATTATTACCTGCATTACTCAGTTCCCTTTTTCATTGTCTAACACACACACACACACACACACACACACACACACACACACACACAGGCACGCACACACACACACACACACACGCACGCACGCACGCACGCACGCACACACACGTGTGCAGTCATTCAAAGCGAAACTGAAATTCATGAAGCAGTGTGTGTTCCTCCTCCTTGTGTTTCCATCAAAACAAAGGATCAGAATGAAAATCTGATCAACAGACCAGCTTTTTACAGCCCTAACTAAACTTTATGATGCTGCAAACACAATCTTGTGTTCTACTAGGCTGAGGTTAGAGCAGAAGCGCTGGAATAAACAAAAAAGGTTGAGTTTTCAGAGCAGTAGGGGTTTGTTTAAAGCCATCCAGGCTGTCAGCTGTGCTGCAACTGCAGGTGCAAACTGAACCGCTGTCGTAGGTTTTAGACATTTTAAAGACTTTTCTCCTTACTGTCTGTGAGGGTAAAGGAGGGGTGACTTCCCTCCTTGTAAACTCCCCTCATGTGTAGCTTCGGTCCCACGTAGGTTTCAGTCGTCACAGCAGAAAAGTTCACGAGTTTATTTCTAACCTGCAAATTTTTGATCAGTTTCTAGTCAGTTGTTCCATGTCATGATTTGGTTGTCAGATTGTTTGGAGATGTTATTCTAGTGTTTGTTGTTAGCCTTTAATTGTTGTGATGAATTTATAACTGATGGTCTTTAAACCAGGATGAATGATGAATATTTAACTGATCTTTTGGTCTGAGGTCGAAGCAAAGCAAGAAATATAGCTGAACAGTTTTTATCTTTACTAATTATCAGAGGTGTGGACTCAAGTCACATGACTTGTACTCGAGTCATTATTTTGATGACTTCTGACTTGACCTGATAAAATCTAAAAGACTTACGACTTGACTCGGACTTGAACGGCAATGACTTGCGACTTGAATCGACTTGAATTTGTTGACTTGATGAAGACTTGAGCATATTTGAAATTTTAGCACAGAAGTGGCATGACATGGACAAAAACCATAAATCGTTCTTGGTTCTGGTTAGATTTAGTTCTGCTAAATGCAGCAGAACTTTGTTTGTAATCTGTCTCAGTTGCACTTTCTGCTCGTTTGAGCAAATAAACAAATCTTTAAGAAGCTTAATTTCTGGAAAGTAGTTATCATCATTGTCATTAAATAGAAGTTTGACAGATGACTTGTTTATGACTTGAAAATTCAAAGTTAAGGACTTGGACTTCCACATCATTGACTTTGGATTTGACTTGGACTTGACTCGAAAGACTTTACTTGTGACTTGCAAAGCAGTGACTTGTTCACACCTCTACTAATTATACAAAATTACCAGGATGTGACTAGTACATCTTGTTCTAATGCGTGAGGCAAGAACGTAACATTTGCCCTTTTCATTTATTTTTCAGCTCAAGTGACTTTACAGAAACCAATTTTAAAGATGCAGAACACTGAAAAAAACATTTGTAGTGATTTTTTCTGATTCTAATGGGTCACTTTGAGTGTTTCATGCAGGCTGAACATGAAAATAGTCTCCTACACCTATCTCCTGCATTAGCTGCTAATAGAAAATAGACGGTGAAACTCTAGGATTAGAAAATCCTGACACATCTATGTCACACTGTCTCTAACATTCATGGACTCACCCATTTTGACTCACGACGGGGAAGGCTGTTGTTGGTTTAGCACCCAGGAAACAGCTGAAAACGTCTCGGCTAGTAGAAGCTAACCGTTAGCATTAGCAACTCTTCAACACAGCAGAACTCCTCCAGGCTTGTTCTATTTGTCAAGATTAACTCAATCAATTTTAAGCCTTGCTTTAAAAGTGGGCAGCGATGTGGATGGTTTGATTTCTTGTGGGAGTTGGTTCCAAAGCCGAGGACCCAGAACTGCAAAGGCACGATCACCCCTAGACTTGCGCTTTGATCGCGGTACCACCAAATGTAGCGATCTTGCAGGGACGCAACGGGTCAGCAGGGAGGCTAAACAAGGTGGCACTGATCCAGACAGAGATTGAAAAACAAGCACCAGGATTTTTAACAAGATGCAACTCTTCACCGGTAGCCAGTCCAAAGCTGTCAGGAGGGGAGTGACATGCTCCCACTTATGTGCTCCATACAGAAATCTGGCAGCATCGTTTTGGACCAGCTGGAGCCGAGTCATCAAAGACTGGCTCAAGACAGCATAGAGGGGGTTGCAGTACTCTAGCAGAGAGATGATAAAAGCATTGGATACAGTTTTCAACTCCTGTTTTGTTAAGATCGACTTAAAATTAGCCTTAACTGATAAAAACACGAACGAACGACAGAGTTCACCTGATTATCAAATCGCAGACCAGAGTCTATTTTGACACCCAAGTCGGTAGTCACGGACTTCTCGTAGGGGAGCAACGATGTAAGGTCCAATCCATGGGGCTGGCGGTCATTTGGAGTAAAAACTATTATTTCAGTTTTTCCCTCATTTAAAGAATGGAAGTTTGACCCCATCTATAGGGTAACATGAAACATCAACATTATAAAGCTAACTGAGTCAGTGGTAGAGTCGCATAGCTATTAGCCAATCAGAGGCGAGATGTCTAAATATCAGGAAAGATCCTGTCACCTGAAGCTACTTTCTCCTTCAGCTGAATCTGCGTGCTGATATAGGCGCTTCTGGGATGTTTTGACCCCAAGTATGACTTACAAGGCATTCATTCCTACTAAAGACCACTGCAAATGTATTAAATAAACAAGTGATCAACACCTAAAGAGCAAGTCACCCCCTACCAGAGTCTTACTCCGCTCCCACTTCCTGTTTGAAAAATGCAACAAATGCCGTTGCCTAACAGACCGAGAGGGCGGAGCCGCTAACAGATACACTCACACACAGGCTCACATCGACATTGTGACATCATATGGTACCAGCTAATGTTCTAGGGTACCTCTTAGCCAATAGCGATGGCCGATTTAAATTCAACTGCAGTGCAGAGTTTTTACCTGACAACAGCACAACGCTGACAGTTTTAGGCAGAAAATTAAAATTGTAAATAAAATGCACTAAAGTGCTAAACTATTGACTACACGTGTCTAAGCTAACTTAGAGTTGCATTATAAAACACTTTAAGCTCAAAATAGACCAAAGGACTTCTTTCATCTAAAAAAAACTGATTCAATAAGTTATGTGGTGTTTTATGACAAAAAAAATCAAGTAAAATAAAGATTTCAAACTTAATTTAGATTAAAGCAGCAGTCCTAATCTTTCTATCCATCCAGCAGTAGCACTGCACCGTCTCAGTTCAGCAGTTTTAGATCCACCACGCCAGTGTTAGGCTGATAAGATGCTAAAGTGAAAGAAAATGTAATGAATAAAATAAAATGCAGACTAAACAAATAAGAAAACCACAAAAGAGAACAGACATGGAGGAACTGAGAAACACAGGACCATAAAACTGCCAAGTTTGCTGCCGAAGCTGAAACATCAATAAGGAGCTGGTTTAAAGTTTACCTTCGTTATGCACTGATTTAAAAATAAACGTGTCTAATGTTAAGTGCATTCATTTGCGATAAAGGAAAAGAAAAATATTAAAGGTGTGGGAAACTCATACATTTGCAGTGGTCTCTGGAAGGAATAAAGGCCTAGCAAGCCGTACTCGGGGCAAAAAAACCCAGATGCGCCTGGATCAGCATGGACAAGTCTGCAGCAGCAGAGACTAACCCTAACCCAGCACGGCAGGATGTGGAGTCTTATTTCCTGATATTTGGACGTCTCACCTCAGATTGGATAACAGCAACGTGACGCTGCCACTGACTTGCACACCTTTAAAAAATTTATTATCAGTGACAAAGATCATTTTGCTGTAGCATCTGTGACATTTTTCCGTCTGAGCCAATTCAACATTATGTCATTATTTCTAAAATACAAGCTTTATTGTAATCATTTACAAGAAGTGACTGTTGCAGCACAAACAGTATTTGTTGCAGATCTGAATGTAGGTGCCGTGGAAGCGTGTAGCCGTTTTTCCACAGGGGAACCAGCGTCATGAAAACCAAAATAAAAGATAACTTCAGCTTAATCACAATTTACATCACAGGTCTCAGTCTCTCTCTGGTGCATTCATGTAGTTTGATGTGAAGCTTTAAAATCAGATGAGAGCAAAAGGCTGCCGAATCTGTTAGTAATTAAATAACCGTTTTCCTTCTAGGTTGAATCCTTTTTTTATGTGCAAATTTATAAAAACAACAGTTTCAACTAAAAAATGAGCTCAAGTTTGAGGATTTTCAAAGTGATTTTGTACTTTCCTTTAAAACAATTCGATTTCAGTGACATTTAATGGGTTTTCTTCTTCTTCTTTAGTGGATTGTAGCCATTTATTGATGCCTCTTCTCTCCCAGTCAAGCCTCTAAAGTCTCTGAATTATTGTGTCATTTTGACAAATCAACAGCACCTCCTTAGCTCCAGGTAGCACCTCCTCAGCGCCGTTCCCAGTCGGGATCACGGCAAACATTCTTGTTATGATGTTACTGAGAAACAATCTCCCAGAAGGCTTTTTTTAACCCTCTTTAGCAAAGTTCAATCTAACGGTTTTCTGCCCTGGAACCAAAGAGGATTATTCTTATTTTGTTTTCTTGGGTTTTTTTGAAGGATGGGGAACTTTACTACCAGACTCAGACGTTAAACCTTATTAAACAAGTTTGTTCTTGTTTGTCTGTGGAAAGAAACACTCTGGTGTTGCTCATCTGCATACGCACTGCATCAGCTTCCTTCTTTACATCTTTTATCTGCTTAACAGTAACCCCAGCATTATGATCTACGCGCAAAAACAAAGAATCTTTATTTCCATTCTGACGAAATGATCATCGAGCAAACCAAAAATAACTCAACCGGTCGGTTTGAACGGGGCTGATGCAGATGAGTGGGAGAGACTAAACTTTTCTGTCCTCATCTACTGTTTCACAAGTTTTGAGGTTTCAAAAAAGCTTGAATGAAGTTGCCGTCGTGATGCAACAGATTCAAAGTTTTCAATCACTGAGCAGAATGTCACTTGTTTCTGATTCTTAACCTCTTTTCCACTGATTTAGTTTTATTGAGACACCAGAAGCATCGAGGAGAGTGAAACATTCAACACTTTGCCTTCTGTTTGTTTACAAGGCTTCGGACGTCCTCCTGCGTGCAGGATTGTCGCATCGGCAAGGGCACCCCCTAGGGGTGGCCAGGGGTGGCCATGGCCACCCCTAGAAAATTTCTGGCCCCCCAGGAAAAGCCAGTGTTAAGAAATCATATTAATGTTCAGTCAAACCATTTGTTGACCTTGTTTATTCAAGTCATAATTATAAAGCTAAATAAAAATTATTACATTTAATGACTAAAGAAATAATCTGAATAAAAAAAACATATGTTTCTGCTGCTTACCGTTTTAAAAAAGTTTTTATCGTCATAGTTTTTTTTTAAACACAGCAACAGGTGAATTAACATAAAAAATACATTGTTAAATTAAATTTGGTATAACAATATAAAAAACTATAATGTATTTTTCTAAAATGTTTGTGTTTGTAAAATTTAAGTTAAATGTTTTGGATAGAAAATATTATTTTAATAAAAATGAATAAAGGTGCAATGCAGTACATCGCCACACGCAGGCTAAATTCTCCCAGAGTTACCACAAGGACCAATTAGGTGTGCCACCCCAAAAATTTCTTTGACCCCCATCTGGCCACCCCTATCAAAATTTTCTGGAGACGCCCCTGTGCGTCGGACCAAAGTTTTAATCTAAAAAACAAAAAACACAAAGACAGAGAGAAGACTCCGAGGGAAGCCCTCTGTAGGAGAAAATGGAGGATGAGCAAGCAGGAGATAGATGTGAAAAGAGTGAATCACCGTTGTTTCTTGCTTGTGGCCGACAGTTGGTCTTCCTCTCTTTCAGTAATGACACGATGTGATACACACACCTTCGCTAAATGAGTGACTAATGAGGGAGTCCTCAGTTTCAGGTGTTTTCCATCAAAATCACAACTAAAAAACAGAAATGCAAAAAAAGAAACAAACATCTGAGTCTCTGAAACAAACTCACAGCCTCTCTAAATACAAGAGCGACTCACTGAAAAGTAGTAAAAAAGTAAAGTAGGTCTCGATCTGCAGAGGAACTAAGAGGCTCGTTTCATTTTGAACTCAGAAGGAACAGAAGCAGGTGTGAACCCTTCATGAAGGCAGTACAGAGGCAAGCAGAGAAACCTCAGAGAGACACATGAGACGTGTGCGAGCTGTTTGTTTTGTCCTTGTTGTGGTTCCTGTCTCCAAACCGCCTCGACGCAGTTTGTAGCGCATCGATCCTCCAACTGATCCCCGAAGTCGTTCAGTTATCATGATAAGACGAGCCCTCAGACAACACGATTACTGATTAGACAGAAGTAGTAATTAAAGTAGTCTCTTTTAAACTATAAATCATCCTAAAACTTGTTTCGTACCCGGATTTATTTGACGACCAAGTTCACAGAGGAACCATTTAAGTTACCCTAACCCATCGTCACTCTGAAAAATGTCTTCTACCCCTATTTCCTGCATTAGCCGCTGATAGAAAACAGATGGGGAAAGGTTCGGATGAGAAAAGCCAGTCAGATCTATGTCAGGAAAAGCTGTTGTTGTCCAGTTTAGAGTAGAGCAAGTCTCAGCTAGCAGAAGCTAACCATTAGCATTAGCCACTCCACAACATGATAGAACTTCTTCAAGCTTGTGTTATTTGAGGAGATGAAACATCAGTGTTGCAAAGCAAACAGAGTTGGGGGTGCAGTTGTGTTGCCGTTAACCAATCAGAGGAGAGATGTCCAAATATCAGGTATAGCATACCCAAAGGCCAAGTATGAACATAAAAAATGACCAGAAATTGACTTTTAATTTCCAGACACAAAAGCATCTGTCTGGACTCCAAACAAGAAAAGTACAGTGATTTTCTTTTTTGGAGGCCAGACAGACGGGATGTTTGTGTCTGGAAATTAAAAGTTAATTTCTGGTCACTTTTGATGTAAATACTTGACCTTTGGGTACACCACACAGGAATAAGACCCAAACCCTGCTGTTTTCTGCTCCCCTCACATCTGGTTATATTTCCTCTCCTGAATCAGGAGCGCCAGAGCTTTTCTACCCACAGAGATCGACTAACGAGGCATTAATTTATACTAAAGACACGTGGAAAAAAAACAAGTAAACTTGGTCTTTAACATTTTCCAACAAAATGTAGCACTTTTACGTTTGTTTTTCTGAAAAATCACAGACAAAAGTTAAATCAGACCTCAGCTGTATTTCTGTTTTCTTTTGCAAACGTGAATCTAGCAGATGTTAGCGGAGATGTTTTGCTCGTTCTCCAATAAATAATTATTCACGTCATACAGAATACAATCCAGACTTCACACAATCAGGAGTAGTTTCTTCGTGTCTTAGAAACACAAAAATGAGAAACAGATTTTTCAGTGAGCAGCAAAAATCTACAGTTTATGAACATTTTTTTATGTTTAAAATCATAAATCTGTATTTGGCTCAACATAAAAGTCATCATCGGCGCTCCGTACTGAACGATGTTTGTTACTGCAAACACAAAACCTGTAAAACATTTGTAAGCTGATGGCGTAACCATAAAAGTTAAGTTTAAAACAGCGTTGGATTTAGTTATCGTGATTTCCAGTTGAATTAAATTACAAAATGACAAAATGTCAACTTGGTCGGACCGTGTGGCGATCTTTAACAAGAACAATAAATGACCTATAAAAGCTTCAGACATTTATTTAGATACGACAAAAAGAAGGAAGAAGATTGAAACAAAATGAAGCCTTTTGGATTTGTGCGTTTGACATCTGCTTTGATGAAGAAACAAAATACAGGTGCTGGCCAGTAAATTAGAATATCATCAAAAGGTTGAAAATATTTCAGTAATTCCATTCAAAACGTGAAACTTGTACATTATATTCATGCAATGCACACAGACCAATGTATTTCCGATGTTTATTACGTTTAATTTTGATATTTATAGGTGACAACCAATGAAAACATCAAATCTGGTATCTCAGAAAATTAGAATATTCTAAAGGCCAATGAAAAAATGTTTGTTTCTCTAATGTTGGCCAACTGAAAAGAATGAACATGAAAAGAATGTGCATGTATAGCACTCAATACTTAGTCGGGGCTCCTTTTGCCTCAATAACTGCAGTAATGCGGCGTGGCATGGACTCGATCAGTCTGTGGCACTGCTCAGGTGTTATGAGAGCCCAGGTTGCTCTGATAGTCGTCTTCAGCTCCTCTGCATTGTTGGGTCTAGCGTATTGCATCCTCCGCTTCACAATACCCCATAGATTTTCTATGGGGTTAAGGTCAGGCGAGTTTGCTGGCCAATCAAGGACAGGGATACCATGGTCCTTGAACCAGGTGCTGGTGGTTTTGGCACTGTGTGCAGGTGCCAGGTCCTGTTGAAAGGTGAAGTCTGCATCCCCATAAAGTTGGTCAGCAGCAGGAAGCATGAAGTGCTCTAAAACTTCCTGGTAGATGGCTGCATTGACCCTGGACCTCAGGAAACAGAGTGGGCCAACACCGGCAGATGACATGGCACCCCACACCATCACTGACGGTGGAAACTTTACACTGGACCTCATGCAACGTGGATTCTGTGCTTCTCCGCTCTTCCTCCAGACTCTGGGTCCTTGATTTCCAAAGGAAATGCAGAACTTGCTTTCATCAGAAAACATAACTTTGGACCACTCAGCATCAGTCCAGTCCTTTTTGTCCTTGGCCCAGGCGAGACGCTTCTTGCACTGTTTCTTGTTCAAGAGTGGCTTGACACACGGAATGCGACACCTGAATCCCATGTCTTTCATGAGTCTCCTCGTGGTGGTTCTTGAAGCGCTGACTCCAGCTGCAGTCCACTCTTTGTGGATCTCCCCCACATTTTTGAATGGGTTTGTCGTCACAATTCTCTGCAGGGTGCGGTTATCCCTAGAGCTTGTACACTTTTTTCTACCACATTTTTTCCGTCCCTTCGCCTGTCTGTTAATGTGCTTGGACACAGAGCTCTGCGAACAGCCAGCTTCTTTAGCAATCACCTTTTGTGTCTTGCCCTCCTTGTGCAAGGTGTCAATGATTGTCTTTTGGACAGCTGTTAAGTCAGAAGTCTTCCCCATGATTGTGGTGCCTTCAAAACAAGACTGAGGGACCTTTTAAAGGCCTTTGCAGGTGTTTTGAGTAAATCAGCTGATTAGAGTGGCAGCAGGTGTCTTCTATATTCAGCCTTTTCAGAATATTCTAATTTTTTGAGATACCAAATTTGGAGTTTTCATTAGTTGTCACTTATGAATATCAAATTTAAATGTAATGAACATTGGAAATACATTGGTCTGTGTGCATTGCATGAATATAATGTACAAGTTTCACGTTTTGAATGGAATTACTGAAATATTTTCAACCTTTTAATGATATTCTAATTTACTGGCCAGCACCTGTAAGCAGTGTTGGGAGTAGCGCGGTACAAAAGTAATTTATTACTGTAATGTATTGCTTTTTGCTGTAATGTGATAATGTAAGGCATTACAGGGAAAGAAAAAGGTAATATTTACTCGTTACAATTGTCAGTAACGCGGTAATTACAATGCATTTTTAAACCCGGAATCAAGATGTGGGTTTCCTAAAAATTCAAATTGCGGGAAGTCTGAAAAAAGATCCAGTATCCACATATATGACGTCATTTATGGACTCAGCTTTGTGGGCATTCTATGAGCAGAGAGGACGCAGCGGTAATGGCTCAAATACTCCAGCTGCGTCCTGCGCGCGGCCGCTGTTATATTCACAAAATCTCTCCACCAAAGCAAAGTAATTCGTTTGCGATCGTTTATATCAGCCCATATTCTCTGGTACTTCATGTACTTTTCAGCTGAGTTCATAATCTGTGCCCCGGTGATTTCAACTCATTGCTGCTGGTTCGGTAGATCCCTTTGGCTGATTAGTTAGAAAGTAGGAAATCTAGGAAAAAGTTTTTCTGGAAGACGGAGAAAACATGCAGCATGCAGGAAGGTTAGAGAGAGAAAGGACCGGAAATTATTCACATAAAATCAAGAAAAAAGTAGGAAGATTTATCCCCAATACACATTTTTACCAGTGAAAAGCAATAATATAAAAGCATTTAATATTTATACATGTGATAGAATCAGATCACCCCAGAAGTCAGTCCCACATCCAGGGCCGTATCAAGGTATTTGAGGACCAAGGCAAATATAGGCTTGGAGCCCCCACCACCTCACTCCCTGCTCAGATGGCCTATAAGATGGCAGCGTGCTGAGAGTACAGATTGTTGTTGCTTTTATTTAATAAACAATCATTTTAAATGTCTGACTGTTTTAACAGCAGTCCTAGCTCAGACACCACATCATCTTCCACTGGATGTGTCATGAGCTCACTGAGCGCCACATTACCAGATTCATACTGAAGTTGTTTTGGTGAAAGTAACTTAACGTTATGCAAAAGTAGTGTAATGCCTTACATTTTAAAATCAGTAATATTGTAATGTAATGAATTACTTTAAAATGAGGGTAACAAGTAATAAATAATGCATTACAGTTTTGAAGTAACTTGCCCAACAGTGAAAATAAGCAGATGAAAAGGTGCGTGTTGTTAGTTGGTATAGTTTCTGATTTTATTGTTAAATGTAAAAAAAAAAGCCAATTTAAAATCCAATTTGTTGTCGCAATCCGAAAGTCTCGTTTTTGTGTTGAAATAATTTAACTAATAAAATCTAAACAAGCCAAAGAGACAAAAAAAACTAAAATCTGGAAAGAAGGAATCGAGCATTTAGCAAGAGTTCACCTAAAATTCAAAGATCTGAGATTTAAGTCAGTACCACATTCCTGCTTCGCTAGACAGCAAATAAGTCGTGAAAATGATGGATTTCTCAACAAATTTATTGCTTCTTGAACATTTTCTGTTTGGATGTTTTCCTTTCAGGAAATGAACCTCTTTTAATTGTCATTATTCTGTTTGTCAGCCGTCAGCTCAAGCATTACGTCCGCCACGCTAACCTCGTAGCTTCCAAATTTGACGCAACTTTTTAGAAGCTATTTCTAACGTTTAAGTTTTAATCACGGCGAGGCCTCGCCTCAAACTAGACTTGCTCGATTCCGTCATTTCTTGTGATAATTTATTCAACAACATATCATTTAAACCTGAAATTTAAGGTAATCACAAATAATCTTTTTGGTTTTAATGGTCGCTACCACAGTTAATGGTTTTAGTTTTTGTCATATCTTTTGTTTAGAAATGACCGTTTTGTCACATAAGCTGATAGAAAAAAAGTTTTTAGCGGAGTGATCTCATCCTGTTCCTCTGCAACAACCAATCAAAGGTTATCATTCTGATTCCGGCTCTGATCAACAGCTGTTTTTCTCTTTTCCAGACCAATCGCTGCCGTGGGAGGTGCAACGCTGCTTTAAAAGAGGGCTCGTTTGATAAACATAAAGCATTTTCGCCTGACTCCGAATCACTCAGCACGTACGAGCGTCACACACTCAGAAACTGTTGTAAGTATGCTTAAAAACTAGGTTTTACTTCAATTTACTCTCAAAATACATAAATAGATGTAAAGTTTTGTGTGGATTAACAATGGATGTTTTATTTGGTAAATAGTTGTAAAGCCATTAGACTTCAGCAGGCCCGGCAAGGCCTCAACAGCAGCCTGTTTTACAGATTTTTATAAATCAGCAGCGTGTTTATTCTCTGCTTATTTAACAAAATCTGCAAGATAAACACTTAACAATGAGTGTTGAATTAAATCAACAATATAGAAAAAGGGAAACCTTATTTTGATGATCAAAAGAAAAGTCATCGTATTAAAATGTAGGCACGTTGTGTTCATAAAATGTTGTGTTTCCTTTTTAATTTTGCTCAAATTTAAATTTATAATCAAACACTGGGAAGTTGATCGCTCTAAAACACAAATTATGGGTGAAACTACATTTTTGTAAAAAATACATAAAAATGCATTAATACTTTTTCAGGGAAGGGCATTCTTTTTATATAAAGCAATGAAAAACGATAATTTGAGCAAATTATGAAAACATACCATCAGCTAGGATTTATGTGACACGAATTTACGACTATTTAATATCTTGATTTTTGTTTTCTCATAAGAATGTGAGTGTCGGACTTTTGTTTTCCTTTTTATGACTTAGTAAAATAAATATTTAAATTATTACAGAGTCAACTAAGATAATGAGATTCGACGGAAAAAAATAACGAAATAAAAAGCAGAACTTGACTAAAACTGTGTTTTTTGTGTTCTTTGCCTCTCTGTTTTTGAACTTCATCCTCCCTTCCTCTTCCTCACAGTTGAATCTGCTGCTGGAGCCTCATCCTGCTGCAGACCTGATCGTCGTGGTTTCTGAGTTCTTCAGGTGCACAGACTCATCATCATCACCCCTCTGGCTGTCATTCCTAACCATCACATGTAATCTGTCATATAAATTCTATAAAATAATCCTGTATTTATTTTAACCTATGTGGAACTGGACATAATGAGCGCTGGGATGAACGGTGTTACCATCGATACACGTATTTTTATCCTTATTAATCAGGCTAGCAGCTAAAATAAGTTGGACAGTTTATCTTTTTACTTTTTTTCTCAGAGACATGAAACAGGCTTTCACAACAGTCAAAGCAAACGGATTAAAAGAATTTGGTAGAATAAAAAATTTATTTTTGTACGTTTATTGTTCAATAGAGACGTTAAATACAGCTAAGCGGAGGAACACTGACGTTAGTGCGTGCGGATAATATATTAGTACATATGGTTGTTGTAGGTTTACTAAAAAAAATGAAGTATTTTAGCATCAGTGAAACTTAAAAGTTATCACTTTATTTTTATTATCGTGAAAATAATTTATTTTTATTTTATTTCATTGTGACTGATGAAGTTAGATAAGAGAAAAGCGACATTTTCCTCTGTGAATCTATCATGGTCTAAAAATCCTACACAAATAAATCTGATTATTATCAACTTGAACCCTTTACAGTAACATTTAATTTAAGTTGTTTATGTTCACAACATTGCAAATCAAAGTTCAGCAACTTTATCTTTCACTATCAGTTTGTATTTTTTTTAAATACCTCAAACTATATGGTTGTGATAACACTTTACAATACGGGTCCATTTATGAACGTTACTTAGTGCTTTATTAAGCATTAATAAACTATTAAATAAAATATTAACAACTGTTTAACCTCATTACGTAATGCATTACCAAGCAGACACCTCCCTGGTCCTTTGTCCTAACCTTAAGGACACTAGATGGTGAACTCTAATGGTAACGCTAATAAAGGTACTCTTTGTTTATTGGGCCTTGTAATGCACCACAAAACATTAATAAAGGGACCCTTATTATTAAGTGTTATGTATGGTTTACAATGACATTTGAGTGATTTTCATAAACGTTATTTAATAGTGAACAGTAACGCTAACGTTAATAAATATACCCTTTGTTTATTAATGCCTAATAATGTACTATGTAACATTAATAAAGGGACCCTTATTGTAAAGTTTTACATATGGTTTAAAATTACATTTGGCTGATTTTCATAAAAATAATTTATTAGTGAACAATAACTGTAATGTTAATAAATGCACCATTTGTTTATTAATGCTTAATAATGCCTATTAAGTAACGTTAATACAGGGACCCTTGTTGTACAGTGTTATGTATGGTTTAAAATCACATTTGATTGATTTTCATAAAAGTTATTTGAATAAAGTCAATCTAAAGCTTCACGTTCAAAAGTAAAATTGTTATTAGGGCAAATATTTGCATTGCAAGCACAACCCTTAAAATAATAACAGTGCATTCAAATCACAACTGTTGATGCTTTGAGCATGCCTTCACTTTTTAGACTGAAAGTACTTGAAGCTTTTTAATGCAAAACCCTCATTTTGTGACAAAAGGGGTAAAACAGAGATTTAAAACAGGATGAAAAAGAGAAACATCTTTAAACCACAGCCTAAGTGTGCTGCTGCCGCTGTGGTCTCTCTTTTCTCCCCCTTTAAGCGTGGAGAGATCCGTCTTTCGTGGAACAGGAGAGGAAGAGAGGGGGTGTGAGCGGCTGGGGAGGAGGAGAACCAGGATAAGAATCTGCAGCTTAACTAAATCAAGTCCCACCACAACCCAGCATTTGCTGTGCTGTCTCTTCCCTTCAGTCTGTCTGCTCATGTTAATCTAAAGCCCACCACAGCACGCCTACTCTCACCACTCTCTGGCTTTTATCTCCTCAAATCTCTCTAAATCTGAGACCACCTCAAACCCAGCGCTACATCCTGCCAAAGGATTTCACGTACAAAAATGTGAAAAGTAAATTTGTTAAAGAAGATTAAAGCTAGTTTGACAGCAGATGGAACGTGAAAAATTAAATAATCAAGGAGTGCCACAGGGCCTAACACTCGGCCCACTTTGTTTTTCCTTTCCTTAACTGTACTTTTTTAAACTTTATGGTCAAAATCCACTTTTAAAATCTCTTTGTGGCATTTTCTCACCTTTACTTGAGTATTTTTTTATTTGTGTTTTTATAGCAGTGGAACTAAAATGAAGACCTTAATCCAGTTTGTCTTCTGTCTCATTACTGTGCTGAAGATGACTGGTAAGACTCAAAGTCAAGATGTTTTTTTTTAAACATTGTTTGGTCCCGAACATTCGCACCTAACATTTTTTTCTTCTAGGGGCTGTAGAGATAATTTATGCCCAGGTGGGTCAGACTGTTGCACTGAATGCAAAGCAAGCCTCTGTAAACAGTTACTTTTACTGGACCTTTGGTTTGCAAGACGGCCCGCAGGTAGCCTGGATGAACCCCCATGGTGGAAAGCAGTTTGCTTCAGGTGAGAGAAGCCTAGAGTCAAATACATCATTTATTTTTGTTGTTTAAACATGTGTTAAGATTTGTGATTTCATGATTTTCTTGTCTTGTAGAGGAAATCTGGAAAAATAAGTTGTCCATGCCTCTGAATTCACTGACCATAACAAACATACAAGAAGAAAACTTTGGAGATTTCTTCTGTAAAGTGACAAAGATTACTAAAGTCATCTCCGTCACTCACTTCAGGGTGGTCAAAGTCAGTGGTAAGAAAAAAAAACTATGTTGACTGTGACACATTTGACTACAGTTTACAGCATGTTTTTTATTTATTTTAATTTTTACAGTTGTTTAGAGTTATTGTTTTCCAACTATTTAACTCTTCACCCTCCATTCATAATTTACCAACTACAAAACCCCCTTTGCAGCTTTCTTCACCTAAAGGCACCATCTTTGTCTTAATTTTATTCTAGTCGACGTGACCGTACCATCACCTGTGATGCCCGGTGAACGTGTGACTCTGACCTGTAAGACTTCTCAAGAGCCACCCAAAATATTCTGGATTGGTCCACTAGGAGAAAAAATGACAACCAATCAGGGAACATATACTATGACAGCTGAAAGTCAACACAGCGGAGAGTGGACATGCGTTGTAGATCAAACAAACAAGTTCACCATTCTAGTTGCCGTTGCAGGTGAGTGGGCGTGTGCCACAATGTTGTATTTTTATGTAAGCGACATTCCCCTTGTTTATTTATTTTTCTGTCTTTCAGACATTTCCGCTCCTACATATCAGTACACTTCCATAAACTCTCCCTTCAAAGTGCCGGTTTCTATCAAGCCTACCAACTTTGTGCAACAAATAATACAAAAGATCAAGAAAATTGAGTGGCACTTTGTTCCAAAAGCGTCCTCCAGTCAGAGCCAAGAGACACTCTTCCGTATATCTGGGAATGACCAGATGAGAGAAGAACTGGACCAAAGAAACATGGAGTTTAAAAACTTTACCAAAGAGGGAGAGGTTTCTCTGTACAAAGAAAAGGCAGAAGTAGAGGACAGAGGGAACTACAACTGCTCTGTAACATTACGAAATGGCTTTATGATGAGCAGCACTGTGCAAGTGGAGGTGCTGCAGAGTGAGTCTGAAGTTCTTAGTCCTTTAATGAAGTGTGTTACTGTTTTATGCTGTTGTAGATGTCTTGTCCTTGTTTGAGATAAGTTTCTGTTAGTCACACCTTTGCTTCTCCTTTGCTTTATATTTTCATCTGAGGTCCACGTGTTGTAATGAGATGAGTTTCAACAGTCAGTCTTAACTGCATTAAAATATATTTTTGTCTGAAATCTAATCTATCTAATTAAAGAGCAAGTCACCCCCTACCAGAGTATTACTCCGCTCCCACTTCCTGTTTGAAAAATGCAACAAATTCTGTTGGCTAGCAGACCGAGAGGGCAGAGCCGCAAACAAATACACACACACACACACACACACACACACACACACACACACACACACACACACACACACACAGGCTCAAAACGACATTGTGACATCATATGGTACCAGCTAACGTTCTAGGGTACCTCTTAGCCAATAGCGATGGCAGATTTAAATTCAAATGCAGTGCAGAGTTTTTACCTGACAACGGCACAACACTGACAGTTTTAGGCAGAAAATTAAAATTTTAACTAAAATGCACTGAAGTGCAAAACTATTGACTACACGTGTCTGCAGCATGATTAGACACGCATTTATATAGTTTATCAGAAAAAAAAGTTGATTTGGGGGTGACTTGCTCTTTAAATAAAACAATTGGATCTAATTAATCTTGTTTTCTCTCCTCCTCCAGTCCTCCCCTCTCCAGGTGTAGAGTTGATTTCTGGCCATCAGCTGAACCTGTCCTGCTCCATCGGTGCCCCGCTGCTGCCCGGTTTACACGTCAAATGGTTCCATCCTAAGAAATCCACCCTGCTCAACGCGGATCCTCCATCTGACCATCTCATCATCCCAAAAGTGAGCACAGATGACTCCGGGACGTGGAGGTGTGCGCTGCTGCAGAACGACACGCAGCTGACGTCAGCTGAGATAACGCTGAAGATCGGTGAGCACAGGAAGTGAGAAGAGAGCAGGAAACATGACATGGGCATGAACCTGTGGCCACAAAATTCCATGACTGAGGCGTGGTGGTGTGTGTCCTGTTGTCTGAGCTGCACCCTGATGGATGCATTCCTGTTTTCTGCTGCACACAGATCCCCTCCTGAGTGCATGGATGGTGGTGACCATATGCAGCGCTGCTGTCATCCTCATCCTTCTCCTCGTAGTTGGATTTGTCCTCTGTCAACGAAGACGAGTATATTGATCTTGGTTCTAATTAGTCACACAAAAAACACGAGAATTTCAGAACCAGTAAACTCACACTCTGCTTTTCTCTTCAGCAGAGATCGAGGCACATCAGACATCGACTCTGTCAGTGCAAACAGTAAGCAACCACTTCCTGGAACTGACAAAACACATAATTACATCCACGCACACATAAGAAGTGTTCAGCTCATCATTTACATCTCTGTTTGTGTTTTTCAGCCCAAAGCCCAAAGGATTCTACAAGACCTGAAACCTTCCTGGGGGAAGTGTAGGACATGAAAACCTGATAATGAAGCGTGGCTCTGGAGTTGGATGGATGAAGTCATTATCAAATGACATGTAAAATAACTTTTACAGTTGTATATATTTGTTACTTAGAGTTTTACATGAGTTTTAGAATATTTCTTCACTTTAAATTAGTTTATCTTCTCCTCATTTGTTATTTTCCTTTTAAACTCCATTTTATATTAAAGAGATCCTTCAATTTTATTTTGATGCATATGCAGTGGTCACTAGTAGGAATGAAAGCCTTGTAAGTCGTACTGTGGGGGGGGAAAGCTCTGGTGTGCCTGTTTGAGGACAGTTTCAGACGTCAGGATTTGGAATCTTATTTCCTGATAGATGGACATCTCGCCTCTGATTGGCTAACAGTCCCACGGCTCCACCAGTGACTCTGCTCTGCAAAGTTGATGTTTTATCTCCACAAATACAACAAGCCTGGAGGAGTTCTGCTGTGTGGTGGAGTCGCTAACGCTAACAGTTGGCTTCTACTAGCCGAGACGTTCTGTGCGTTTTCCAGGATGCTGAACATACAACAGCTTTGCCCGTCATGAGTCCGTGAATGTTCAGTGACAGTGTGACGTAGATCTGTCGGGCTTTATTTTCTATCAGAAGCTAATGAAGGAGATAGGTGTAGGAGACTATTTTCATGTTCAGCCTGCATGTAAAAGTCAGAATGACCAATTATTTTTTTAAAAATTAAAAACCTCTTTAAATTGCTCATTCTTATACAAATATTTGTTATTTGTGTTTTCTTTTTCAGTTTTCACTCAAATTTGGAGTTCTTCAATTTAAATATTTAATACAAATTCATGCATTTTATTTTTTTAAATCCTTTGAACCCTTTTGAATTCAGAAGTTGATATTTTCACTGTTGTGTTTTTTAAATTTGTGATTGTTTTTGTTTATAAAAATAATCATTTTGACCACAATATAGTCAAGTAAATGTTATGTAATGTATATTCTGACACCCTTATTGTAAAGTTACTCATTTCTGAAAATGTATCCACATGTATTATTTCTGCACATGATGAAACTTTATTTTTTCAAAATCCAAACAAAATCACTTGGAAACACAAATGGAGCTTCACTTAAACCTGAAAACGAACTGTGAGACATACAAATATTTCACATGGCTTTCACAGATGTACCACAAAGCTTTTCAATAAAAGATTATTAACGTCAGCAGCTGAGTTGTGGTTCTGCGTTGGGGTGGGGGGGTCTTTATACCAGAGGGCTGGCGGCTTTCTGACAGATCCGAGGATACAGGAAGTCACAGGGAACGTCGTACCAGCTTTGGGTGTAGCTGTCCACCACCACACAGTCCTCTCCATCTGGCCCACCAGAGGTGTTGTTGTCTGGTTCTGATTTATGGACGTTCCAGAAGCTTCACAACATAGAAGCAGAGATGAAAACATTTAAATGATAGAAACTCAGGATATGGCTACATCTGTAGCATAAAAGCAGGTTTTTGTGTTTATTTTGGGAAGAATTCGGGTTATTAGTCTTATTTTCACCAACCAACCTCAAGAGCTGTTTTACAAAATACAATAAACCCCGTCAGGATCCAGGGAGGGTGACTCATTAGCACCACTATGAGGGTGAAAAAGGAAATGACTCAACAGTTCATGAAGATAACCTGATTTTTATCAAATGAACCATCTACTTTAGACCGTTTCCTAATGAATACCCTTTAATATAGCAGCAGTACGGTATGCACATGTTTATATAAATTATTAAGCAGCAAATCCCACAGTGTCTCCATTATCTAAGTCCAGCTGACCAATGAGAGGTTCCCAGTCAACAACGAGCCAATACCAACTGTTCTGGAGAAGCCTATCAAAAGCCTTGAACACTGGTATAGTGCAGAACTCAAAGACTCAAAGCAGGTAGAACAACTCAGACAGGACACAATCAGCGGCCTGAAGAAGATCAACAACACAGCTCTCCCTGGGAAGCTAAAACTATGGTGCTTTGAGTTTGGGCTGCTGCCACGCCTCATGTGACCAATCTCTATCTATGACAGGAGTGGGGGAACCCTGGTCCTCGAGGGCCGGCGGTATCCTGCATGTCTTTGCTCCAACCCTTCTGATTCAGTGGTTGATTCACATGTTCTGCAGCTTTTCAGGCTCTGCAGAAGCTTGTTAATCACCTGCTAATTGAAATCAGGTGGGATGATGCAGGGTTGAAACTAAAATAGGTGTGTCTTCATTGTCAAGCTGACAGTCCCTTGGGAGGAAGCCGTTGACGAAGCATTCGAACGGAAGTGGCTCCAGTATGCAAGTCTGGCAGCGGAAGGGGGTTGGGAGTGGGGGGTTGGGTTGGAACGTGAAGGTGAGTCCAGTGGAAGTGGGATGCAGAGGTTTTGTAGCCAGTTCCATAATAAGGCTTTTGAAGGAAGTAGGAATCAGAGGCCAGGCCCAAATGAGGGCAATCAAAGAGCTCGCCACTGCAGCGGAACAGAGCAGTCACTAGCTGTGGCTGAAACGAAGGGATGCACTTTGGGCTGCCAAATATGGGGCAGCAGTAGCTCAGGTGGTAGAGCGGGTTGCCTCATGATCGGAGGGTCATGGGTTCGATTCCAGCTCCCGCCAGGGGTATCCTGCTGTTGTGTTCTTGGGCAAGACACTTCACCCAACTTGCCTGTGTTAGTGGTGGTCAGAGGGGCCGACGGCGCCAAATGGCAGCCTCGCCTCTGTCAGACCTCCCCAGGGCGGCTGTGGCTACAAGTAGCTTACCATCACTAGCAGTGTGTGAATGTGAGAGTGTGTGAAAGCGTCTTTGGGTGTCTAGAAAAGCGCTATATAAGTTCAATGCATTATTATTATTATTATTAAATGATGACGTGGTGCTTCCGAGTGACACACACCCGGGTCTGATCAACCAGGGGTGGGCCATCCCCGGCAGAGGGTGTATTGTGATAAGTGGCCGAAACACCCAATGAGGTCGGGGCACACGACTAACGATGTGTCGCTCCGGTTTAACCGCGAAATCTATGGCAAAGCTCACTCCACCAAGTTTTCATTCAATTGTTGTGCTGAAAGGGATCTTTAACAACTAGTCCTAGGAAAATTCTATTACGAAGTCCTTTGATTCAACTTTATTCACTTTATATATTTATTTATTATCAATTTATTTACATTTTGCTCGTTTTTTATGGAATTGTGTTTTTATGCCTTGTTTTATTTCTATAATTTAAGTTTAAGACTGACAATGTCCAATATTGTTGCCTATAGGAGAAATTTAGTTAGTTACTAAAATAATTTAGTTTTTTTATGAGGCAACGCTGCATTTATTTGGTTTATATCATATCGTAAATTAAGAATTAGACTTTATCAGCTTGTTGGATATTGATAGAAAATCTGACTTCAAACATCCATAAGGCTGATTTATTTAAGATTTTTATGTTTATTTTAAATTAACAGATTAGAAATGTTTATAAAAGTAACTTTGAATGCTTTTAAATTGACCACAGCTGTCGTTTGATGTGCATTTCTCACTTAATCTTGCTATTTTGTATTCATATGACCTGAAATACATTAAAAATACACTTTAGTTTTTGTTAATTTAGTAGTTTAAGTGTTGAATAAAATGATTCTACAAAAGATCAACCAGTTCAACTTGAACAAAGTACGATGTGGTTTAGAAAAGCCAGTTTTCCCACATAACAACAGACGGCGCCATGAGGTGAAACACAACGAGCCAAACTTCATGTCCAGTTTGACGCTTTATGAGGTTGCAGTCGTTCTGCGATGCACTTTAATGATGCTCTGCTGGCAGTCTGCTCTAACGCTCCATATTTATCACTCACGCCACAGCCAAACCTCGTTTATTAGGTAGAATAAATGCGTGAATGTGTCATGATAAAATAAAATACATACGAAGTTTTAAGCACGGACTTGTCCACCCATCTCCACTCTCCTTCACTCTCAGCATCGCTCAGTCCGATCCAGTAGTTTGTGTAAAATCCTCCAATCCTCCTGCCTTCTTTCTCCACGGCTTCCTACAAATATAAAACAGGTGTGGAACGCTGAAAAAACCTTTTAAAAATCCTATTCTGATTATAATCGGTCATTCTGAGTTTTACATGCAGGCTGAACATGAAAATAGTCTCCTACGCCTATCTCCTGCGTTAGCTTCTGATAGAAAACGGACGATGAAACTCTAGGATTTGAAAATCCTGACAGATCTACGTCACACTGTCACTTAACACTAATGGACTCACCCATCTTGGCTCGTGACGGGGAAGGCTGTTGTTGGTTTAGTGTCCAAGAAACAGCAGAGAACGTCTCAACTAGCAGAAGCTAACCATTAGCGTTAGCAACTCCACCACACAGCAGAACTCCTCCAGGCTTGTGGAGATAAAACATCAACGTTGCAGAGCAAACTCAGTGGTAGAGTTGCGTTGCTGTTAGCCAATCAGAGGCTCATCAGGAGAATATAAGTCTCCAAATCCTGTCGTCTAAATCTACTTCCTCCTCCAGCTGAATTCTCTGTCCTTAAACAGGCACTTCTGGGCTTTTTATCCCCTGAGTATGA